>NW_020174038.1:1649170-1862606 GCF_003031525.2 Neophocaena asiaeorientalis asiaeorientalis | reverse complement strand
CACCGCCTCCCCCTCCCCCACCCACACACCCTCAGGCCCCATTAGCCACCTGCTTTCCATTTTTTTAAGCTTTGCCACTGATGAGTTCTGACAATTAGAACAGAAATTCTGCTGGGAGCCTGATGGCCCGATAGTAGGTCTTTGATAAACTGTAACCTCACCCTTGGAGAATTCTAACCCTGTTCTTTAAAAAGTACTCCATCTCTTCCCCTTGGCATCTCAAACGTTGGTCTGCGGCTGAAATAGAACTACTGCACATGTGGGATAAGCCCCAAGTGCCTTATCTCTCACCCACAATGCTTCCCTGGAGTGGAGCTGGGCTCCTCTGAATTATGTCCTTGTGCTGGGAAGGGATGTGGCGTGGGCTCCTGAAAATAGCCACCGAGACAATCCCGTCTTATAACGTGGGGACAGACAGAGGCGTGTCAGGAAAAGCAGAAAAGGCTGGGGAAGCAGGCTCTTGGTAAATTTTTCCTTCTCTCCCTTTATTGGGGCTGAAAGCCCATTCTAGCAATGCTAGGAAGAAAAAAGAAACAGAGGAAAAGTTTGATTTTCCTCTGACAGCCTGAGATCTGAGAATCCAGTGGCTTGTGGTCCCCTCCAGAGGCAGGGAAGAGGGAAACAGCACCATAAAGGGATGGAGTCATTAAGAAAGCAGTGGAAAGTTATTTAGCGACAGCTGAACATGTAAGCTCCTGATGACCTTGAGAACCTCCCGGTCCCACGTGCACTTGCAGCCATCACTCACAACGTCTTTCCCGCAGGGGCTGCTGGCCAGCCTTTCGTCTGCTCTTACAAAGGCAGGGGATTAGCTCGAGTGTCAAAACTCTCAAGTTTGCACAAGAGACCTCTCCACTGAGCCTGCCACACAGCTGAGTTGTCATCAGCGATGCAGGGGACAAAGAGCTGGCTCTGCTCATAGGGCTGGAGAGACCCAACACGATTGATGAATAGACCAAGTGGACGCCCATGGACAAGATGACCTGCCAGGGGCCAGGCACAGTTACAGGAAGCCCCCCAGAGACACGACCTTGAGTAAGCTCAGGGTGGCCATGCACAGTTGTGTAGGATGTGCAGTGCACAAGGGCCCCTGGCTGAAGAGGCCACTGGGTGCCTTGGCCAAGCTAAGCTGGAGGAAGTGGTATTTTTTAAAATATATTTTCTAATTCCTTTAATATGTTTTGGTAAATGTCATTGAAGTATTACATATATATAAGAATACTGCATAAATTGTATGTTCCAGGTTTGACTGATTGTCACAAATTTTCACCCAGTTCATCATCATCCAGGTCCAGAAACAGAACACTAGATGGACCCCAGAAGTACGCCACCAAAGGGCACCTTTAAAAAATGTGAACCAAGGTGCCCCCTGTTCACTAAGCCAATGCTCCCAAGGCTGTGACCAGGCAAGGGACACTTTGCCCAAGTGCTCACAAAAGTCTTCTATAGGCCAGTGGTGTCCCGAGAAAAGTGGCCACTACCCTCAAGACCACACCACAAGCTGAAGGGGACAGGCAGGTACCAAGATGACAACCATGGGATGCAGGCCATGGCCAGCGACGCTGCACAGAGGGCACGGCTGGTGGGGGACTCTCCCTGCCGTAATCTCTGCAAGACAGCTTCCAGGAGTGGGGTATGCAGCTCTAATGCCACGGAGCCTCCTCTGCTCCCTCCTTCCCACCTCCCACACGCGGCCCCCAATTCTATTTCCTGCCATCGTTCCCCCAGTGAACTACTCCAGCCCTTGTCTCGACTCTGCTGCTTCAGGGGGTCCTGAACCACACAGGCAGGGTCCCTGAAGGTACCCACCCCGGGGCTGTGCACACAGGGGCTGCCGAGGGACTGCCTCCCGCTTCTCTCTCCCTGCCCAGGATGTGCGGTTCCCCCCGACCCCCATTTAAAAGGAAGAGGAGAAATGCTCTGCAGGCCTCTGCTCTCCCTCTAATACTAATACTTCATCTACTAGGTGCCAGGACCGTGCTAATTTGCTTTGCAGGTTTATCTCACTGAATCATGGACAACATCCTGTGAGACTGGCTCAAGTGTCACCTACACTGTACCAAGGCTTCAGGATGATGTGCTACCAAATGGTGGGGCCCAGATTTGACCTGAAGGTGGTATGAGGTCCAACCTCACATCCCTGACCGTGACCATGGGGGCCTCATCCAATTAACCATTGGCACAAACACCGGGATACAGCATGGACGTGCGGAACCATTCAAGGCTTGTTCTGGGGAGAAAGGACGAATAATCACCTGTCTGGTGCTATGATTTCAGGGTTCACAGAAGTCGTGCGCCATCCACATGACACTGCTGTTAAGGCAGGAGTAGGCTTGCATCGAGGGTCAGCCACGTACCTTCTCTGAAACCCAAGATTTTGTTTTCACTTTGGAAAATGTGGAGTACAAAGACAGTTTTACACTTATTCCCGAGATTAAAAGATTATGCAAAGTAAGCATCAGTGACTTGTGCATAACAAGCACCCATTTATGGCAGCCATCAGGACCAGTGTGGTGATCAGTGATGCTAAGATAAGCTCAGAGCACTGCATCTGGTGGTGTGCCTGCGGCTGAGCTGGGGCTAGGCGTTTGGAGACCAGGTCTGGCCCTCCTGGCCTGGGCAGGACTGCTGGTGACCCTGGATCCTGCATTTTGGAAGGAGGGCGTGGCTGCTACCGTGGGCCTCCCCTAGGACTCAGAACGAGCTAGGTCGGGAGGAGCTGGACGCAAGGGCTCCTGGGTCCTGAGTCACTGTATGGAAGGTGCCTGCTGAGTACTGCATCAGACCTTGCAAGAGTGAGAAGTAACCTTCTATGGTGTTAAGCCGCTGGAATTTGGGGTCTTATCTATGTCAGCAGCTACAGCCACCTTAAGTAATTCAACAATGTGCTTTCTGTTCATCTTTCCAGCATTATGGGATCCATAAGGTGGGTGTGGATGCTTTCAGGGCCCTCATCTAAGTCATGGGGGAGATGTTGAACAATGGCACCCTGCAGTAAACCACCAGGCTTGGCCTGGGGGATGCCACTTAACGACAGAGGTGGCATGAGCTGGTGGCAGATGCTGGCAGCAGACCCTGAGCCCTGTGGGTGCAGTGTGGGCCTCAGGACACAGGCTCTGTTGTCCATGCGTTTCCCTGTCTGCCGTATGCACTTAAGAGAGCTCAACAGGACCTGACAGAAAATCACTAAATCCAGAGAGTTCTATGGATTTGTCCAAAGCCCAACAGCCTATTGGTGGCAAAGCTGAAGTCTCTTTGTTTGTTGCCCAAAGATCCCCCACCGGAGGCAGACATGCTGATAGAATGAGTCAAGGTCACATGAAGGGCACTCTCCGTTTCTGACATTCACTGCTCAAAGGGCTCGTCCAAGTCACCTGAAGGCAGAGGATAAAAGTAACTCCATCCCTCCCACAGCAATTCCCTGGGACACGAGCCTCCAATCAAACACCGGAAGACACGTCCCTTGGCAACAGTCTTCAGCCAGTGACCAAATCCAGGGCAAACTGTGGACCCAGAATTAACATCTTTGTCCTTATTGCTAGGAAACAGAAACTCGGTAATTATACTGCACCTAATGAGAGACCTGGATCTCCAGACTTTTATACTTTTTTTATCTGTAAATATTAGCTTTCCCATTGAAGCAGCTTACTTTCAATCTCCTGTGCTTTCCAATGTTTAATTAAAAGGCTCCCAGCACTCTCGGTAGCTGCCTCCAAAAGGTGGCTCAGAATAAGCTTTCTTTGCCCCCACAGCCTTTTCCTTCCGGAATGTTCTCCAGGGTCACTGAGCCACACTCTCTGAGAGGCAGCTTGGGGTCCTGGACCGGTGAGTCAGTTCTAGTGCTGAAGCCCCACCAGCCTCACTTCCCACATCTGGAGAGTGGGGATAAAGGTCACAACAGCTCCTCACAGGGTTCTTACCTGGACAGAACGAGATCCCAGTACCTGGTACACAGCAGGTGCTCTATTTTTTTTCCTTTTTACATACTTACTAAATAAGTTAAGCCTCAGAAGAGGAATTTTTATAAGAGGTTTTAGCAGATGCTGTTGGTGGGCTGCTCACACCCCCTCACCTTGACCAATGCAGCACACACCTACCTGACTTCCACCTGCTGACACCTGCACCTCTCTGCCCGAGGGCTCCTTCTGACTGTCAAAGCCAACTTTGTCCTCGGCCAGAAACTCCAGGGGCTCAATGTCCCCCAGGGCCCCTCTCAGCCAATAGCTGACGGGAGTTGTGGATAAACATCCACTTCCTCATTTCTTGTGTGTGCTCTACACCCCACCTCCCATGTCCCCACAGGGACCAAGCTGCAGTCACCCACAGGATTCAAGGACAAGCCACTTGTGTGGCAGTGAAGTCCAGGAAGTGGGAAAGTGAGACAAGGAAGGGAAGAGCGCCAAGAGAGGCTGCATCGTCTGGAAGTTTTATAACTGTGGTTACAACTGTGGGTCATAACTTCCCTGGTGATGCACCTATCTCGGTGCTCTTCCCTTCCTTGTCTCACTTTCCCATTCCCTGAACTGCACTGCCAAACAAACAACTTGCCCTTGAGTTCTTGACCCTGGGATCTGTAGCCAGAGAAAGCCCTCAGACAAGGAGTGAGTGCCAAGGGAATATGAATAGAGTACCGACAACACCATGTCATATGAAGGACATAGTAAAAGTAATGATGAGAAGCTAGATACTTTCCCCCTAAGATCAGGAACAAGGCAAGGTATCCCCTCTCACCATTCCTGTTCAACATGCTGCTGGAAGTCCAAGCCAATGCAGTAAGACAAGAAAAATAAATAAAAGGCATACAAATTGGGAAGGAAGAAATAAAACTGTCCTTTTCCCCCCCACAGATTAAATGATTGTCAATGTAGAAAATTCCAAAGAATCAACAAAAAACTCCAGGAACTAATAAGTGATTACAGGCATACCTCATTTAATTGTACTTTGCTTCATTGTGCTTTGCAGATCTTGCATTTTTTACAAATTGAATATCTGTGGCAACCCTGCATCAAGCAGGTCTACCAACACCATTTTTCCAATGGCACTATTTCTTAATTAAGGTATGTACATTGTTTTTTTAGACATGATGCTATTGTACACTTAAAAGACTACAGTATAGTATAAACATAACTTTTGTATATACTGACAAACCAAAAAGTTCATGTGACTTGTTTTTTTTGCAAAATTCACTTTACTGTGGTGGTCTGGAACTGAACCCACAATATCTCTGAGGGATGCCTGTACAGCAAGGTTGCAGGATACAAGGTTAATATACAAAAGTCAATTGTTCTCCCACATACCAGCAATGAACAATTGGAATTTCAAATGAAAAACACAATACATTTATATTAGCATCAAAAAGAAGAAATACATAAGTATAAATCTAATAAAATATGTGCAAGGTCTACACAAGGAAAACTAGAAAACTCTGATGAAAGTAATCAAAGAGCTAAATAAGTAGAAAGATATTCCATGTTCATGGATAGGCAGACAGACTCAATACTGTTAAGATATCAGTTCATTCCAACTTGATCTATAGATTCAATACAACCCCAATCAAAGTCCTAGAAAATAATTTTGTGCGTATCAACAAACTGATTCCAAAGTTCATATGGAGAAGCAAAGGATGCAGAATAGCCAACATAATATTGGAGAAGAAGAACAAAGAGAGAGGATTGATATACCACCTGACTTTAACACTTACTATAAAGCTACAGTTATTAAGAAAGTGTGATTTTGGTGGAAGAATAGACACATGGGTTAATGGAACAGAACAGAGAATGCATAAATAGATGCACACAAATATAGCTGACTGATATTAGACAAGATAAACAAAGGCAATTCATGGAGAAAAGAGAGTCTTTCCACAAATGCTGCTGGGGCTAGACATCCACACACAAAAAGTAAAAAGAGGCACTGACATTACAACTTTCACAAAAATTAACTCCAAATGGATAAAACACTTAATGTAAAATGCAAAACTATAAAACTTCTAGAAGATAACATCACATATGAGAAAGCCTAGGTGACCTTGGGTTTGGCGATAACTTTTTAGATATAACACCAAAGGCATGATCCATGAAAGAAATAATTAACTGATAAGCTAGATTTCATTAAAATTAAGAACTTCTGCCCAGCAAAAGATACCATCAAGAGAATGAGAAGATAGACACAGACTGGGAGAAAATATTTGTAAAAGACATGTCTGATAAAGGACCGTTAATGCAAAATATATAAAGAATTCTTAAAACATAACAATAAGAAAGTGAACAACCCAATTTAAAAATGGGCAAAACTCCCGAAAGAAGATATACAAATGGCATATAAGCATATGAAAAGATGCACAACACACTATGTCATTAGGGAATTGAAAACAGTGAGATATCACTCCACACCTATCAGAATGGCCAAAATCCAAAACACTGGCAACACCAAATGCTGGTGAGGATGTGGAGCAACAGGAACTCTCATTCACTGCTGGTGGAAATGCAAAATGGTTCAGACAGTTTGGAAGAGAGTTTGGCAGTTCCTTACAAAGCTGAGCATATTTTTACCATATGATCCAGCAGTTGCACTCCTTGCTATTTACCTAAATGCGTTGAAAACTTACCTCCACACAAATACCTGTACGTGAATGTTTACAGCAGCTTTATTCCTAATTGCCAAAACCTGGAGGCAACTAAGATGTCTTTCAGTAGGTGAGTGGATACACAAATATCCGGACAGTGAAATATTATTTAGTGATAAAAAGAAATAAGCTATCAAGCTATGAAAAGACACGGAGGAACCTTAAATGCATATTACTAAGTGAAAGAAACCAGTCTAAAAAGACTGTAGAGAGAGGCATGGACATATATACACTACCAAACGTAAGGTAGATAGCTAGTGGGAAGCAGCCGCATAGCACAGGGAGATCCGCTTGGTGCTTTGTGACCACCTGGAGGGGTGGGATAGGGAGGGTGGGAGGGAGGGAGATGCAAGAGGGAAGAGATATGGGAACATATGTATATGCATAACTGATTCATTTTGTTATAAAGCAGAAACTAACACACCATTGTAAAGCAATTATACCCCAATAAATATATTAAAAAAAAAAAAGACTGTATGATTCCAACTGTATGACATTCTGGAAGAGGTAAAACTATAGACACAGTAAAAAGATCAGTGGTTTCCAGGTGCTGGGGAGGAGGGAGGGATGCACAGGGAGAATACAGAGGATTTTCTATAGTCTCAGTAGTGGTGGATACATGGCGCTGCACATTTGGTGAAACCCACAGAACTGTACAACACAAAGAGTGACCCCTAATGTAAACTACGGGGGTTAGTTAATAATAATGTATCATTATTTGGTCATCACTGGTAACAAATGCCCCACACCAATTCAAGATGTTAATAATGGGGGAAACTGGGAGGTGGAGGTGACAGGGTATACGGGCACTTTCCACTCATCTTCTGTAAACCTAAAGCTGCTCTAAAATGTAAGATATCTTAAACAAACACCTAACATACATATGTACATATCCATACATATTATTTTTAGTTTGTAAATGCATTTCTCTTTCCTGGGGCTCTAAGCAGAATGATCCGGTTGGCAGGGCAGGGACTGTGAACAGTGAGACAACACTCCCTCGGTCCTCTGCCCCCTGGCCTTTGCTCCTTTGCTCTTGATGCGCAGGGTCCCTCTCCTGGAGACAAGAGCGGTGTGTCCAGAGCAGGCCGCACGGGTCCTGCATTTGGCACTGAGATGCAGGCTGTCATTACTTCCAGCACCCAGGTGGGGATACCAGGGGCCCAGGAAGATAGATAACTTCACCAAAGTCACAGAGTTTGTCAGCATCAGAGGTGGGATTAGAAAGGGACAGGCCAGGAGGAGGTCAGCCAGCCCCTGGCCCGCTGGGACCGCAGAAAGGCTAATCGCAGAGGCGATTTCCAAAGTGGCCTGACCAGGCCTCATTACCCAGTCCCGTCTGGAACACTGCAGGGGTGCAGTATGAAATTCCTAAGATGAGAGTCTCGGAATCCAGCCAAACTCTGATGCATCCAAGTCACACGGCCCGTGGGCCACGTCTGAGTAAAGTCCTGAGTCCAACCACAGCCCGGCTGCCACCTCCCCAGTGCTGTGCCTGCCCCGGCAGCCCCCCGCCCCCGACCTGGCCTCACCTTCCACGCATCCTCCTCCAACACCCGCCAAAGCCCTGGTCACCATCACCATTGCCTCCTTCCTCCCTTCTGACCCGGTTTCTCGAACCTGGACTTGCCTCCGTTACTGAATTGTACTCATTCTGTAAAGAGTTAAGTCAGCCAGCCTCTCCTCCGGGAACTGTTTCTGGATGTTTCCAAGTAAATCCACCCCTCCTGGTTAAAGCAGTACGGGGATGGCGGTGTGGTCAGCATCTCTCTCCGACTTCATGGTTTGGGAGCCAAGTGAGTGATGCCGAACACAGCTTGCCCTTCGTCAGGGGGGACCACAGGGGCTGGGTCATTATTTTCCTCACGGCTCTGCAGCACATGACTTTGAAGGAACTTGCCACAATCAGACATAACAGCTCTGTGGACACATGGGTATCCCTTTTTCTCTGTCCCTGCCCCCTTCCTTACCAGCTCCTCCCTAGACTACAGACAAAAGCCTTCACCTCTGAAGGCCACACAGCACCAAACTGACGAATAGGTGTTTGGCAGGTATAGTGGATGGTCAGATGGCTCTCGGATGATAAAAGTATAGCATAGAGCATGGTTTTGCTCTTCACTTCACATTTGGTATCTCTGAGCTCTGTAATAAGTTAAATTTACCCACATGGGAAGAAACTATGAATGCTAGAGTAATGTCTGATTTCAATGCCCAAGGATTCTCAGAACACTGTATTTCAGCAAAGAAAACTCTCAAGGTTAGGTCTGATTCTTTTCCCCATGTTTGAAAGAGTGAAATATAATAAAGCTAAAGGAACATGTACTTCCTCTTACGTAGGAGGAAAATGCCAGCATCCAATCAGAAATCCAGCCACTAACATCACCCTCACCCCTCCACCACCCACCCAAAGCTGGCTAAATGTGGAACCAATGATGGCTCAACCTATCTCTCCCTTTCTGATGCCCAGGAGGATGGAAAGACTGAGTCCTTTGCCCAGTCAGACACTCTGATCCACGAGGCATTCCCTTTAGGAAGTTCGTATTCATTCAGAGACCTCTGAACTGCCCACCACAAAGACCAAATCCACCAGATGTTCTGACTCCACGTAGACATAATTTATGAACAAAAGAAAAGGAAAATGCAAGAGATCTGGAAGGAAATCAGTTTGGTTTGCTTTTGGTGAATTCAGGTTATTACTAATAACTATTTTTGTGAGGTCCTGAGGAGTCACATGTGCCCACAAAATTTGTACAAAATTACATAAATGACATGAGATATAAGTCCTTCACAAATGTCCCACAAGTACATCTCTGAGTTCGAGAAATCCAGTCAAATCGACATGGAGAGGCCTCCCTATTCTCCCAGTATATGATTTTGTTTGTGTGTTTGTTTTCTACAGGAGAAAAAGATGATATAAAACCAAGGAAAAATACAAAGATAAAAATGTGCTTCCATGTCCCTACAAGGCCTTAAACTTACAAGAACATTGCTGGGGATGAGGGAGGCTTGGCCCTCAAGGCAGGGATGGCTGCCCTGTGACATCAATGCAACGATGGGGTCACGGTCCAGACAGGAGCCTCCGTGTGCTCGGGGCTCTCAGGTCTGCCGGTGACCGTGGACACCAGGGAGGAGATGGAAACAGCAGCAGAGGGACCGTCTGTACAGGGGAGAGAGGGCCAACGAGGGGGCAAGAAGCCTTATTTTCAAGGAAGCTACTTCAGATTCCAGAAAGCCAGGACCAAAGGGCATCTTCACCCTGGCTGTACTCTGGGCGTGATCAAAGGACTTTGGTCAGCCACGGGTGAGGTCTGAAAATCACTCCATGGGGCACAGAGGCCAAGGAAGGGCTTGCTATCTACACTGCTTACTGCCCCCCAAACAGGCAATGGATCGGGGGAACCAACTTTAAGGGTCTCCAAGGTCACCTTGCTATATCACTCAGAAACAGTCACTGTATAAACCAGGCCCCCCTGAAATGAAGGCCTCCTTTTAAAGGTTTAATTTATCCTCCTGAAAGTGACGAAAAGCCACTTCATTCTGTCAGACGCCTTTTGTACGCTCAAAGGCCAGCACTGTCCTTTCACAGCTGAGAGCACGGTGCCCAGACGCTGGGGACCCGCCAAGCTCAATCGACTTCCTTTTCTCAATGATCAGTTCACGTTTTGAAAACACAGGGCCACTCGGTTCAACCGGGAAGCGAGGAAGAGTGCTCGGGGCACGGACGCCAGAGCTGGTCAGGGATACCACCGTGCTCTCCACGGGTTCGGGTTCGCCGGGGAGTGAGGCTTGCGCACAGAATACTGTTCTGAAAATACAGCACTGACCTCCATAAGGTGGCTTCACCGACGTGGGGGGAAGCGGCAGTGGGGAATTTTCTGGAACCGTGGTGTGAGAGGCAGGCATGGTCTGCAGCTGGGCCCCAACAGCAGCGGGGGTGCGGGGAGGGCGGCGGGCAGGGGCAGGAGGATGGAGATGGGGAACAGAACCCAGAGCACACAGAGCACGAGGGCTCACCAGCGCCTGAGTTTGAAACCCGCCGCCCCTCGGACACATGCATCTGCTATAGAGCACACAGAGCAGGTCGAGCCGTGACAACCCAGATTCCCACCGCCCATCACCGCCTTGGATGTTCGCCTTGCCGACGTAAACTCTCACCCCACACGAAAGGGGGGCCCGGGGCCCTTCCCACCACCTCCTGGGTGTCTCGGGGGCACCCTGTTGCCCTGATCACTTTTCGCTCTTTCCTCTGACTCCGAGGTCCTTCCTCTTCCATGTCTTCCCTCTGCCCTCTCCTCCCCGCACTGGCACAGCCCATCTGCTTTTGATCTCCCCATAAAACCATCACTCATACAGGGACATTATTCCTCCAGTATTTATTGAGCGCCTACTGATTGACAAGCATCGCAGAGGCACTGACAATATACAGGGGAGCCAACAGCCAGAGACCAGAGGCAAGGAACAAATAAACAAACACTTCAATGAACGACTAAGGTTTATCGTGAGTGTTCTGAAGGAAAAAGGGGTCTCTGAAGGAGAAAAATAAAGCGGGACCTGACTTAGATCAGGAGCTTGGGAACGGCTTCTCTGAAGAGGTGTTTTTCCCCTGGGATCTGAAGGATGAAAAAGAGGCAGCTCCACGCAGCGTGAAAGCGTGAGCATCACGAAAGAAGAGCCACCACAAGCAAAGGCACCAGACCGCTGGGGCCTCAGCTTCCTCCCCGGGGCGAATACAAATGTGGTGTGTCCGTACACGCCCCCATAATAATGGTCCGCACCTCACACAGGGGATGAGGACTCAGCTGACTGTGTCGTGTTCTCAGGACAATATCTGGCACACGGTAAATACTCCATAAATGTCAGCTCTTGTTATCACTTTATTAGTACTGGGAGGAAGACCTCAAGCCAGTCTCCTCACCGAGCCCGGGTCAGCACTGGTAGCAAGGAGATGGCAGCAGGTCACTCGGGACAAGGAGCTTCAGGTGGTCAAACTGCAGAGCCGAGACACAGGGCAACAAGCGTCTGGGTCAGCTGCCCTCGACCTTGGAACCAGTATGGGTGACCAATACAATGTACGAGGATAAACCTCTCTTTGTTCTTCTTCTCCTATAAGCACTCACTGTCCCAGCTGGAGGGGACCCTACGATGAAGAAAAGTGTCACCGACTCTCACTGGACACACGAGAAAACTACCATCACCTTCGGATTCTGAGTTCACACGTTGGCGCCTGGCAGGAGGGGGATCCTACTGGGTCACCCTGTGCCTGGGGAAACAGCTCTCTAAGGCTGACCATAAGCCCTTTCCTCACATAACCACTGCCCTGAAACACCCCCGAAAGGCCCAGCACCCAGCTATGAACACAACCTCTGGGCAAGTAGATCCTTCTGTATTCCTAACATTTTCAGTGGGCAGGTGGAGCTCCTTCTAAAATACTTCTCCTTGAAACTGTACTCACTGTTAGAGTATAGAAAATAAATGGTGACAACAAGTGCCTTTCTTTTTTTTTTTTTGCGGTACACGGGCCTCCCAATGCCGTGGCCTCTCCCGTCGCGGAGCACAGGCTGCGGACGCGCAGGCTCAGCGGCCATGGCTCAGGGGCCCAGCCGCTCCGCGGCATGTGGGATCTTCCCGGACCGGGGCACGAACCCGTGTCCCCTGCATCGGCAGGTGGACTCTCAACCACTGTGCCACTAGGGAAGCCCACAAGTGCCTTTCTTAATCAAAATACTTTTGTGTTGTTTGATGTAGAAATATTAAAAAGATATAAAAAACAAAATGAACTTACTTACAAAACAGAAACAGAGTCACAGATGGAGAAAACAAACTTATGGTTACCAAGGGGGAAAGTGGGGGGGAGGGATAAATTGGGAGATTGAGATTGACATTTACACACTACTATATATAAAATAGATAACTAATAAGGACCTACTGTATAGCACAGGGAACCCTACTCAATACTCTGTAATGACCTATATGGGAAAAGAATCTAAAAAAGAGGGGATATATGTATATGTATAACTGATTCACTTTGCTGTACACCTGAAACTAACACAACATTGTAAATCAACTATACTCCAATAAAAATTAATTTAAAAATAAAATAAATAAAGTGAATGGTAAACGAAAAGAAAGAAAGAAAAACAAGTCTGCCCCCTCGAGGGCTTTCACAAACAGCACCATCCGACCCTCCTGTTGCAGGCAGGTGGTGCTGGCGGGCCCATGTTACAGAGGAGGAAACTCTGGTATTGGGAAGGTGAGGAAGTGGCCCAAATGTGTCCAGTTGTACGTGGCTCAGCCAGGGTCTGCACTTGGACTTGCATGGTGTGGAATTCTGTTCTCTCTCCATTACAGACTGTCCCCAAATACAGAGGGGCGGTCATTTTGTAGTCATTTTGGCAGAAGCCAATGCCAGAGTAATTGGATCAGTTGATCAAAAAGCACCTGTTGAAAGATGTGCTGAGTACCCCAGAGTGAGTGGCAACGCAAAGGAAAGGGGACTCTTGGCTGCGGCCAAGGGAACTCTGGGTTCTTATGTAGCTTCTAAAACAAAAAATGAAATCACTGCATGCTCTCGGCCCAAAGGGAAGGGGTTCCTTCCCGCCACGTGGGCATCAGTGTTTTCGATTCCCTGCCTACAGGACTCTCTAATTAGGCATGAGCTCCATTTTTTCTAAGAAAAGAGGGAAAAGGTGGGTTCTTAGCTGTAAAGACTGTAAAATCCCTTCATTCTGTAATTAGCCAAGAACGAATAACCACCAAGAGGCAGCAGTGCCACTCGTGCAAGGTGTGCGGAGGGAGAGGCAGCAGGGTGGGCGGGAAGCGACGTGGTAGGAACCATGGACAGCCACCTTCCCTCTTCCTAAGTAAATGGCAAGTTCTCCCAAAAAAGGTCATTCATCCCCAAAGCCAACAGTACAGGCTGCAGCTCTACAATACCCTCCATCTCATCCAGCAATTGAAATGTTATTCCTGCAGTGTAAACCTTCTTGGGCTGAGGCCACCTGGAAAATGTTTACTCATTTGTTTCCCCGGCTCCACCCTGTGCACTGGAGCTCAACCCTGTATCCCCTTCTCTCAAAGCTGGCGGAGCCACCCAGGCCTCTCAACTGTGTGACTAGCAGAGCCTGATCAACACCAGGTTTGCCGGCTTCCATGGCAGAATAAAGTTCTGTGATTTCTTTGTTTTAATGCCCATGAAAATTTCCCTTATATGGGGGTTTCTGTGAACACAAATGTAGCTCTAAATCCTCACTCCTCTTGTTTGATAAACCACTGGAATTTCAGCTTGGAGACGTGCATGAATCATGTCTTTTACTTTCTGAATGCTAACGGGCTGCCATCTAGGGCCTTGCTGGCCCAGGAGGTAGGGTCTCTCGCAGGGTCAGCCAACTCCTAGAGCAAATGTGTGGGTAATAAATAGTAAAAATGAGCACACTATTCAAATGCGAGCCAATCGATCCAGAGCTCACACGCCGACCACCTCCTTTGTGGAGCTCTTACCCTCCAGGCCACTATCCACCTGCCCTAATCTGGAACCCAGGGCCAGGTACCAGACAACCAGGAGAGTCACTACACCCCAGAGCCTGCTGAAACTAACCAAACAGGCCAAGCCCGAGGCTGCCCACTCTGCCTCTTCTGTTCCTTCCTGTGGAGACCACAATAAAGGCTTTGTCCACAGACCCCCCTCACCCTCTGACTCCTGACCCACCCTGGTGCTTCCCCATGGGGCCCTGCGAGCCTGGCATGCCCCCTTCTCCGGGGAACTGTGAGAACCAAACTGTGTTTTCAATAGCAGTCATCTCCTGATCTGTTGGTTTTTATCACACCTCAAATTTTCTATAAATATACCTTTTAGTTTAAAGCAAGATAGAAGTCTCTACTAAGTCACTCTCACCGAACTGCACATCCACCTGCCACAAGACGGCAGAAAATTTTGAGGGCTTCATCTTTATTGTGCTTTTCAAAGAAGAAAACCAACAGTTGTGATTGAAAAAAGAATCAAAGATATGCAGATGCAAGTTTAATACTCTGGCATATTGGAGAAAATTTACCTAAAGTGACGTAACTTTGCCACTGTCTGATTCGAAGGAAAACTCTTGGTGCATTCCCTCTGGAAAATTCATTAAAATCACTGCAAAAGCATGATTTCTGAGGAGCTGGATTTTGTAACCTCATTAGTTTGTGTAAGAGCTCTCTGGGATTTGACCCACTTTCAACTCCCAAAGTCTAAAAATAAAATATAAATGTTTTCTGTAGAAGGATTTGGTCATGTGTCATTAATCTACTAATAAAATTTGGGGGCCATACTGCCCCACACATAACTTAAAATACCTCCAGATGATAAGCCATGGAGAAAGCCCATATGCCATTAAATCCTGGGTGGGAGGACTTCCGATTAGAATCCTGAGATTCTTGCACTGGATAAAATATCTACATCTTAACTGGAGCTACCTGAAGAATGGAACTATAGTCTTAAGGTTAGTGAAGATACAGAGAATTACAACCACCACCATTTAAAGAAAATTCACTGAAAGCTTGAAACATTCACAGGGATTTATACTTGCAATTTACAGCACGAAATCAGTGTTTTACGATGCTTTGGTGAACACAGGCTCAATAATGCATCTGGCTACTAAGAACTGGCAAATCATTCCCCCTATTACGGGGGTCAGCAGAGCTGAATGGGTCTTTGCAGTAACATTTACCCAGTCGGATGAGAGACCCCGTTCCCGACCGAAGACTTCCTTTCACTTTTGTTGCTCCCATTTTTCCTTCACTTATGAATGTCTTGGGGCCTGAGATATGCATGCAGTGGTGGAATCAGATTTCAGCCTGGAATTCTCCATGGGGTCATCTGCCTCTACCTGAATTATTGTGGGCAGCAGAGAAAGCTAGATGGGCAAACTTAAAGACGGTCTTGGGAAAAGAGCAACCACAGACT
Source organism: Neophocaena asiaeorientalis asiaeorientalis (assembly GCF_003031525.2). Taxonomy (NCBI): domain Eukaryota; kingdom Metazoa; phylum Chordata; class Mammalia; order Artiodactyla; family Phocoenidae; genus Neophocaena; species Neophocaena asiaeorientalis. The sequence goes on along the minus strand of NW_020174038.1, from coordinate 1,847,043 downwards.
GAAAACAGTCAGGCACCGCCTTGCCTTCTGTGATTGACGGGGCGCTTTTTTTAACTCTGAAATTTTCCATTGTTTATCAGGATGATCCTTAAGATTACATATACACCTGTTTGATTTCGTGAGAATGATGTCAGGTGACCACAACTCTTCTCACACTACCTGCTTTGGGGGTTGGCGTTTGCTAAGTGCTGTGTTTCTATGGATGTTTCCTTGGCCTCAATGGGAAGACCTTGACCTCCCATCAATGCCTTATGCTGACCCCAGCCCAATGCCAGGGGAGAGGGGCATTTAGGTCGTCAGGGAAGTTAGGATGACAAAGCCTCTCCCCTCAGACAGGGTCATTCAACTGATCTGAAACCGACAGGATTCGAACCTGATTTTTAAAGATCCTAAAACAAAATGATTCTACAACGTTGTGCAATGTTTAAAGCCCCCCTCGCCACCCAGCAAGTCCTCCATACCTCCAGGTCAACTGCCCCCTGACTCAGCTTGCCATCCTGGCGTTTCTCGGTGCTGGGAACAGGGGGCCTGCACGTTGCCCAGCTGGCCGTGCAGAGACCGCCCCCCGCCCGGAATTCAGATGGAGAAAACACCTTGTTAGCAAATGATTATTTGACTAAAATTATTTTTTTACGTGAACATCTTTCTTGAATTGTTGATTTTCTGTTTCAAGTCAGTATGAAAGAGAGCAGGTAACTGCTTCTTCCTTGGGGCTCAGTTTCAGTCGACTTGTTTGCTTTGGGGCCACGCACCTGGCTGGTAGCTCCCGACCTACCTCGCCCGCTGACTGCAGGGCGGGGGGCGGGATGCACGGCCACATCAGTGGGGTCACTAAGGCAGGCCTGTCCCTGGGAGACGTGGGGTGCCCCTGAGGGCCAGCTTTGGCTCGGTAATTCCCTGATGGCCCCGAGGAACCTTTCCTAGGCCACAGCCCTCCTGGAGGAGGTTCCCGTAAGCCTTCCTCCCCCACCTCCTTCACGCTGACCCCCTGCCTCCCCAGATCCCCTCCTTACAGGCTTTGCCCTAACAAAGTCCCTGCACTTTCCGTCCCTCCTCTGAGGTTCCCACGATGACCTTGGGATGCCCCATGGGAGCTGAGCCAAGGGCAAAACCCAAGGCCTCACCAGACTTGTGTCAACACTCCCTTTTTGTCGGCTGACCAGCCAGTGAAAACCTTCACGGGTGTATAAAGGCTGCTCTGTCCTGACCCTAATGCCCGTGGTGTGGCCTGTATCCTGGCAGAGGTAGCTGACCAGCGGGGTCCTAAGGGCAGGCAGCGGGTAAGGGCCAGGACCTTGTGGAGACCCCACCTCTGGACCAGAGTCAGAGTCAAGGGCAGAGACCAAGACTCAAAACAGGAGGGATGGGGCAGGGCGTGATCACACCTGCGTGTGTGCATGTGTGAGCCTGTGCACGCGTGTCCCCGTGTGAGTGCGCATCCACGCCTGTGCACGTGTGCAGGCATATGTGTGTACGGTCACAGGCTGGGGTAGGGGGATCTCAAGGGAGCAGGGCTGCCTACCATGGATCAGCTGCGTTTTTCTGCCCTATTTTCCCCATTAACGCTCTCCATGAAGGCTGCGGAAACCCTACAGGCCAGGGCCTGTTTTAAATTTCCACACAAATCACCTGGGAGAGCGGCCTTCACCTCTCCTTCCCCTCCAGCCTCCACATCCCTCTCCCCTCACCCCCTCTCCTTCCTGCCCCCTCTCCTTTTCCTCCTTCTCTCCCCATTCCCCTCCTTCCTCTGGTTTCTTTCTTTGGGCATCGGGCCCCCTTGTCTGGTTGGAGACAGGACCTCCTGAGTGGGGAGCCGAGGGAGGACTGTCTTTAGACATTCTGTCCCCTCTGCTTTCAGCCTCTGTCCTCTCTTCTTCGATGAGCCCAGAGAGCCCACGATGTCTTTGCCACATCCAGAGAAAACCCATGCCCCAGAGCTGAGAGCCCCAGGACCCCGACCAGGGACAGGCTTTACCCCAGCAAGAGCCTAACTGAAGCTTAGAGCAAAGGACACGGCAGGGTGGGTGGGGTGGGGAGGAAGAGACCAAGCACAGCCCCTCTCCCTGGGCCTCGGACCCCAGGGCCCCCAGGGAATGCTTTCATCCCCCATCTGTTTAATCACAGGACCAGGTTTCTTTCTCTAAGCTGTGCACACAGGCTTCCCCACTGCAGCTCTGGATTAAACATGAGAGATGGGCTGTGAGGAGATTCTCCCTGCTTTAGGGGGACCTAACTTCAAATCAGATGACAAGGCGGTCACCAGCCACACAGGCGATGCCTTTTAGGGGTCAGTGAGAAATAAAGACGGAGTGACTGCCAGGCAGCGCTCCTGGGAGGGCACATTTATGAGCCTCCGCGAGGCACTGTCTATAGGTTCTGCCAGCCCAGGGCAGTATCTATTTAGCAGATCAGCGGTACATCGAAGACAGTGCTCATGGAAACTCACAGTCAAGTAAAGGGAACAGCATATTAAAATGACAAGATAAATCCAAGTTCAATTCCCAACTTCCACATGGATGTGTGTCTCCATCCCAGACTGAACCAGACTCAAGAAAGAACAGTATCTCCTGGATATGGGGGCAAACAGAGTAGTGGAGATGCTGTGTGTACTTATTACCTTTGCATTCATTTACACAGCACTCCCTACGTTTATTTCCTAGAATTTTTTCACCATAAAAATGAGAGGTGCAGCATTATCTCGCAATACTGCTTGAATAACCCTGAACAACAAGGATGATTCTCTTCTCCTGGAAATCACGAGGTGAAACCACTGGAAACTGGCATTTTTTTGTGTGTTAAAAGTGGTCAAATGTCGGCAGCTTCCCACAGGTCAGCCTCACACCCCAGCCCCTGGGTTCCTTTCTCGGTGATTATAGAGGTAAAGGTGAGATTAGCGGGGGACAGCCGACGTGTTTGCTTTTGTCTACATGCTTCACACCTCTTCCTACATCGGGTGACCTTCAGAGAAGTGACACTCTGACTGCTGGTAATTACAGCCCTCCAGGGGGGACCCTATTTCAGATTTTTTCAAACAGCATTATATTTCCGTCTAAAATTCTTTGGGGGTAGAGGTGGGTAAAAGAAGCCCTAGAGAGGTGAGGGGGAACTCGAAGATGGAAAGAAAACATCGCACACTTGCTGTAGCCGAGAAAAATCACAATTGGAAAACCATACCTCATCTTTCATACGTTTAAATTAGCCCCAAAGTGTAGGTAAGTGTATTTTGTGTTAGTAGCTGTGCGGCTCCGGTAAAACCCTTCCACGCTCACCATCTGGGCGAAGCAGGTAACAGCTCCATTCGTAGATGTGAACTCAGAAGCCATTCTCTTCTCTTCTGCCTCCCAGAGATAGACTGAGGGCTGCCCGTACTGGCCCCATCCCCTCAAAGGAGAGAATTCACAGCCTTGATTAAACTGGAAGCTTCTTTGGGGTCAGCAGTATTGGAGGTTTTATCACTTCGAGGAAAAGTAACATCTGTAGGCCAGCGCAGAGGCAGGACTCCACCATCCAGACGTAGAACTTCCTGCCCTTCCTCACTCTCAGGGAGAAGTCCTCAGCCCTTGCTAGTGGTGCCAGGAAGCCTGGTCAGGCACTCATTTCGGAGAAGTCTCTCAGGGCCTCAGGACTCCTCTTCAACCCAGAGTATTAACACTACAGAGAATGGGTCACCGTGTCCAAGTCCACTGCGTGTTCAAGTCAGCAAACAGGAAGGAGGGTGACTAGGTTATACGGGTGTGAAAAGAGCTGTCAGCAGCAGAGGTAGCAGCTGGCAGCCAACCCTGAAGACAGCAGACAGAACCTGCAATCGTCACAACCAGGCCAGGCGAAGTCTCTCTTAATTCTACTGAGTTATTAGGAAATGACTACATCACGTGTGCTAGGCAGGGTGAGGAGGTGAGAAAGATTTTAGAAAGACTGCACTCGAATCAATGAAAACCAAAGTAAACGATAAACCAAGTTATCGTTGTTGAATTGGTGCTTGAAGGAATTTCTCAATTATTTGAGCAATTCAAATATGAGGAGGACGGCAATGCGGATCTCTGATGTGTCCCTGCAAATACGCTAGCTGACGTGTGTGCGGAAAGCAGAATTGCTGACAAGCTTCTAAAAGTGGGATTCGTCCACTGTGAAGTTGTACATGAACACAGGGGGCCCCACCTTTAGCCAAACATAAACTACGCTGGACATGAAGACACACTTCCAGGTGGAAGATAAGGGCTCCTTTCCAGGGAGCCTGCGTAGGTCCCCGAGGAGCACATCCCTGAAATGACCCCCACCGCCTCTGAGTACTCCCAGCCTCCGGCAAACACTTTACCACCCTCGGGTCAGCCCAGGACAGGCCAGTCAGGGGACAAGGACAAGGACAGGTCTCTGCCGGACAGGAGCACCACAGGAACTGCCTACGAGGCCCTCTGCCAGCAGCTTGTTTCATCATGCTTCATACTGGGCCCAGTGGGCATCCTCCTGCCCACAAGGGGGCTATGAAACCACGTGTGGTCTGGGAAACATCAAGTCTCGCGGGCCTCTCACTGTTGTGGCCTCTCCCGTTGCGGAGCACAGGCTCCGGACGCGCAGGCTCAGCGGCCATGGCTCACGGGCCCAGCCGCTCCGCGGCATGGGGGATCTTCCCGGACCGGGGCACGAACCCGTGTCCCCTGCATCGGCAGGCGGACTCTCAACCACTGCGCCACCAGGGAAGCCCTCCCTTTACTTTTTAACAGCAGTTAGTTACATTTTTACATAATGTGCTCACTATATTTTTCCTCAACCTCCAGACGCCCTTCTGGGTGAAGGACCTGTACATTTAAAGCAGTGGGTCCATGTGTGCGTCTGAGGAAGGTAAAATAAATGTACCATTTTCCCTGCGCATCCAGAGGTTGGGGACGCTAGGTGGTGCATGGACTGGTCTCAACCATAATCGTGGTTTTCAGGGCCCTCTTCGTGCCAGGGGCTTATTGCTGCCGGCTGTACCGTGCACGCTCCAGGCTCTGCACGTCTCTACCCCAAACTCATGTGCACGTGTGTGCATGCACACACACAGACAGGCTCACACACACACACGCACAGATGCACATACACACGCATACACGTACAGACACACATACAGGTCCACACAGATGCACACATCTTCTTCCTCCTCCTGTTTCCTGTCTCAGTGTGGACCTCAGCCCAAACACCTGGGAGTCTTCATTCCCTTGTCCTTCTGTTCTCTTTATTCCCTTGCCACCCGCAACCAATCAAGAGCTAAAGCCCTCAGTCGGCCCCCATCCCCACCCCAGTCCCACTGTCACAGTTCAGACCCTGAACCATCACTTGCCTGGACGGCCATGGGGACCTCCTACGTCTGACCTCATTTCCTCTCAAACCCACTGTCCACCAGAACCTCCTGAAAACTCAAATGGTGCAGCCGGACGGAAGGGAACGTGGCAACATCTCAGAAAATCACACGTGCCCCTGCCCATCAGTACGCAACCCCATTTTTAGGAGTCTACCTGGACGACGCACGTTCGTGAATTGAAGTAATTCTCCACGGCATCATTTGCAAGAGCGAAATATTGCAACCAACCAAATGCCCATCCCTCGGAGACTGGCTATATAAACAGTTTCCTAAGTACTGACTTTTGAAATGTTAAGTTTCTTACGTTTCCAAAAGGTAAAACTGCAGATGAACAAGTAAACTGTAATTATATACAGATGGGTCTATTTGTACACATTTATACATTGTACACACAAATAGTAAATTCAGGTCCTCGGACTGTACACCCTTGGTGGAATATATTCTAAAGAGGAAAATAACTGCAAAGAAATCTTACCTCTCACTGAGTAAATCTGGTGGTGGCGGTGTTATTGGTATAGTAATCTGTGAATGACTGTGGATATTGTAGAATGCAGCCAATAAATGAATGTGTTAATATATTTGGGAACCAAAGTGAAGAAACGGAAGTGGGGGGAAGAACCTTGTGATGAATTGGTATTACTGGCATAAACTTGTAAGTTTTAGAACATATACATTTCCTCACACTCTCTACCCAAAGACCCGGAAGCAATGACATGTCTGTAGTCACGGAGCACAGTCGGTGCCCAAACCATGGTTTCTAATGATTCCTCACGAAAAGGAACAAGGGCTCCTCAGAGAAGAGGTTAATTCCAAGTCTGGGCCATGAAAGTACCAACCTAGGCGGAAATCCCGGAAGTGCTCAATCAAACGGGGATCCACGAGGACCCAGGAGCTGGCTTGAAGGGTCTCCCAGGGGCCCAGTTTGCGACAATCTGGGCATCCACGAGCATAAGAGAGTTACTGAATTAACAATGGCACTGAGACATTGAATATAAAATGAATCCCTTGTCTAAAGTGATGATTTTTAAAAAGTGGGGTGTGTGGGGTTTTCCTGAGAGGATGCCAATCTGCAAATGGAGAAGGAAGGACAGATCTGCAGACCCACCCTTAGATGTAAAGGGTACGACGTGTCTGCACAATGGAGGGGCCTGGTGACACCAAGGGAAGGATTCAGCCGGGCAATGTTGGCACCACGAGCCTCCTGCGGTGAGGCAACGGGAAGGCCATGCCTCTCCACGCGGTGCTTTGGCCAAAAATGTCTAACCCTTGTCTAATTATGAGTGAACGATCACACAGGTCCAGACTGGGGGACAGTCTATACACAAGTGGCCTGCACTCCCTTCTCAACAAACGTTAACCAGGAAATACCAAACACAAGAAGAAGTTGGGGGCCGTTCCACATTGAAGGAGACTTGAGAGCCACATCCCCAGATGCACCATGGCTCCCTGATCAGACTCTACTTAAAGAACAGAAGAGCTGTCAGGTTCATTTTGGGGGAAATGGAGGAAAGTTAACTATGGACCGGATGTCAGATAACACATCCAACGTACCATCAAAGTTCAGTCCTTGGGTGCGTAACGGCATCGGGGTCGTGTAGGAAAACGAATGTGCGTTCCTCCTAGAGACTCACGCTCAAGTATTTAGTCATGACGTTTCTAATCTGCTTTCAAAGAATCTGAGAAAAACAATACCGAGCGAAGGAGAGAAGGCCAATGTGCAGATGTTAACAATTTGGGAATCCCTGTGTAGGGTGTCCAGTTATTTATTGTACTACTCTTTCATGACTTCTGCAGGTTTGGAAGCTTCACAATAAAAAGTTGGAGAGCAAGAAAGTCTTTCCTCGCCTCCATCGCTCACAGAGTGAAGTCCAGACTCTGACCCAGTAAAAGGTCTTGGGTGTCTGGTCTCCACCCGCTCTCCCCGCTTTATCTCGTCACCCCGCCACCTCCCAAACCCTTGCACCTGTCGCCCCATACACGCCCGTCTGTGTGCACTTCCTCTGTCACATCACACTTTTCCTCCCCACTCTGCCAGGGTTGATGTGGTCCCCTCCACCATTAAGGATTTCTTCCTGCCTTTTCATTATAACTTCTGCTCCTTTAAACTCATCTCAGACAAGACTCCTTGTTGGACAAACGCCTTTTCTGCACATCCCCCCACCCCGCTCCAGGCTCCGGTGTTACCTCTAACACATCCTGCATCACGGTGCATAGAAATGAACCCTTGGACATGGGTCCTGCACTAAACAGTAGGCTCCCCAGGGGGAAGTAGCTTCAAATCCTGATGGTACCATCAGGACCTGGCACCCCCAAAGTCTACAGAACTGACCGAGCATGGGAGCCGGACAGGGATGTCTCTGAACACACTGCCCTCTGTACATAGCAGGATGCCTGCTTCCCTGACTGCCCGACTCTGCTCAAAGCTCTGGATGATCCTGGGTTGTGAATAACAGCACACGGGGTTCTGGAAGGCCAAGACCGTTCAGTGCCCACAGCAAGTCAGAAAGCGCACCTTGGGAGCAGAGGTAACAATTCTGCAAACCCTCCTGCTACTGACACCCAGGAAATCCCTCCCACCTCTGGGGGCTCCTGCTTCACTGCTCTTGGGGAGGAAAAGCACCCCAAAAGTGTGTAAGTGCCTCTGTCCAACCGACCACAGCCAGCCACCTCCTTCGGGCTGACTGGAGGTCTTTTATCACATCGCACTCGAACTCCTGTTGGCTTCCAGCTTCTGCAGCTGGGGCTGAGTGGGTGGAGCAGGAAAAGCTGGAGGAAGGGCAATCTTCCCTCCCGAGTGTGGTTCCTCAAATGTCTCCTTGGCATGGCGTCCAGCTGCCCAGCCCCACACAGAGGAACGACCATCCCCTGCGCCACTCACGCCACTTCACTGTGACCCAGAACACAGCACGATCCTCGGTCCGTCCAGCTGCACGTGGGGCGGGGGCTGCCCGCATCTGCCCTGTGTGTGCTCGGCACACAGTTTATGTGCGTTTTCTCGGGCATCGTGCACATCCTCATTTTAGAGATGTGTAAACCAAGCTTGGGAGTTGAAGAGGCACAGCAGAAAGTAAACAGGCTTTTACAACCAGGAGGTGACAGAGGCACGGGCTTCTGAATGGTGAACCTCTCCAAATCACTTATCAATCACTAATCAATTTCACGTAGGAACTCCCAGATTCTACCAGTGGCCTGCAGGAAAAAGGGACTTGCTCACACACGCCTACCGCCACCCCACTTAGTGGGTGGGGTTTCATAAAGAAGTGAGAAATTCCTTCCTGATTGCTAAAATAATACTTGCTTGCAAAAGGGACTTCCTGCTTAAGCTTTTAGAACTTTCTCATAAGCTGTGGCTGTTCATTAGAAACACCTGGGGTGGGGGGGCATTAAAAGCTCCCCACACCAGCACTCACCAGAGACCAATTACTTCCTTCTGTCCCTCTGGGGACGGGACAGCGGCATCCGTCTTTTGAAAGGCCCCCAGGTGATCATCATGTGTTGCCAAGGCTGAGAACTGCCAGAAGCATTTCACCAAAGCTGCCAGGCAAGGGGCAGAATTTCCCCATCTAAGAGATGGCTGCCAAAGATGCCAAACTTGGGAGGACTACCCAGCTGAGAAGCCAGGCCCTGGACATGGAGCAGAAGAGCATCCCTGATTCTTTCTGGGGTGCACCATGCCAGAGGCACCCACGCACAGCCCTAGCTACCTAAGCGCCTGCTCCCCTGACGTGTGACACCTGCAAGTCATCACCTACTGGCCTTAAGCAAGTTCAGCCATGTCAGCCTGTCCTCTCTCCCCGAGCTCCAGGTCTGCACCTTATAAAAGACCCCAAGACCAATTCAGTGCAGTGCTTACAAGCACAGCACGGGAGCCAGGAAGTTTGGCTCTGCTGACCTTGACTCACCATGGAGGTCACCTGCAGGCAGTTCCCTCCAGGGAGGCAGTGTCCCATGTCCCCCCGTCTGCAAGAGGTCTCTGGCCAGAGAGTGGGCTCAGTGGGACCAACCAGAGGGTCAGAGAGTGAGCATCCCAAAGACTCTCATCCGATGGAGGAAGTGATGGGTGGATGACCCTTCTCCCTTGGAGGGTCATCCCGGAGGTCCCCAGTGGGGCTAAGCCCCCACTGCCCACAGTGACTGGACCCCTGATGCATCCTGCACTGATGCTCCTGCTTTCCCTTCCTCCCTCTGTCACCCTGCTTCCTGGGCTCAGCTCCTACACCCAAGCCCTGGTTTACACTCAGCCGTTGGAGGAACCCAAGCTAAGACAACAGGAGGACTTGAGGTCACTTCTCTGAACCCAGGCTTCTCTAAAAGCTGCAGAAGTGGACAGAGGCACTGCATAAGGAGCTTGGCTCACTGCTTCCTGGGGGGGTGGGGGGCGTGGACAGGTAGGAAAGGTGAGCAGCTTTGACTATGTCACCCCGAGCAAGGCTCCTTCACACCCCTCCCCATGGGGTCCTGAGGGGCTGCAGCGCTGTCCCACCTGATGGATGGACAGCTGGGTTAAACCTCCAATATCCCTTCTAGGCAGAGGTTCAGGGACTTTTGCTTGGAGTCACCAGAGTACTCATTTAAATGATTAAATCAATCACCTGCAAAAGCCTTTATGCCAGATCCCCAGTCCCTGTGCAAACTGGGTAATAAACTCAGCCTCAGCCTAAAGTTTTCTCTTCTGTCTTAGGGAGGCGCGAAAAGGAGAGACTGGCCTTTTATTGTCTGGTTGGTGCCAACAGGTGGTGGTGTGTACTTCTATTGGGAGGCACACGTCACTCTTTGTGTCACTCTTTTTGTGTTGTCAGTGACAACCACTGATCTTTCCTGGATCCTGAATTTCACTAGGAAATGCAACGGTGAAGTTCTCATTCTTTCCCTTCCTTTTTTTGTTCATTAGCTGAAATAGTTTTATAGAGAACCCTTCTCTCATCAATTGTTTGGTTACCTGAGGTACAGTTTTACAAGGAAGACAAAATAAATGCTTGATTCTTTCTTGTTATTTACCAGCTTTCAAAATAAGGAGTTGGCTCCCTAGCATCTTCCAAAAGTGACCCAATGAGTTCTCCTTTTAAGTGTCATGATGGACTTGTGGTTTGATGTGTGCAGTCCTTATCCTAAGTGCGGCTCAAGTCATCACATCCTTGGCCAGTGGAAACCTCTCCAAAGTGGCTCCTGAGTCCTACAGACGTGACCCGGATTTCAATGTCTGCTTTGCTCTCTGGTTTGACCCAAGTTCCATCTTGTATATTTCCTACCCCAGATCTACAGTCAACCACTTCCTCAAGGATCTCTGGTTCTTTTAAAGGGGAATGGTATTTAGAGATGAGGGTCTTTTGAAATCCACTGTAATGGGCACTCGGTGGGTCCTTTCAAAGTGGGCAACTCCCACCTGTGAGTTGGACATTTTCTTGTATTTTTTATTTGATAATTTCTTCTCCTTTTCCATATTCTGTTTTTTGTTTGTTTTGTTTCTATAACTCATGTTGATCTGGGTTTTAGATGTCATAGACCCATTCCCTGATTTAAAAAATATTTTCCCTCTACTTTATTCTATTCCACTTTTGTTTTATTCTACTTTATGGGAGATTTCCTCAAGCCTATGTTACTACTCTTTTGCTGAACTTTTTGCTTTTGCTATTAGATGTTTTATTTCCAGGATTTCTTTCATGTTCTCTGAATGTCCCTTTTTATAGCCTGCTGTTCTTGTTCTATGGGTGCAATAGATTCTCTTACATTCAAGGCTATCACTCACCATTTTCTGGATATTTCGTATGTGTTCCATACTCTCTCTGTCCATCCAATTCCCTTCTGTCCTACTTTCTCACTTTGGTTGCTGACTTTCCCCTTTGAATGCCTGATGACCCCTTGTTGTTCATTCATATCTGAGTAAGGCGCTGAAGTGTTGATGGAAAGCCCTGTTTCTGGGGAGGAAGAGGCTGTCTCCTTCTGGGCTTCGGTGCAGACTGACCAGGCAGGGATCTAGCAAATTCTCAGGGGACCTCCAATGTCCACATTAGACTGCAGGTCTTTTAGCTGATGAGTTTCCCCAAAGGCTCCCCCACTCCAACTTCCTGTCTGGAGCGTATAGGTCTGGCTCCCACTGCTGAATGCAAGCAGGGATGTGGCCATTCAGTATGCAGATTTTCACTTACCCCCCGTTGCTGCAATACAGGGCCACATCCAGCACCCTCAGCTCAGCTGACACCTGAGTCAGAACGTCTCAGGGTCATCTCAGAGAAGGTGCCCTCTGTTCTCTGCTGGGGCTGGGGTGGGGCTGGTTTCCTGACTGTGTGGTGTGGGAGGTGAGGATATTTACAAGGTTACATCATTGTTCTGACAAAGAACCAGCCAGTCTTCTGTTTCCAGCCCTTCCTCAAGTCTGTGCCTTCATAGGTACTCGGCACCTTGACACCTGAGCCTTTCAAAGGTTCTTCAAAGTGAACCAGCTGCTTTCTGGTTGGCTCCCCCTGGTTCCCATCCTGCAGGGGTGGCGGGTCCAGCTTTGTCTGCTAAGTCAGGTATCGCTCGTCCCTCCACTTGACAGGTGGCAGAACCACGTTGACCCGTCTTATCTGCTTCCGCCGTCTTAAAACTTGTGGATTGATGCCTTTCTTTTTTATTGAGGTATGTTTCACATATAACATTATATTAGTTTCCATTGATGCCTTTTTAATTTATGTTATTATCACATCCACGGGTTTTGTGAAGGAATATATAATGTGCCATATTTAGTCAAATGTCATCTCTGATCTACTTTCTATGCTTCTGCCAGAGGAATTCTTTATAGCAAGCAAATCTGACCATCTTACTTCCTTTTGGACATTCCTTACTGTCTTCAGGATAAAATCTGATTTGTTAATATTTAAGGTCCTTCACGTATTTTCCCCCATCTACCTCTCCAGTCTAATACACATGAATTTCCTTGTAGTTCCCTGGACACCTAACATTCTCTCCAGCCTTAGGCCTTTGTGCATGCTGCCCTCCAGACTGTGCTCTTTCCCATCTCCCCTCACTTGTCTAATTCCTATTCATCCTAAAAAATTAAGCTTCAATGTCACCTACTCCAAGAAGTCCTCCAAGATTACTCCTGTGGATTCTGGGTTGATGGCACCTATGCAAAACTTTGCTACATCACTTGTTGCACTGTGCAGTATCTGTATGTCCCTCCCATTAGTCTGGAAGCTCCTTGCAAGACTCCTTGTGTCTGTTTCTCAAAAACTTAGCGCAGAGCCCAGGAACCAGTAAATGCTCAATATTAATAGAATCACCACGCAGGGGAATGAGTGAATGTTCTTATTTCCAAACCTAAAATTCCTATTCTCCTCTCCTCCTATTTAAGTCTAGGCTCTCATCAGCGAACTGTTCAAATCCCATCTTTTGCTTAAGTCTCTCTTGCACTGTCACTTTACTCTAATTAAGGAGGCATCATGGCACCAAGCAAAGAGCCATGATTAGGAGTCATTGGGACAGGATGCCAACTTCCAGGTGTCCATGGCCAAGTCCACTCTCCCGACCTCCGTTTCCTCACCTGTGAAACGGGGAGGGGGGGCTTTTATCAGCAAAAGTCTTTTCAGTCAAAGGGAGGGAGTGTTAATTTCCCTCCCAAGGTGTGACTTCCCCCGATATCACTGTCTGGAATTGGGGGTGAGTGGGGAATGGGTCACATGACCTTCCACCTAATCCTCAGGGGATCCTTTGAGGTAGATGCTACCAGCCAGGCCACGGCAGTTAAGAACACAGGCTCTCTGGGACTTCCCTGGCGGTCCGGTGGTTAAGACTTTGCCTTCCAGTGCAGGGGGTGAGGGTTCGATCCCTGGTATGGGAGCTAAGATCCCATGTGCCTTGGGGCCCTAAACCCAAAACATAAAACAGAAGCAATATTGTAACAGACTCAATAAAGACTTTAAAAATGGTCCACATCAAAAAATCTTTAAAGAACACAGGCTCTGGGGCCTCATTTCCTAAACAAGAATCCAGGCTCTGCCACTTAACAAGCCGTGTGAATCACAGCATACTATTCTGCTCATCTGTGCCTGTTTCCTCATTTGCCACCGGGCTCCACACACAGCCCACCTCGGGGCGGTGGTGAGAGGTGAGGCGAGTGAATACATGTGAGACATTCAGCCCAGGGCTGATACACAGAACGTTAGCTATTGTGTTTGTCTGTCTTTACGGATGGGAAAACGGAGGCTCAGAAGAATTAGGCGTCACCTCCAAGTTCACAGAGCCGTGAGTGAGAGAGCCGCAATTCCAAGGGTCCAGAGCTCAGTCAGGCAGGATGAATAAGCTCTGGGGATGTCAAGTCCGGCGCGGTGACTGTGGTTAAGAACGCTGTAGCGCACCCCGAAAATCTGTTAGGAGAGTAGATCTCAGGTGCTCTGACCCCCGCAAAAGGTGACTCTGGGAGGAGAATATGTTGATTCACTCGACTGCAGTAACCATTTCACTGTGTATATGTGTCAAAACATCATGCTGTAGACCCTAAATATATACAATTTTTTATTAAAAAAAAAAACCAAAAAAACAAGCCAGGTCTGTCTGACCCCACAAACCCTGGTATACCACCTTTCACACCCAGAAGGAAAGATACCATTTCTTTTAATTTAATACATTAACTTGTGGCTGAAATGATATATCCTAGGTTTCCCCTCCTGGAAACAGAATCTGATGACAAATGAGAGCATATTCTCTGAAACGTGTGCAGGGTTACAACACCCCGTGCCAGGAGAAAGCAGAAGACCCTGGACAGGGCCCCAGAGTTAGTTTTGAAAGCCTGTTTTGATTCTAAGTGTTTCTGTTTTGTTTTTTTAAGTGGAATTTCAAATACCTATTTACATTTTTTTTATAAGGGAAAATGGATGATATGGCTAAAATATTTGTTTCCATCTCTACTTTGATGTAGAGATCCATGGGACTGGGCCCTGGGGTCTGTCATAAGATTTTGCTGGAATTCCTGAGAAGAAAGAAAAGGGCTGACAGCAGCCTCCCTGGGGGGTGTCGTGGGGTGGGGGGCGTCATTCACAGCATCCAGGAACTGGCTGCATGACCCAGGCTCAGAGTCTCGACGGTTCTGAAAAAGCACATCACGGCAGGAAAGGATGTGGCCTGAGGTTTCTGTTCTATGTGGAACATTTTAAAAGTATAGGTGAAATCATATGTGGTGATAGTTTCCTATTTTTTTCTATTCATGTTCTATCCTGAGTTTTTCCACGCCATGAAAAACTTTTCACACACATCGTTTTTAAGGCTCTATATTTCATGGAACAGAAAAGCCATACTTATTGAGCCGTTCTCATAATTTGGTGCATTTCAGGTCTTTTGTAATTAGTGTTTTAATAAACCACGTGTCTGTTACAAATGTCTTTGCACACCAACGAGGGCTCACATTTCCGAGGACCTCTTCAAGATACGTTTCTAGAAGCTGACTTTTAGGGTCAAATGACATCCACGTATTTTAAGGCTCTTGATGTGTACGAGCCAATTGTTTTCCAGAAAGTCTGTTCTTTGCCTGAGTGGCACAAAACGTTCTACCTGACTGCACCTTTTTCTGGACCATCGTCTTAGCATCTCTGTTAATTTGATGGGGGAGATGATGTGCCCTGGCTATTTCAATTTGCATTTTGTTGAAAACCAGTGAGCCTGGACATTTTGTTGTATGTTGATTTGCCATTTGCATTTCCTCTTTGAAGATGTGTTTGTCCTTTACTCGGGTATCTGTTTTGGGTCTTAATGTTTTTCTTACTGATTTGTATGAATTCCTTATATATTAGGAATATTAATCTTCTTGTTCTGTCCTATTTGTTTCAAACATTTCCCAGCTTGATATCTGCTGGTTCATTTTGTTAATAGCGTTACGAAGAGAAATTTTAAAATGTTATGAAGTCACACCTATGGATTGCCTCCACCTTGCTTTCTTTTAAAGTATTTACATTAAACAATTCCAGCAGGGAACCTGACTAAACTCTTCCTGTTCTAGGGAGCTACAGGAGAATGTCACAGAGACTTTGGTTTTTCGTTCTGTTCACTTGCTTCAGAAAAGGAAGTTGCAAATCAAAACACAGTGGTTAGTCTGTACTGCAAAGGAGGGGTTGAGGGAAAAGTAAAAGGTGATTATTGGGTGTCCGAATCCTTGATAGAAACCAAAGCCAGGAACTAGAGGAGGCAATCAGTGTGGCTGGAACCTGCACCTTCAGGAATCTTCCTGGACAGGACTCTGTTAAAATACTGGACACACGGCCGGGCAACTCAAAGGGCCCACCTGGAACTTGGCAATCCTCTCTTTGAAGAGGAGTTGGGAAATTTTTCTAAACTTTCAGTTTTTTCTCCAGTTCTTCTGTACTGCCCTGTTGTCATAAAGACCAGGGAATCTCAGTGTCTGGTGCCATTTATTTATTTATTTATTTATTATTCACTGCATCTTAGCTTTCCCCAAGACACCCCATGAAACATCACAAACGCGTGTTTGCATTTTTCCATTTTCTTCCTGTGTTTTTAGAAAAGGGTCTGACTTAAAACATCGGTACCTACAGGTCCAGGCCAATTCCCCCAGCCTCAGACCTCTGGGTTTGGCTGCTCTCAATGACGAAGGAGGCGGCCAAAATGCAACAGGGTTGAACACTGCTTCAGGCGCTAACAGACTGTGGAAGGTCCCAGCTGGCCATCTGCTGACCTCCCTAAATCAAGCACTCATACCAAGATGGTGCATTCCCACAGCATGCGTCAAGTTTGAAAGTTCTTTCCCATATCAGCTACTGTGCTCAATCCTGCTTATCATTTATTTTTATCCTGAAAACACTGCAGTGTCTTCAACAGAGGCTAGTTGAAGAGAAGGACACCTACAAAATAATGAACTGGCCAGTTACTGGGAGAGCCGAGTGGCTAGAAGCCGATCAGGTGATGATTTGCAAGCTGTCCAGCTGTTACTCCACACCCAGGGAAGTGCAGGGGACTCAGGCTGTGAGTCAGTGAACCATTTTTGCAAGATATTAAGCCAACAGAGTATCCAAAGTGAGCTCCCTGTACTGTGCCATGAGCGATCTTGAAATAATTTCCTCTGGTCAGGATGGCCAAGCTGTTGCCTTTGGGTGGCTCTCCCTGCCTCTTTCTCCCCCCACCCCCCTTATATTTTCCAACTTGGCATTTCACCCACGAGGGAAATGCGATGGTGGCAATCGTCTTCATTATTTTCCCCATCTCTGTCCTATAGGAAGGTCTTGTCTGTGAGCTTTCGGCTCTGTCTTGCCATCCCAACGAGCGCATTTTTCTTTGTCTGGGTCGCTCCCTCTGCCTGAATCATTTCATTAGGCGTGAAACAAAGATGCCTTGGATGAATCTGAACAAAAATAGCATGAGATAAATTCACAGGCCAAATACTTTAAATTCCTACTTTCTGGGGGATGAAGTCTGCCTAGTGCTATACTCAACAATACTGTCATTTAATATCTTCAAAAGTGTCCCCCACTGTTGCAGAAGAAGGAGAGGTTATGACCCTATGCACGCCCACAGCTAAAAACACGACAAGAACAGGTAAGGGGAGTGAGGGGCCATAAGGCAACCCTGCTGTAGCCCACATTGTGCATTTCTTACACCCTGTGAGATCCTGAGATGAACACAAAGGAAGTTCACCAAATACATTAGAAACAAAATGTGGGTATTCTGGCAGTGTCAAGGGAAAGTCAGCGCCCCCAAGCCCAAAGCCACGGTGCGCAGCTGCCAGAGAGAGACTGTATCGGAGGCCACTGAAGCAAAACATTCGGCTTTTCACTCCTCAAAACCATAACCCACAATCATCCAAGCCGATGGAAAGATGACCAAAGCTTTGAGGGTGAAGCAAATGCCATGTTCCCCAGTGACTCCTCCATTGCTCCCTATTTATTTTCCTTAAGTCCCTTCTACTTCAAGCTCGCCTGACTCACTCCTGCCTTGAAATGAGGCTGTTCCAATGGCCAGAGCCTTCCCCTCCCTGCGAAATCCAACTCACGTCTCGCTACCGACGCCCTTGAAAGATCCAGACCCCAAAATAGGGCCGAAGCCATCATCAAGCTGCTTGGTGATGGCCAAGGCCGCTAGGTCCAATGATACCTTGACGTTTCCCAAACAACCGACTTCATTTTCTTGCCAAGGAACATGGCACCAGAGGATGGTGAAGACTCGTGCTACCGAGGGGCGTCTGTTCCCCTAAAAACACCACACTCTCTGTTGAAGAGGAATTTGAAGAAGGACTGTTTCCAGGCACACAGGGGGTGGGCCCTGGTTGGGGACACAGGGGTGATTCACCACATCTGGGAGAAGAGGGATTTGGCAGCACCCCGATGCAAGAATGTGCTTGAGGGTCACGTCACTCACACCATGATAACCCCGGGGCCAAACAGGCTACCCAACACCAGCCAACAGAGAAGCCACCTTTGCTCGGTCCAGGACACGCCCCCCCAAGAGTCGACCCGACTGGAAGGGATTCAGAAGCGCGTCAGTCAATGCGTGGCCACCGTGAGGGACCAAGGAAGCAGGAAGGAGCCACGTGGCTTCTCCCAGACTCCACCTCAAAAGGGCAGAGGTGTTTCCAGAAACACCACCCACCTCCGCTCCCTTTCACATTCCAGTGTCAAATGTGTTATGAACTCGTATCGGTTTTGAAGATGGTGTCTTGCACAGGAAAACGCTCAACACATATTTGTAGAAAGGATAAGTGAATTTGTTCATAGCGTCATGTCTTAAGGTACCTTCAACTCATGGTTCACTGGATGCTTTTATCCCTTTATTTTCAGTGTTTCCTGAGCACCTATTATGTGACAGACAAGATCCTTGGTGGTGGGGCTCCAATGGAGAGCAAGGCGGGATGTGTTTCTGCCTTCGTGGAAGCCACAGACGTGATGGCAACGCTGACGTATAATCTTCTGTCTCGTAGGGGAGGAAGTGGCATATTCCCGCTGTCCCACCTTTTCATCATTTCACGAGCTGATACATTCTTCTAGTCTTTCCAGATCCAACGTTGTTCCTCTTTTAAGTCTGTCTTCAAATGACCATCACTCTTCCTACAACACAACCTCTGCATCCCTGATCCACGGGGGGCGCCAGGCGGGAGGGGGACTGACTCAGGCTTGAAATCAGACCACTCACCTGTTAAAGATGGAGAGCACGTGCACCTGGCAGGGAGGGGGCGCTAAATATTAAAGTACCCGCCCCCCAGCTGCCTCCTTCCCACTCCCCTGCCTGCGTTTTCTCCTCCGCGGACCATCCTTGCAGTGAAATGGCCTGAGTCTCACACAGCATCTCAGGACAGAGCACAGCAGTTTCTGTTCTGAGACGCACAGCAAAGCAATGCCTTCCTTTTTTCCTTCCATCCTTTTTTATCTTTTGGGGTCACAACTGCACAGCGGATCAGTTTCTTCAAGGACATTGTCTAATGCCTTTTGGCAAATGTGTGGTTTAATTTTTCCCCCTCTGGGGACCACATCGCTTTGCTTCTTTGTAAGTATTTTTTCTAGGCCTTAACAAGCTTTCTGACAAAGTCTCCCGGCTCCTTGTAAGGCACTTGCTTTGTTCCCCGGCCCCTTTCAACATTCTTCTAAAGAATGTCCCTGTTCTCACCACTCTATCTTGTTCTATAATTGAGTATCTGTGCAATGAATTTCATCTTAATTCCAGCATTCAAAAAAGGGTCCATATATTTTATTTTTCAGACTGGAGATGTAATGCATGTACATGCAAAAATTGGAAGACGCAGAAAAGTATAAAAATGAAACATAACTATAATCTTACTTTCCAGAGACATCCCCCATCAACATTCGAGACCACTCTATTCTGTATATATTGTGTGCATGTATATATATTTTTACATCATTGTACCACTATTAAAAAAAAGTTTTAGCTCTTTTTAGAAAAAGTTAATATAGTATCATTAACATTTTCCTATGTTATTAAAATTCTTCACAGCCATGATTTAGTGGCCTAATATTTTATACTATGGATCTAATTTACTGCATCGTTTCCTAACTTGACACTTGGGTTGTTTTCCCTCTGGGGCTGTAGTTGTGTAAGGAATGTCTCTCCCTCAACCTCTTCTCCAAGCAGACATTCGGATTTAATTGGGCTGCATCCTTCTGACTCAGTGGCTCAGCCACAAACATGCCCTGAACTTTCTCCGGTTTACTGGTCAGAACAGGTACAGGATGTTCTCCTCCTTAGGGCACCTGTCCTGTCCAAGAGCCGCACAGCCCAGTCTGCACCTGATGGGTCCACCCTGCCCCCAGATCCCTCAATGTCAACATGTACGCTCACATTTTTGCTCCCTTCAGCCCATTGAGTCTGGCCCGGCTGCCCCCGCAGGCCTGCCCCGATCGTCTCCTCATTCTTCACACCTGGAGGGCCTGGGCCCGTCCTGGCACCTGGCTTTACAGGTTTAATCCTGTAAAACCTGCAAGGTTCCCTTGGAAGCATCAGCAGTCCTCAGCCTTGCTGTGCCCTAACCCCAAGAAAGTGGAAAGAGGCACCAGGACTTACTCTATCTCACTGACACCTCTGCCGAGTTAGTCAGGGTGCAGACACCACAACAGAAACACAGCACTGTCAACATTTCCTTGCTGAACTATAGAAGGTTCAGTATATATCCATATATATATGGTTCAACATGGAGACAGGGAACCACTACAGGGGGAACTGACATATCTAAATGATTACTCTCATTATTACTGGTGCTGTTGTAGGTTAGATTTCTCCTTTTTTTTTCTTCCCATGCCTGAGATAATCACCAGTAACTAGACTCCTAAAACAGACACTTTTGTGATTCATTTATTCTCCTGGAAGAGCTTTTTCTGCTGCATCTTTCCCGCAGTTTTCTTCTGAAGCCAGGACAACTTTGTTGTGTTTTCCCTCCTTTGTTTCTGACATGAAAGGCAGCCCCCCTTTGCCAAGCGGGATCCCTGGATGCCTGAAGCAGCTGGAGTGAGCACCATCAGAGCACAGCCCACCCCTCCTTCGCTCCCAGGAGGAAGATGGACAGTGGGACGCAGAGAAACTAAAGAATGACAAATGCTTGCCGTCTGAAGGGCACGTCCCACTCTCCCCAAATCTCCCGCCTCCATCATCTCACGGAATGACCACGGGGACCCGTCACTGCTTCTTGGCCTCGGACCTTCTTTAGCAGCTTCTCGGCACCATTGCCCAAGGCTCTCCCAGGATGACCAAGCTGCTCTACCCAGGGAGTCGCTGACAGGAACCAGCCCTGGTCCCTGGGAGCCTCCACTGTCCCTGGATCAACAAACCAAACAAACGCCCACTTTTCTACTGTTTTCAGAAACAGACCCTCTGTAAGAGTCAACAGGTATCTTCCTGGTACCAACCTCACTGGCTGGTAGAAACTGCCCGGTTCACCATCTTGTCAGAGATGAGCAGGAGAGAACCATGATTGATTAGTGGTGTCTGTCCGTGACGGCCGTGGGGGGGATCTGGGACTATTTCACATCCGCCGGCTGCCATCTCTTGCTAGATCCATCCCCCGCCTTCCCCAAGGCTTGTGCTTGTATCTTTGCTACTTCATACCTTAGAAGTGGGGTGGGAGGTTCTTCTCACATACAATAGATAAAGCAACTAAATAACCTCACCCACGCACTGGGAGGCCATGGCACTGCCTCACTCCAGCCAGGGGGACTGCACTGGCCGCGGAGAACATGGGGAATGCCACGAACCCTGCTGTAGCCCTAGGCCCTCAAATTTAATCATGTCCCTTTCGTGCTGCCTTTTCGCTCTTTCTGCCACACTCCTGGACCTCGACCCTCCTCTGCTCACTGCAGCCATCACTCCATTCTAGTAAATCTGTCACATGTCTTTCTCCCCTGCGAGACGGAGGATCCCTTTAAGGTAGGAATCACATCACATCCCGATTTTGCAGAGTGGACGGGCAGAGAATGGCTTCTCAGTAAACATTTTTGAATGGAATTCAACTGGGTCTCCGGATGAAGATCTAAAAGTGGATCGACATACACACACTACTATATATAAAATAGATAACTAATAAGGACCCAGTGTATAGCACAGGGAACTCTAGTCAGTACTCTGTGATGATCTATATGGGAAAAGAATCTAAAAAAGAATGGACATATGTATATGTATAACTGATTCACTTTGCTGTACACCTGAAACTAACACAACATTGTAACTCAACTATACTCCAATAAAAATTAATTTAAAAAAGTCAATTCTCTTAGTCTCTGTATGGACATGAAAGGAAGAGGCAGAAAAGCTCTAAAATTGAACTCCAAGTCCTTCAGTTTCTAAATCAACTTTGCCAGTCCTCTATCATTTCACCATTGTTCTCACATGTAAGCAAATACAAGAATACTCAGGTGGAATTTCAAAGAGAATGGAATCTTCCGGATGGGGTGTGATTTGGTACCAACATTCAAATACTCTCTCTCTCATACACACACACACACACACACACACGAATCATATATATTTAAGAACACTGACATTCTGCTAAAATACTGAGTGCTTTGGGTGATGTCACCCCAATATCGTGGAAGGCCAGTAAGTCTGAACTGTTAAGTTTTCCAAATCAATCAAACAAAGAAGAAAGGGCAGGTACAAGATTTCAGCAAGTTCCATGAGGCAATTCAAAGTCAGGTTTTCAGAGGTTCTTTTTTGAAATTGCATTTGCTGTCGTTGTATTTATTAATACACACCTTCAGCACAGGAAATCATTCGCTGAACAAACAGGAATATATTTGCAAATCCATGTGTTAAAACGATTTCATTATTTCACCCGAAGTTCTCTCTACAGAAAGAAAAAACACCTAAATTTTATGTACTGTCTGGTGTACGCACTCTTAATTTTCCTTAGTAGAAATAAAATTTAAATTCTTCAAATACTTCAAGGTTTGGGATTTTGTTTTAAACCAGCTGGAAACAGTGCTGATGCCCAATGTACTACTAGAAATTAGATAATTTATGTCAGGATGATTTTTTGACGAAAATGTAGAGAAAACAACAATTGTGAAGTGATATGCCGCTGAAATGCTGCTTCCACCATTACGGTCAAACCCAAGGTGCCACTCTGCCTTTTATGTTTCAGTTATGTTTTCCATCGATGTAGCCAGGGTACCAATGGCATTTTGGTTACATGTGTCTGTCCCACCTCAAACTGAAAAGGAATTTGAGGTAGCTAGGACAGAAGGCTGATGATAGAAGGCTCACCAAAATTTTGTGTTCTCAAACATGAACTGATTTTCCTAGCTGTAAACTTCACAGAAGAAATGGAAAGATGGATTAGAGATTGATGTTCTGGTAGCACTGGTGGGTCCTGGTTTCCTGAAGAGCTCGATGGAAGAAGCACTGAACTGGGAGCCTGGTTTAAGTTATATCCACACTAGCTCCCTACTCTAGCCCCCATGCTGGAGAGGATGCCAGGAGTGGGCCTCTGGGTGACACAGTGACCAAGGTGATGGAGAAATACACCAGACCTTGGAATTAAGACTCCAGACACGCTGGGGGCAGAGGCGATTCCTGACACCCAGAGGGAGTCACGTACAGCCAAGAGTGAACCCCACAGGCAAAGGATGGCCTGGGACACTGGCTAGTAATCAGTGGGGTGGGGGGACCACTTTGGGGTGTGTTGTACCCTCTGTTATCTCTGTCCTAAGGACCCTGAGAGAGAAAGTGGAAGAAATGAGTGGGCTTTTAAAAATAAGACCATGTCAGCTGGGACAAAGTGAGAGAGTGGCATGGACATACATACACTACCAAATGTAAAATAGATAGCTAGTGGGAAGCAGCTGCATAGCACAGGGAGATCAGCTCGGTGCTCTGTGACCACCTAGAGGGGTGGGATAGGGAGGGTGGGAGGGAGACGCAAGTGGGAGGACATATGGGGATATATGTATAGCTGATTCACTTTGTTATAAAGCAGAAACTAACACACCATTGTAAAGCAATTATACTCCAATAAAGATGTCAAAAAAATAAATAAATAAGACTATGTCAACCCTGATAGGCTTTGAAGAAACCAGGAGTGGGAGGCCACCTGGCTTGGATGCCAGGGGCAAGAACCACAGCTCCATGAAGGGGGACAGCCCTTCACGTCTTCAACTGGTCATCGGTCACTACTCCCATGAGGAGTGGCAGACACTGCATGATGACTGCCTCATACCTGGAACAGATCACCCCTGACTGTCCATGGGTTGTCTAACCCGACCCCTGGGCCCCATCATACCATGCGGCAACGCATCAAACCCTGCCTGGAACTGGATTAAAACTCATGCCTGAGTCTTCACCCTGGGCTGATGCAAATGAACAAATTCATGGGGAGGGGCCAGTGGAAGGGCAGGGAAAGCCTGGGACCCCATAGGCTCCTGTTTCCTGGTAACGCCCATCCAAAGTCTACTTACTCAATCCCTGGACTCAGTACCACTCGGTGACCACTGACTTCTCCACTTTTACCCTCACCAGGGCAAGTGGATAAGGGCATCTTTCTCTGCCCACAGTGCTGTGTCACAAGAACCTAAGGACTGCTACCACTAGAATGGCCGGGGGCTTATCCAGCCCAGGATTTCACTGTCTGAACACAAGCTCAGGAAATTTAGCTCCACAAAGGACCGCGGCCTGTTTTGCTAACTGATACAGGCACATCTAACAGGTCCTCAAAACTAGTTGCTGAATAGAACTGAATTCTGAAAGGGGTTCCAAGGAATCCCCGGTGACAGGCTCAGAATGTTTTCCTTTGCAGTAAAGCAAAAAGAACACACAGCAGCGGTGGGGGGCGGGGGCGGCGAGGGCTGGCGCGGGAGGCAGACGACCACAGTGCTGGTTTCCTCTGCCCTCCTCAAGCTGCCGGGCCTTAATCAAGTTACACACTTGCCTTGAGCCTCGGTCTCCTCACCTGTGAAAAGACGGGAGCTGACTCTGCAGTGTTTCTAACTCTGTTACGTCGAGCCCCAAAGCTCTGCAGAGATGCTTCTGTGTAGGAGACGCACAGGAACCCTGCCTTCATTTTCATCTGTTTGATTAGGAGACTTCCCACAATTTCTTGTTTGACTAAAGAATTCCACTGCTAATGATAAAAGGCAGTAAAAACCACTTGGTCTTTTTGTCGGTAAGACACTACCACCTGACAATATTTATAATTCCTTAAATCTGGCTACACTGGCATCTCATGGTTCCTAGAACACCCCAAAGTTCTTCACTCCCCAGGACCCATCTGCATGCTGTTCCCTCCACCTGGAATGCCCTTCCCCAGCCCCCCACGGCGTCATCTTTGCTGGACTAATTCCTACTTAAAGGTCACTTCCTCAACAAAGCCCCCTGCTGTTCTCAGACGAGTCTGAGGCCCTATTCTTTGTTCTCACAGCATCTGTCCTATTTACTAAGAGTACTTCTCACAGTTAAAATGAACTAAATGGTGCCATCCTTGGTCTGATGTCTGTTCCTCTTGCTAAATTATCATTTCCACGAGGACAGATACTGGGTCTACTTTGTTCACAACTTTGTCCTCATACAGCGCTGAATTCATGTCTTACCCGATAACTGCTTATTGAAGCAATGAATGACCAACTTCACAGGCAGTAAGATGTGGGATAAAATGCTGAGGAAGTTCATTACCGTGGGGGTGCCATCGCAAGCACCTGAAAAACACCGGACAAGCCAGGGCCAAGGTCACACTTCTCATGTAAAAGTAGAGAAACCACACCAGGCCTTCCCCAGTCCTCTGGTCCATCCTCTGTCTTGTGTGAGGTCTCAAAGCCCAAATTACCCTGCGTGCACCTTCCACATCTGGGCTGTCTAATACGGAAGCCACTAGCCACGTGTTCTTAAGAGCACAGTGATGAAATGAAACGAGAAATTCAGTTCCTCAATCACACTGGTCACCTTTCAAGGGCTCGGTAGCCATATGTGGCCAATGGCTACCGTCCCAGCGAGTGCAGATACAGACCGTTTTACACCATTGCAGAACTTTTTTTTGCGGGGGGGTTGTATTTTTATTAATTTTTATTGGGGTATAGTTGATTTAGAATGTGTGTTAGCTTCTGCGGTACAGCAAAGTGAATCAGTTTTATATATATACACAGACACCCACGCATACACACACACATCCATTCATTTTTACATTCTTTTCCCATATAGGTCATTACAGAGTATTGAGCAGACTTCCCTGTGCTATACAGTAGGTCCTTATTAGTTCTCTATTTTATATATAGTGGTGTGTACATGTCAATCCCATTGGTACAGTCACTATAGAGAGCAGTATGGAGGTTCCTTAAAAAACTAAAGATAGAATTACCATATGATCCCGCAATCCCACTCCTGGGCATATATCCAGAGAAAACCATAATTCGAGAAGACACATGCATCCCAATGTTCACTGCAGCACTGTTTACAATAGCCAGGACATGGAAGCAACCTAAATGTCCATTGACAGATGAAGAGATAAAGAAGATGTGGAACATTTTTTGGCCAGCACTGTTCTAGCTTCTGCTTAGCCCGACACACGCCATATTTCTGGGTCATCCTGGACCACATGGTCCCCTATCTGGGCTTTACCTTCCTTCCTAACACTGTAACTGGAACTAGTTCACCGCTGGTCTTCTGTGAAAGGACACAGTGAGATTCTAAAAGCTTTCATCTGTCAAAGAAACTAGCTTCTTTGATCCTTTCCTTCTACCCCATAGATTTTCAATGGTCTAGGTCTTTTCTTTTGTTTTTTGTTTTTTTTTCCTTATTTTCACACCCTTTGCTAACAACTTCCTTTGGATGTTGGCCCTCTCAGTGCTGCCCCTGGTGTCGCTGCGCCACTCCTGGAGGATCTGGCCTCATTCCCTATGAGTCCTAACTCTGGAGTCTGGTCTCTCATCATTTCTGTCCTTCTGGTACTCTGGCTCATTTGTTTCTAAAGAAAAGTTTAGGTTGTTGAATAACAGCTCCGATATCTGGATTCATCTCTCACTTTTCATATAATGCTCGGGAAAAAAATACCTGGAGAGAAAACCTAAGCAAATCTGTTTTCCTGAAATGGACTCTTCATTTTGGGCTTTATTCCTACTGAGTTCATCATGGATTTGATTATTTCGTGATCATTTCCTTCAAGGCTTCTGTCTTTTTTTTTTTTCTGTACGTGGGCCTCTCACTGTTGTGGCCTCTCCCATTGCGGAGCACAGGCTCCAGACACGCAGGTTCAGTGTCTATGGCTTAGGGGCCCAGGCGCTCCGTGGCATGCGGGATCCTCCCGGATCGGGGCACGAACCCGTGTCCCCTGCATCGGCAGGCGGACTCTCAACCACTGCGCCACCAGGGAAGCCCTGTCTAATCTTTAGATTAGAGATTTAGAGCAGTAATTCTTTCTTTCCTCTTTCATAACATCACATTAAAAATGGATTTCTAGGGGCTTCCCTGGTGGCGCAGTAGTTAAGAGCCCGCCTGCCAAGGCAGGGGACACGGGTTCGAGCCCTGGTCCAGGAAAATCCCACATGCCGCAGAGCAACTAAGCCCGTGCGCCACAACTTCTGAGCCTGCGCTCTAGAGCCCACGAGCCACAACTACTGAGCCTGCGCTCTAGGGCCCGTGCTCTGCAACAAGAGAAGCCACTGCAATGAGAAGCCTGTGCACCGCAACGAAGAGTAGCCCCTGCTCGCAGCAACTAGAGAAAGCCCGCACACAGCAACGAAGACCCAACGCAGTCCAAAATAAATAAAATAAATAAATTTTTTAAAAAGGGGGGGATTTCTGTCTTAGTTGATTCTGCCCTTCCTGATGGTTATAAATGATCTCATGCAGGGGCTGGCCTTCATCTGGGTTTCTCCAGAAGCCAATACTGAGACAAAGATTCACGTTTCCAAGTAACACCACTGGATCCCAGAACAAAACTCAAGAATATTTACAGGAATACGAAAACTCCCAGCACCAAGCAAGGTAAAATTTACAATGTCTGAATAACCAGTGAAAGATTACCACTCATGCAAAAGAGCAGGAAGATAGGACTGTACTGAAGAGATAAAGCGATCAGTCAAAACCAACCCCAAACTGATACAGATGTTAGAACTGGAAGGCAAGGACATTAAAACCGCATTCCATAGCTCAGAAAGTTATGGAGAGATATGGAAGACATTAACAAGAGTCAAACTGAGCTCCTCTAGATGAAAACTACAATGTCTGAGGTGAAAAGGCACTGGGCAGGATTAATGGCAGACTGGACATTTCAGAAGTAAAGATGAGTGACCTTAAAGATACAGTAATAGAAACGATCTAAAATAAAACAGAGAACAAAGATATTTCAACACCCCTGTCTCAATAATTAATATAATAAGCAGACAGAAAGTAAGTCAGGAAATAGGAGACTTAATCTTACCCACCAACTTGGCCTAATTGACATTTACAGAACATGCCATACAACAACAGCAGAAAGCATGTTCTTTGCAAGAGCACACGGAACGTTTATCAAAATAAACCCTATTCTGGGCCATAAAACTAGTCTCAATTAATGTAAAAGGAATCAACTTATACGAAGTTTGTTGTCCATCCACAATGGAGTTAAATTAGAAATCCATCACAGAAAGATATCTGAAAAATGTCCCAAATATTTGGAAGCAAATAATACATTTCTAAATAAGCCACATGTTAAAGAAGAATACAGAGAAATAGGAGGCATTTTGAACTTCATGAAAATAAAAACATATCAAACTTTGTGGAATGTCACAAAGAGGAGATCATAGCACTATATATCTATACTGAAAAAGAAAAAAAGTTTCAAATCAACCACCTTGGTATCCACCTTTAAAAGATTAGGCAAAGAACAACCTACATACTATTTTCCACAGTGGTGACATCATGTAGCATTCCCACCAACAGTGCACAAAGGTTCCCTTCTCCTGACATCCTCGCCAACACTTTGCTTGTTTGTTTCTTTTTATCGTAGCCACCCTAACAAGTGTGAGCTGATATCTCATTGTGGTTTTGATTTGCATTTCCCTGATGATTAGTGATGCTTTTCATGTGCCTGTTGGCCATCTGTATGTCTTCTTTGGAGAAATGCGTATTCAGTTCCCTCACCTATTTTCTTAATCATGTTATTTGTGTAGTTTGTTTTTTGTTCTTTGTTTGCTGTTGAGTTGTAGGAGTTCCCTTTATATTGGGATAAAATTTGGATATTAATCTTTTCTCAGATATATGGTTAGCAAGTATTTTCTTCCATTCCATAGACTGCCTTTCCATTTTGTTCATTGTTTCCTTTGCTTTGCAGCAGCTTTTTAGTTTGTTGTGGTCCCCCAAAAGAATGACCATATGATCCAGCAATCCCACTTCTAAGGATATATTCAAAGGAACTCAAATCAGTATCTTGAAGTGATAGCTGCACTCCCATGTCTACTGCAACATTATTCACAATAGTTAGGACAAGGAAGCAACCTAAACATCCATTGAAAGATGAATGGATAAACAAAATGTGGTATCTGCATACAATGGAATATTATTCAGCCTTAAAAAATAAGGAAATTCCACCATTTGTGGAAACTGAATGAACGTGGAGGAGAAGATGCTAAGTGGAATAAGCCAACTACAGGACAAGTACTACGTAATACCACTTATATCAAACTCACAGAAGCAGAGAGTAGAAGAGTGGTTGCCTGCGGCTGGGGGGAGAAGGAAACAGGGAGGTATGAGTCAAAGGGTACAAAGTTTCAGCTACGTAACACGAGTACGTCTTAGAGATCTACTGTACAGCACAGAGTTTATAGTTAACAATACTGTACTGTACACTAAAAATTTTTCTAAGAGGATAAATCTTATGTTAAATATTTTTATCACACAAAAAATAAGAATAAATAAATAAAGAGGGCAGGAGGAAACTTTTGGAGGTGATGGATGTGCTGATGACGTAGACTGTAGTGACTGTTTCACAGATGTTAACTAACTCCAAACTCATCAAGTTGTGTACATTTGATATTTCTGTATGTCAATCATTCCTCGATAACGTGATTAAAAAAGAACAATTCAAAGTAAGTAGAAGTTAGACAATAATAAATATCAGAGTGGTAATTAATGAAATAGAAAAGAAACACACAAAAGAGCAATAGAGAAAATTGGTGAAACCCAAAGTTGGTTCTAGAGATTATCAATAAAATTTACAAATCAGGAATGAGATAAGTGTCATCAGTACAGATTCTATATACATATTAATAGGATACTAAGTAAATATTCTGAACTACTTTACGCCAATATATTTGACAACTTAGATGAAATGAAAAATTCTTTGACAAACAAGGTACTAAAGCTCATTCAAGAAGAAATAGATAATTAGAAACAGCTCTCTAATAAATGAATTGAATTTACAGTTAAAAACCTTAATATAAATAAAACTCTAGACCCAGATGGCTTCACTGGTAAGTTCTACCAAACACTTAGGAAAGAAGTAATACCAATCCTACATAAACTCCTCCAGCTCCCATACAACTTAATTTATGAGGCCAGTATTAATCTGTTACCTACCAAAACCAGACACAGACATTGTAAGAAAAGATAACTATACACTAATATCCCTCATAAACATAAACGCAAAATTATAAATAAAATTTTAGCACATTGAACCAAACAATATTTAAAAAGGATAAAATACCATGACCAAGTGAGATGTATCTTAGGAGTCAAGATTGGTTTGACATTCAAAAATCAATTGATGCAATTCACCATATTAATAAATTAAAACAAGAAATCTTATGATCATCTCAATAGATGAATAAAAAGCACTTGACAAAATCCAATATCCTTCTTGATTAAAAAAAAAAACTGTCAGCAAACTAGGAATACAGGGGAACTTCTTCAACTGATAAGCAGTACCTAGAAAAATCCTGGAGCTCACGTTTAGTAAACGGTGAAAGATTGGAATGCTTTCCCCCTAATATAGAACAAGACAAGGATGTCCACTCTCCCCACTTCTGTTCAATGTTACAGAAGCTCTAGCCACTGCAATAAGGCAAGAAAAAGAAATAAAAGGCACTCACTGTAAAGACAGAAGTAAATCTGTATTTACTTGCAGACACCACAATCCGCTATATAGAAGAACTAACACAAACAGCTGTAATACATAAACAGCTACTAAAATTTATATTTAATTTAGCAGGCTGCAGAAATCAAGATCAATGCAAATATCTGTACACTGAAAATTACAAAATATTGCTGAAAGAAATTAAGCTACTAAATAAATGGAGAGATATACCACATTCACGTGTTGCAGGACTCATTATTGTTAAGATGTCAATCCTCTTCAACTTTACCTACAGATTCAACAAAATCCCAACAGGCTCTTTGAAGAAGAAGAAAAAAATTATGGCACTTTCAAGTTAAATTCAGTAATGAAGCCATGTTAGTTAGGAGTCTTAGAAGTTAAATCATAAGCCCAAAGGAAATGATTACCAATGGGAGAAGAGAAAAGGCTCCAATTCTTGAAATAAGCATAAAGGAAAGATTTAAGAGAAAGAATAAAGAAGTATAAAATGCCTGTAAGGTAGGTTACATTCTTATAAAGCAATATTTTAAGAAAATGGTGTTGATTTCCTCTGTAGGTGAGCGAAAATGAGCCACGTTTCTCACTTCCTACTAGCGTCTTACTTCCTACTCACCTCCTGTGGACCGAGGTCCTCAGACAGCAAAGCCTGTGCTGCAATACTCCTCCTTCTTCAAGCTCTCATAAGATTGCATCAAGAACGAACAGCCTTTTCAGCATCACAAAGATAGTTCCAAATTATGCTCTTTACCTGAAGCTTCCAACTTACATAACAGATGCAACAGCCTCACTGTTTTCTCCAGCCTCAAACTTGACAGTCTTCACCTTGTTTCCCTTATCTATTTAACTACCACTTTTTTAAAAAGCACCATCTTTCCCTTTATAACCACCGACATTTTGAAAAAGGCACATATTTTCAAGGTAAAATGAAATAAGAGATAAAGACAAAGCCAGTCAGTCTTTCTTTGGAAGACAATAAATGTTTGTTGTCTAATAAGCTGTTTTCAGGATTTTGTTTTTGTTCAAAGTTTGAAAACACTGCTAAACTCCTGGGCTTAGGTCTCATTTTCTTTCCAAATGCTGTGGTTTCCAACTAGTTCGTTATCTTGATTGGAAGGCTGAGCGTCAAGATTTGCATCTCAAATGATTATTTCATACCTTTGGCAAGAACCTAACTGGTTATGATGAAAAACAAATCATTTGTATTTTGCGGGGAGAAAAACATACGGCTTGCAGAAGAAACTTTGCTAATGAGAAAAAGATAATGTATGATTTAAGAGTTCCAAATCTGTATGTTAAAAATATGCAAGAAAGGGAACAAGGGAAATTTTGAAGAGCGGCGATAATGTGCTTACATTGTGACTGAAAGCACTGAGCCTACTGAGTTGGGGTGAAGTGCACACATGACATACAGTACATATCGAAGTGTCTTGTGTTTGTTACCTCCAACAGTGACATTAATGATCACTTTCTCATTTACCCTTCAGGCCGAGTTCCCTGCTAAATTCAATCCCACCCTTACTAACACAAGCCAACGTGGATGTATCCTGAAGCAGAATTCAGTTCTGTTGACTGGGATGAAAATGCAAAAGAACATCCATATGCAGGGTTGCCAAGGGGAAGTGATGGAGTCTGCATGCCTACCCCTGGCAAGTTTTTTCTGGCACTAATTACCATGATTTGACATGACTGCGTATTTTTTAGACACCATATGATCCTGGCAAACGGAAGTGTCAGTGAAAATTATACTCCATCAGCTTAAACCTTCCTAAATGCCAGGGAAGTAATTTGATCTGCGCCGTGAGCAAAGTCTCTAAAATGGATGCTGCTACTGATCATGTTTTATTCCAATAAAAGGGTTAGAGAATGCATGGCACTTATTTCTTTCTCTTAAACCACTGCGTGTTCTAGACCTACTCTGTCCAATGGCATGTGGCTCCTGAGTGCCGGCACTGTGGCTGGTAAGTGCTGTTAAGGGTAGGAGATTTTGAATAAAAAAGAGATTGTAAATCCCTCATTAGTGACTTTACATTGATTACATGTTGAAATAATACTATTTCAACAAGTAATAAACTGGGTTAAATATTAAAGTTGATTTCACCCGTTTCTTTTACTTTATTTAAGGTAACTATTAGAAATTTAAAATTACACCTGTATCTTGCATTATGTCTCTATCAGGTAGCACCATTCTAGACAATAAAGGTTACTATATCCTATAGACTCACTGCTTGGTCTACTTTAAAGTATGTAGATTTGAAAAGCAACCAAAAAGGGGAGACTATCCTTTCGGTGAATACCACACACATTAAAGTTTAATCCTCTGGGAGCAACAGGTGATGGGTAATTTCCTCTTTCAGAGCAGTAAATGGTCACCATCACAGGCTATCACGCAGCTTATGCGGTGACAACTGGTTCCTGGGGATCCTTTTAATGTCATGTTGCAGCCAAAACGTCATTCTCATTATTAAAAAAAAAACCACCTCTGGGGCAGGAACGGGGGGGATACCACCCTGGCTGACAGCTAGAAGATGGGAGCCCCCAAACTGGACCCAGCCCCACTGCTGCTCATCTCATCCCAATACTTCAGCACATCCACAGACCTGTTCACTGTTTCCCAAACTCCTCGCAGCCTTTCCGTCTTTCTGGAATGCTCTGATCCTCCTTCTCTGCCTGTAAAACTCCTACTCATACTTTAAAACCCAACTCAGATGCCTCCTCCTTTGCAAACCCTTCCTGCTCTGCTCCCGCAGAACATTCTCAGCATTTAGTTACTAGAGCACAGCTGGGTTTCCCTGTAATGATTCAATTACTTCTCTGTCTGCTCTCCTTCCATTTGTCCCTTTCCAAGTGCCTACAACACTGTCGGGCCAACACAGTGAATGGTGTGTGTGTGTGTGTATGTGTGCATGTACATACATATTTTCAAACACACTTGCGTAGGAAAGAAAAATCTATAAACCTAATGTAGTTACTCACCAAAATGTTGAGTGGTCAACTCCGGTGGTGGAATTATGGGTGATTTTTTTTTAAATTGCGGTAAAATGCACATAACATAAAATGTATCACCTTAACCATTTTTAAGTGTACAGTTCAGAAGCATGAAGTTTATTCCCATTGTTACGCAACAGATCTCCAGGACTTTTTTATCTTGCAAAACTGAAACCCTGTCTCTGCTAAACACCCCCTTCCCCAGCCCCTGGCAACCACCATTCTACTTTGTTTCTATGAGTGTGACTATTCTAGAATACCTTCATACAGTCTTTTTCTCTTTATGACTGGCTTACTTCTCTTAGCATTACGTCCTCAAAGTTCAGCAGTTCCTCAAACTTGAGCAGGTGTCAGAACTTCCTTCCTTTTTAAGGCTGAAAAATATTCCACTGTATGGATACACACATTTTGTTTATCCATTCATTCACGGTTGGCCATTTCGTTTGCTTCTACCTTTTGGCTACTGTGAATGACGTTGCTATGAACATGAGTGTACAAATCTCTCTCTGAGAGCCTACATTCAATTCTTTCGAATATGTGCCCAGAAGTGGGATTGCTAGATCATATGGTAGTTCTATTTTTAATCTGTGAGGAACCTCCATACTGCTTTCCACATTGGCTGCACCAATTTATATTCCCACCAACAGTACACAAGGGCTTTAATTATTCCACATCCTCACCAACGCTTGTTATGTTCTGCTTTTTTTAACTGTGGTCATCCTAATGGGTATGAGGTGGTATCTCATTGTGGTTTTGACTTGTATTTCCCTAATGATCTGTGATATTGAGCATCTTTTCATATGCTTGTTGGCCATTTGTATATCATCTCTGGAGGAAGGTCTATTCAAGTCCTTTGCTCATTTTTTAATTGGGTTGTTTGGGGTTTTTGTTGTTGTTGACTTGTAGGGGTTCTTCATATATTCTGGATAGTAACCCTCTATCAGATATATGATTTGCAAATATTTTATTCCATTCTGTAGGTTGCCTTTTCACTTAATTGTGTCCTTAGCTGCACAGGTCCAGTGTATCTACTTTTACTCTTGTTGCCTCTGCTTTTGGTGTCATATCCAAGAAACCATCACCAAATCCAATGCTGTGAAGCTTTTGCCCTCCCTGTTTTCTTCTAAGGGTTTTATAGTTTTAGGTCTTACATCATTTAGGTTTTTAATCCATTTTGAGTTCATTTTTGTATATGGTATAAGGTACAGGTTCAACTTCATTCTTTTGCATGTGGATATTCACTTTTCCCATCACCATTTTTGAAAAGATTTTCCTTTCCCCATTGTATGATCTTGGCACCCTTGTCAAAATCATTTAACTATATGTACAAAGGTTGATTTCTGGGCTCTCTATTCTATTCCAGTGCTCTATATGCCTGTCTTTATGCCAGTACCACACTGTTTCAATTAATGTAGCTTTGTAATAAGTTCTGAAATCAGGCAGTGTGAGATCTCCAACTTTGTTCTTATTTTTCAAGATATTTTGGCTATTCAGGGTCCCTTGAGATTCCATATGAATTTTAGGAAGTATTTTTCTATTTCTGCAAAAAACACTGTGGGGATTTTGAAAGAGGTTGCATTAAGTCTGTAGATTACTTTGAGTAGTGTTGACATCCTGCAATTTTGCTGAATTCCTTTTTTTTGGTAAAATCTCTAGGGTTTTCTAGATAAAGATCACATCACTTGCAAAGAGAAAATTTTACTTCCTCTTTTCCACTTCGGATGGCCTTTATTTCTTTTCCTTGCTTAACTGCTCAGGCTAGGACTTCCAGTGTCATGTTCAATAGAAGTAGTGAAAGAAGGCATCCTTGTCTTTTTCCTGATCTTAGAGGAAAAGCTTTCAATCTTTCACCACTGAGTATGATGTTAGCTGTGCATACGGTAAGTTTTATGTTTTCTTTTCTATTAGTTAAGCTATTATATACATATTTTTTTAGTCTAGTAGTGTCTGGTACTGTCCTTCACTTTTTTTTTTATTAGAGTATAGTTACTTTACAATGCTGTGTTAGTTTCAAGTGTACAGCAAAATGATTCAGTTATATATAACTGAATATATATGTATATATACACACTCTTTTTCAGATTCTTTTCCACTGTAGGTTATTACAAGATATTGAGTATAGTTCGCTATGCTATACAGTACATCCTTGTTGTTTACCTATTTTATATATAGTAGTGTATATCTGTTAATCCCAAATTCCTAATTTATCCCCCCACCCCGCTATCCCCTTTGGAAACCATAAGTTTGTAATCTATGTCTGTGAGTAGTTAAGCTATTATATTTTCATTGAAGAAAATGTATTGGGTATCTGCTATGTTAGCCACTGTCCTAAGCTGGAAATTCAGCAATACACAAATGAAATCCCTACTCTCATCAAGCTTCTGCTGGGGACGAGGGAAAAACTAACAAGTAAATACCTGATATCAGAGCTTGCAACACATCTCATGAGGCAATACAAAGCCGAAGGTGCCTGTGATGGTGAGGGCGGCAATCTTGGATCAGGACAGCCCCCTGATAAGGTTAACAGAACCACCCGGCCATTTGGGGGAAGGACAAAGGCTTGACTTAATGACTGTGTATTAAGCATGCTGTGGGGAGGGGGCAAAGTACAGAGACGGATGAGGACGCCATCCCAAACCAAGGGAAACCTTGAGGTCTGACCAATCGCGAAGGAAAGGGAAGACAAAGCACTGAACAGTTGAAAGTGCTGAGGTCATAAGAAATTAATAAGCAACACCTGCAGAAAGCTGTCAGCTTCCGGGTGGAAGCGGTTGGTGGGTAAAACAGGTCAAGAGGGAAATGGTTCTCAAGGTTTCTACGCAGGAGTCAGCAGGGGTAATGAGGAAGTCATGCAAATACACCAGGTTTCACCCGAACGAAGCCCCTAACCCAGCAGATCAGACGAAACAGATAAAATGCAACTGGAAGCCCCGTAGATCCAACACATAAACACGGAACGTCGGTATCGGTACATGCCTGGGAACTGATTATTATGGGCATGTTAAGCCCGCATGTCAATTGATTATTATGTGTATGCTATGTACATGCTTATGTCATTTCACAGGATAAACGATCATTCTACTTTTGTCCAGGTGGAAGTGAAAAAAAAAAAAAAAAAAGCTCAACTTCCATAGAAAAATGTTACAGGAGAGTGGGCTCCTCCTGTATCTTTTCTGAATTCAACTGCCTTCAAAATACCACCAGATTTCTCTTCCTGAAGGACAGGGTTAAACAAAGAACTCAAGACCAGCAATGGACTAGCAGCTGCCTGAAGTGATAATATCTACGAAAAATGAACCGGATCAGCCAAGCAGCATCCAGAGAAATATGTATATCATTATGATTACCTCCCATTTATAGACCAGCCTCTTGGGAGGGTGCTGATCAGGGCTGCCAAAGAAGATAAATCAATTCATTCCAACTGGACTTGGTGACTTTACCACTTGCACTCAGAGAATCGGGCTGGAATCACTTTGAAAAGACATCATCTCTCTTCCCCTCTCTATTTAAACAGAAGCCTCTGTCAGAAATGGATGGAAAATACGTTTTGGCAGCCGAGTCAGTGGTAATTGTAAGAGCTGAATGCTCACAATTTTACAGGCTTTGCCACAGAGACGTGGGGCAGCTGCTCGACTGAGAGCATCGGAGCCCCGAGCAAACGGCAGCTCCATTGCCCGGACCGGCTGCAGCCAAAGAGGCTCTGGCTTGGTCCTCTTCGGCCCGATATGCCATGTTTGTTCACCACTTGATTTCTGGGTGGGAAAAGACAGAACAGGTGACGGAGGGGGGCTGTAATTAAACCCTCTTTTCCCCTCCGCATTTGTGCACTTTAGTTATCTTGTCTTAGTATGTTCCAGAGATTTCTACGTTGCCTGGAAAGGTCAGAGGGAAAGGCGCTGCACAGAGAGACTCTGGTCACACCAAGACCCTGGGCAGCCCCCATCAGGAAAGACACGTGAGTCCACATCACGTGTCCACCAGCCACCAGGCCCCCAGGGCACAGGTAACAGCCTCTCCAGGTTCTCCGCTAAAAAAGATGAGGAAGCTGCTTAATTTTAATCACTATGACTCTCAGGGGTAAAAAACAAAAACAAAACAAAACAAAAAAACTCACTTTCTTTTCCTTTGAAACCAATTTTTTTTCCTCCTCCCACTGCGGTAAATTAGACTAATCTCTACGTGGCTTTAATTAATCATATTATCATCATCAACAGTAATCGAGTTTCTGGAACTTTTCACGGACTCCAATCGTTCATTGTGTAACAACCATCCTGGGGAGAGCTTCTGGTTTTCACATTTCCACCCACAGATAAGAAGTGGCATTTTCTCCCACATTTGCGGGCCCTGGCATCCCGATCGATCAGCCAGAATCACAGCCTTTATGCACGTGGAGTGAATCACACAAATGGTTGACATGTTTACAGAGATGCTGACACACTGAAGAATGCTTCCGGGCCCCCAGGAGAGACCCAGCTCGTGGCAGGAACATCATCTACTGAAGGCAGAGCAGACAACTCAAATGTCACTTGGGTGGTTCCATTTCCTCCAAAGATGTCTTTCCTTGCATTTCTAGTTCAGCACGTCAAATCCCATTGCTTCTTTCTGTATTCCGTGTTCAACAGGACGCCTGCCCCTCCTGTCACCATGTCGCTAGACAAATGGGGACTTCCGTCAATCTTGAAAATTGTCAAAAAGGAGACACAATAATGCTTTGACTTGCTAGAACTCTCAAGACATTTCTTCCGGAACCTTCACCTCGTATAGGAATGGCTGCTGACCTAAGCCGCGTGAAAACAGTGGAAGGGAGGTGGAATCAGAGCCCCAAGGGACAAAGAAAGAAAACTGAAAGTGGATGCCAATCACTCCTAGCAGAGCTGCCCACCTCCTCCACCCAGAAGAGGGGCCCACCCCTGTTATTAAGGATTTGTGCTTATACAATAACAGAAGCTCGGCACTCACAGGACAGAGCACTCCCCAAGCCGTGCTAGCTTCCTCCCTCCTTCTCAAGTCCTGAAAGCACCCCCTGCCACAGGGTCTTTGCACCTGCTGCTCCAGCTTCCTGGTTATCTGCATAGTCCATGCCCTCTACTCCCATCTTTGCTCAACAGTGTCTCCTCAGAGAGGCCTTCCTGGACCATCTTATCCATCATTCTCCATTCCCTTTTCTTGCTTTATTTTTCTAATCAGCTCTTATTCCCATTGGCCAGATAATGCATTTATTTATTTGGTGTTTATTTACTTATTCACCTCCCCCAACCAGAACATAAGCTTTATGGCACCTAGAAGGTAGTTTTGCTCCGTGTTACTCCTCCAATACCTGTAATAACACCTGGTATAGTAGGTGCTCAATAAACATTTGGTGAAAGGATGAATTGAATGAATGAATAAGTAAATACAATAGGTGGGAGAGCGATGCAGCACATTCTTGTTGGTAATAGTGGTACTAATGTTAATAACAGCCAACATCTATGCAGGACACTGATGAGTTAAGTACTTCTATCCTCCCCTCTTCCAACCCCCTCCCCCCACACCTTGGTCTCTTCATCACCTGGGTGTCTTAACCTATTTTGATCTTAGCCTGGCTCATAATTACAAAGAGTTGGAAATCCTTCCTCAGCGCTCTGTCATTTAAGATCTGCTGCCAAGTAAAACCTCTTACACTTTATTCTGGACGTCAAAGGAAAAACTGGTTTAAAATAGGAACTTAACCTTCACAGCCAAGGTTTGGTGAATGGAATCATTTCAGACATCAGTTTACCTGTCAGCAGCATAATTACTCTGTTTCACCCATTAATGCTGTATATGATACTGCTACTCATTCCGGATCCCAAGGAATACTATTCCAGAATATTCCATCCACCCTTCCTTTAATAAATACCCATGACCCGTCCTTCTCCTCAGAGACCACCAGGGACTAAGTCAGCCCAAAGCCCACCATCCAGAGGAAAAGCGAGAGAAGAAAAACAGACGGGCAGAAAGTCATCACTGTCACTGCAGGCTAAGCCTTCCCTTCTAGTCCACACCAGACGGCGGCTAGAGCAATCCTTCCAAATGTGGCTCCAAATGCACCTTGTCTAGATGTGAATCCACCCTGTGAAAGCACTTCTGCGGCTCCCGCTGTTCTCAGAATCCAGTTTGCTTCCCGAACATGACCCACAGAGACCTGCACTGTCACATCACGGCCGAGCCTCCAGCTTCACCTGGAACCCGTGTCCTTCCTCCCCACCCCGCAGCCCTCTTTCAGTTCCTCCAATGTGCCGCACTCCTGACCACAGGGCCTTTGCACAACCTCCCTCAACCTTCACTTGGTCAGTTTTCTTCCTGTAGGTTCCAGCCCCAGGGTCACTTTCTTTTCTATGAACCCTCCTGACCCCAAACCACTGTGTGATCTCACGGTACTGTGTCACAATACTATACAATACTAAACGGGTAAAGAGACATTTGAATATTATTTGATGACCACCTATCTCCCCTATGACAATGCTGTGAGCTCCCCGTGGGCAAGAACCAGGTTTGGTTTTGCTCATTAACTACTCCCTGGCCCCAAGGATGGCACCTGGCAAAGGGCAACCTGTCCCACCAAGATGAGTTAATGAATGGACGGATGAATGAATGCATATTCAATGCTACCCAGCCAGCATCTGGATCACAGGATCACAGGGTTACTATTAGCAATTCTATAATAACACTAACAAAAGAAATACTTTATAAAAATCTGAAATATCGTATTCTCCCCCAATCCCAAATCCACACCTGAAGCCATAAGGAAAAAACCATCAGATTATGATGTGAGTGTGTGTGTGTGTGTGTGTGTGTGTGTGTGTAGTGGCCATTGATACTATTGTTGTTGTCAGGTGCAGTGGCCCCGGGGGAGAAGGGAGGCTTTTGTATAGACTTAAAAATTATTTTAGACACTACCATGCAGTAGAAGCAGTGCTGGCTGAGTTCCGTTGAGCACCTGATAATCCTTGATTATGCTCCAGTTAATAAAGGTAAGTGAGAGGTGTGTGAGTGTGAGCACATGCCCTGGGACCCCTCATTTCTAAAGAAGTAAAAAATGGCACCGCACAGCGCCCGACACATAGGAGGCTCTATGTATACGTGACTGACGAAAAGAATGGGTCCCACTTAAGAGGCACAGGACACATGATCAAATCAGTACCACTCCACTCTGTGGAGCACATCTCCACCACGCATGACTCATCTGCTTGTTTCCGAAAGTCTCTCGGTTAGACAGTAATTTTCCAGTTCCAACAATTATGCCTCACCTGCTTGTAGCCATTGTAACCCGGAGCCATTAAGGAACAGGCTAATGTACCACTAAAACACTGCCTTGATTTTTTAAGTCCCCAATTAGGCGGACTCTTGGGGTCTATAATTAGCTCCCGGCATACATACATATATATACACACACACACACACACATATATATATATATATATATACACACACACACACACATATATATATATATATATACACTTTTTTCTCTCTTTCTTCCTTTCTTAAGGAGAACAGAGATCTGAATCTCAAGCTTAGGTGATACTGATCACATTTAGCTCTTTTCATGAAAAAAACTACTGATGCCTCTTCCCCAAGACCTAACACTTTATTTCTGGTAACTACAGAATAAGGAAATAGGCAGAATAACTGCAAAATGAAGAAAGACTCAGCTTGGGGGCCCGTGTGCCACATTACCAAGCCCGCCAGAGAGTTCCCGCCTGGGCACGAGCGTTCATCTTGGGGAGAAGGTAAAGCAGAAAAGGAAGTTTAAACCTTTGTAAACAATCAACAACAATAAAGAGCATCTTCAACAAAATGACTCATGGGGCCCCAAATTCAAACCTAAACTTTGACATCAGGTCATTTGTTCAACGTGTTACTTCATTGGCTGAATAAACCTTGCCAACCACATTGATCAGGTCTCACCCAGACCACAGGTACTTTTCTCAAAAGCAGTTGGCTGAGTTCTATTTTCCCTGCAGGGATCATTTACAGGCAAAGGCTGAGGGTTTAAAATGGGAGTCTTGCCCTGGCCGTGGACAGCTTCCAGGCCTTATTTATCTCTCCCTCCTTAACAAAAGCAACACAGACAACTTTTTTTTTAACTTTATATAGGCCAAGCTGTACTCCACTACCGGTCCCCGGCACCAAGCATGCCCAGCAAACTCCAGGGGGTGAGAAGCCACTGATCTAAACTGTGGCATCTGTACCTGACTCTTCCCCAGTGTTCTCGGTCCCGAACCTCTGCCCACACAGGGCTGAAGTGAGAAGTTCCAAAAAGAAACCATCCTTTAGACCAAGCTGCTGCAAACCTTTTCTGGAAAGGGACAGACAGTCAATATTTCAGGCTCGTGGACCAGGGATCTCTGCAGCATACACGAATGGGCGTGTTTCCATACAACTGTATTTACACAAATGGGAGGTGAATGGATTTGGCCCGAAGGCTGCAGTTTGGCATCAGGCATTAGACTCTGCTTCCATCTAATGAGAGGCTTTTCTGAACAACTCAGTGAACAGGGAAAGGCTGCGTGGTGAGGACGGAGCACAAACATGAAATCTGAGAAAGGCGGATCGGGGTTCAAAACCCACGTCAGGGCAAAGCACTGGAAGGTCTTTTCACATTTCTGTCAGTGACGAATAGCTTACATGCAATGAAATGCACAGATTTTAAGTGCACATCCAATGTATTCTGAAACATGTTTACATCCACGTAACTAACCGTCAGTCCAAGAAAGAAACAGCAATACAGTCACCCAGTAGTTCCCTGGTGCAGCCACAGACCTGACGTCCATCACCAGAGCTCAGTTTAACCGATCCAGAACTGCACCAAAATGGAATCAGGCAGAATGGACCGTAAGGTCTGGCTTCTTTTGTTCAATATTCGGTGTTTGACGTGGCCGTGCTTCTGCTGCCACTTCACTGTCCACACCCCTTGACGGGTGTGTTGCAGGCCACTGTGAGACATATCGCTTCGTCTACGATGGGGACACACTGCCCCAGATCCCTATGATCAAACTCATTTCACATCAGAGAGAATAAATACTTCCAGAAGTGCCTAAATCAGAAACAAGCTACTCCACCATTCTCCCTGCTACACTCAAATTTCTATGTGGATCAAAGCCCCCCTTCCCACGTCCCACACCAAAGGACCACCTTGGCTCAGTGTGAAATAGAAAAAAATACACACATTCCCACTCATACATAATCCCTGCTTCACCAGAATCCCAAGTAGGCAGCCCTGGCAAATTCTCTAGAAACCATGAATGTTTCTCCCCCAAGCCTTTCAAACTGCCACGTGACAGACAGGCGCATGGCATTTCCTCCGCTAGACACTGGCCTATGAAACCGGGCTGCATAATTAACACTCATGGTTATCTTTCAATGCCTGCACCTGGCGCTCTTAATTTAATTATCTCTCTGCTTCTACAATCCTCTGCACACTGAGGCTTGCCCCACCTAGACAGCCTGGCCCTGAATCGCCACTGGCCTGCGGGACTTCTCAACCAGCAATAATGAGGAACACAGGGTCCTCTGTCTCGTGGCCAAGTCAGCCGTGAATGCTACTGGACCAGGAGGGAAGTTTTATCTCAAAGAAACGGAGTCAGCTAGAAGCCCCGGTGACAGGGACAGGGTGGACGTCCAAGCATTTCTGCTGAACTGGGTGCGACCGGGAAAAAAAAGCAGCCGTGACCTTTCAGAAAAGCTGGAACACTCTGGTTCTGGGCACAGTCTTTCCCTTGGCTTGTTCCTGGAGGAGAGTGA
The DNA here is from genome assembly GCF_003031525.2 of Neophocaena asiaeorientalis asiaeorientalis. Lineage (NCBI taxonomy): Eukaryota > Metazoa > Chordata > Mammalia > Artiodactyla > Phocoenidae > Neophocaena > Neophocaena asiaeorientalis. The sequence continues at coordinate 1,803,979 of NW_020174038.1, read as the reverse complement.
AATAATGAATTGGGAACAGGCTCCCAGCAAGGCTAGAATGACAGCCTGCTCACAATTATCCACGCTAAGGACCCACAGATAGAACAGGGTCACAAGCAAGCCAGGGAGGATGCTGGGCCCTTGCTGTGTATGATGGTTCCAATTTATCCTCCTTCCTAATTTTTCTATGACTATCATTCACCAGAAAACCAGCAAGCAGCAATCTCGAACGCAGAGAGGCCTCCATTTTTCCTTTCCCTTTTTGGCTTCTTGTTGGAAACTGCGCTTAGCACCCAAAACATCGTTCCTATGTTGGTAGTTCATGAACAAATAAGATTACAAACAAAATTACAGGAAATATAAATTGGGTTCCACAATGTATTCCATGAGATCTCCTTATCTGCCCACTTTCGCTCACCCTCATATATTTTCTTCCAACGTTTGCTTTCACACATGTGCACACATATGCGCTTCTTGCATTGGGTGAGAATGATCCAACTTTACTAATCAGTTTTAACTAAGAAAGCCAGGCTGTCCTCAACAACTTCTCTTTGTTTCAACCTCTTTCAAGACACACAAGAGAAGCTTCTAAACAGGACTAAGAATTTTGGAGACCTTGCTTTACTTAAAAAGGTCCTCCCCCCTTGCGTGGCAAATCCTAGTTCATCTCTGCCAAACGTGGAAAACATTTCTCAGGAGACTTTGACGTGTTTTTCTCAACTGCTCTGATTCTCAGGAGTGTTTCAAGGTGGTGCAGAACCCGCCACCGCCCCCCATCTCAGTAGTGCTCCCTCTCCTAGCCAAGGCCCAGCCCAGAGGAGTAAGGCCTGAGGCCTGGCCTCCTGGCTTGACAGATGGCTTCATCTCCAAGCCACAGCACAGAGGTGGCCTCAGCACACTTGCCACGCTTTGCGACATCTGCAGCTGAGTTTGATACAGCCCTTCCTGACAGAATGTGACACCACATGCAGAGTAACCGCGGTAACCTGGTGAACTCTGTCACCTCTCTGGGCCCAGTCTTCTGAGGCCAGAAGCTCTGACAGTGGGGTTTCCTCCTGGGTCTCTGCCCTCCCCAGCTTCCCTTTATGGATAAGAAGCAGTGCTGATCTGGGAGGTGGATGGGGCGTGTGCCAGGGCGTATAGTCACTTTCCTTTCGGTTCAGAATAAAAGAAAGAAAGGAAATTCCCCGACCTTAGCTACATGCTCTGCACCACAGTATTATTAAGACTGGTTGGCCCTAGCCTTGGAAGACAGCTTGGCTTCTCTCTAAGGAGCTCGGTGAGACTTTGCACCCAGAAGGTAGTGGGGGAAACACTGTTGCCCAGATGGGAGAAGCCAGGATTTGGTGCCCAGGTCCTCACAGAGGCAGACTCTGAGACAAGGATGACGATGCAAGTGACTAACCTGTGGAGGAGGGCCAGCAGGAGTTGGGGACGTGACCCCAGGAAGGGAAGGTGGCCAGTAAAGCATGTGCCGGGAAGCCAGTTATCACTGTGGGTAAGTGGGGCCTAACCCCAGTTCCCGGGGAATTCTCGGGAAAATGCATAGACCACACACCTCAGTGTTATTCTCGCCCCAGGGGTGAGGGAGCTGGGGTATTTATACACCAACTAATGTTCACCCAGGTGCCCCAACCAGAGGGATGAAGAACAGGTACGCCAGTGGCCAGGCTCCTGTCACAAGTGGTTTAAGGCAGGCATGGAATCCATTTACAGGCATTATTCTCAAAGTATTATCTTTAAAATTCAAACACATTTTAGATGAAGAGCCTAATCTACTCCTGTTTGTTTTAGCCTCAGAAGTGATTCTCCTCCCTCAAACCTTCCAATAAATCAGATCGCTCAGAAGGCTGTCTGAGTTTACTGGCTACACGTACCCAATGAGGGACAGGCAGAGAACCCTGGAGGCAAGGGGGTTGAGACACCCTCATGGCCTCAGTGGTGGTTTTCCGAGGGTCCCCCAAGATGCGTCCGCCACTCAGGGAAGATGCAAGGGGGACCAACGGGGTTCTACGCAGTTAAGTGACTTGCCCTAGGCTGGCAGCACATCCAGCCCAGGCCCTCTGCCCGGGGCCCCTGGCTTTGTCTCTCTTCCCCCTGGTTCTGCTTTTGGGGTTTAGAGGTCACAATGCACCATGCTCTTCTTCCAATGAGGAAACAAGGTCCAGATTTTCCAAAGGCACATGGTGAGCTGGAGATGAGGGTCAGAGAGTCATGAGTCCCCTCCAGGGCTGGCCCCCTTCTCTGAGAAGCCAAAGTCCATCCTCTCTGTGTCTCTCTCTGAGTCCCAGTCCCTTCTGGTTTCCAGAACTTCTGATGCCATAAACCAATATGGTGCACTGCTCCATCCAGACCCTCGGCTCCCCATCCAACCGCCCGGCTCAGGCCCTGCCTTTGCAGAGGAGGTGACAGAGGGGCTGATGCCGGCGAGACCCAGAGGGGCCCCCGCAAGAGGCCTCTGCTTCTGGCTGGCTTCCCTTTGGCCTTCGCGTAGGGAAAAATTAGCTTGTATAAGTCAGATCCTCTCTCAGGAACTAAACACCAGCAGCAAACAAAAACCAGACCGAAAAGCATCCATTTGAAAAGACAAAGTGGGACAAGGGCAGGGAGCCAATCTGTAGGCCCCCGACCAGAGCCGAGTGCCAGGATCTCCCTTTAATGAAAAGGGACAAAAAGTCACAAAGCTAAAGGATTTCTCTCTCATTCTCATTCCCTCTCTCTCTCTCTTTCTTTCTTGGGAACTAAGTCAGGCATGTGCCCTCTCTATGTAATTCATTTCCCTTGTGGTCCCAACCAGCCCTGGGCCACCACAGGAAATGGTGCAGCACAAGAGCTTTCCATAGACAGGTCCAAATATTTGCCTTCTGATGCCACCTGATTAAATCTGTGATTCTGGCCGCCAAGGAGAAAGGTGGAAATTTGCTGGTTGTTCCCAAGTTCCCTGCTCGGTGGTGGTGGGCGCGTGGAGTGAAAGCCCCACGTTCGCTGATTCTCCCTGGGGGCCCATCCTTCCTGGTCTATGTGTCGCAGGGGCCAGTGGGACTCAGAGGAGGGAATGCCCATTTTCTCCAGGAGAGTCCACTGCTGGGAAACAGCCAGGAAGCTTCTCTGAGGTGGGAGGTTGGGTATGTCTGCCTGTTGTTTTGGTCCTTGTTTCGTTTCACCATTTTCTTAATAAACATACGCATGACATAATTGGGTGGGGACCGCAATGAGGCCAAGGTCACGACCTTTATTCACACATGAGGCTTTTTTTGTTTTTTTGTTTTCAATCTGCTCTTCTTCCTCCGAAAGCATCCCTCACCCTCAGAGGGCTGCCTTGGCTGGGTGCAACGTGGCAATGACTAAGAATGCCAGGGGGTCATGCGCCCGCCTCCTCCAGGGCCTCTTCTGTGCTCTCTCCTGCCTGCCCTCAGTCTCTGGCTCTTCAAGCAAGTAGAAGGTGCCGAGCAAATACAACTGCAGCACAGGAGGGATCTGAGATGCAGAGCCGCAGGCTTCACTCAGTGTCACGCACCTGGGCTTCCAGACATGGGCTTAGAACTGGGTCCTGGGTCCCACCCTCAAGGGTAAGGAAATCCAGGACCTTCAAAAGCAGGGGCAGCCTGAGGCTTTCCCCCCAGGGGAAGGAGTGTTGTCAGGGAGCCTGCCCCACATTGGGGGGTGGGGGGTGGTTATTACCCACCGCAGGCACCTGGGAAGCCTAGGCCCCTTTTAAGGAATTAATCAGAGAATTCCGTCCCTCTCCCCTCCCACTGCCTTTCTGAGCCACGGCTCAGTCACTGGCTGCCAGGCAGAGGGATCCGATGCCAAGATCTGGCTCAGAGTCCAGGCCATGATGCTCCTTCCCCCTCAAAGCTCTCAGAGCCTATTCTACGTGGTCTGGCCCTTGACAGACAGCCTGGGGTGCCCCCCCACAACCTCCTCAGTCCCTGCCCCTTTGACTTCACTATCAACATCAACATCTCCTTGCCCAACTGTGTGATAGATGGAATGATGTACACTCCCCTCCCCACAGCCCTCAACCAATGACTAAGGGAGTGGGTGTATATGTACCTCTGCTCCCTCCCCCTCCAGGGCCTCCCTGCCTTCCCTGGCTCACCTCCCAAATTAAGGACCACATTTAAGTCCTTGCTCAGGGCTGCTCCTGGGAACCCAAGCTAAGACAAGCTGTGTGACGTACCGGGAAGAACCTCAGAGAAGAGGGAAGAAAACCCAGACTCTAGTGATTAGGTCTCTCTGAGCCTCTGAAACAAGTGTCACCATCTGTCACGAGGGTCAAAATGCTGCTGGGAACCCAACCGTGTTATAAAGGACAGGGACCACCACAGTGAGCTGTCGGGCTCCTGATAGCCGAGTGCTGGCTGGACGTGCGAGTCGGGTTCCTTTTCTGAGCAGCCAGAGCACAGTGAGGTGAGGCGCTGTCCAGGTGAGATCCCGACTCTGCTTCCTCTGCTCCTGATTCAGAGTCCTGACTTCACGCTCGCCCTCCCGGTCCTCTCATTGGGCGAGGCTGGCATGAAATTTTTATTCCATCTGACTCGAAGGTGGAGAGATGACACCATCCTGCTTCTTGCCACAGGAGGGTGATTTGAAAAGCAACAAATACATTCTCCAATCTTTGCAATCAAAGCGGCGAGCTGGCTGGGGTCCCTCAAAAGGAAAGTCCAATAAGCAGACCGTCAGGCTCCAAACCACAAGCCCCGCACCTGGCCTGGTAGATGGAGGAGCATTTCCTAGGGTGGGAAGTGTTTCCATCAAGGTTGTGAGCACCTGGAAAGTTCTGACCTGGGATGGCTTTCTGTCCCTCCCCTAGTATCACAAATGTCTTTCCTGTCTTCCGGGTCTCAAATAGGATGAAGTGTCAAGATGGCAATCATCACAATTGGCTTATTCACTGTGCTAAATGCTAGGAGGCGAAATCATACACGACCATGAAGTAGTGAATTATTTTTAAAAATCAACACGCTTGGATCAACTCTAGAATTTTAACGTAGCCATTTTGGAAGGATTTTCACCCACCTCAATGGCTTTACCTACTAAAAAATTTTGGAATTGTCTCTTTTAAAAAGTGTTCAATTTTTTCTGATTTAATTTTTCAGTGAAGCATAACTTGCACATGGGAAAATGCACAGAAGTTCAGTGTAGAGTTAGTACGTTTCGACAAATGCAGACACCCTGGTGACCCACAACCCAACGAAGGGACAGAGCATCCCATCACCCCCAGCAGGTCCCCTGTGCCCCTTCCAGTCAAATGCAGGTCTCATGCCCTTTACACCTACACCGCTCAGTGTACTTCCCAAGAACACAGACATTCTCTTACACAAGCACCGCAAAACTGTCAAAATATGGACGTAAACAATGATACCGATGCTATGATCGAATCTACAGACCTGATTCATTTTGCTCATTATCTCACTTGCGTCTTATAGGAAAAGGAAAAATTTCTGCACGGGATTCAATCAAGAATCACACACAGCACTCACCTGGACTGTCTCCTTAGCCTCCTCCAAACTGGGACGGCTGCTCTGTCTTGCTGGGCTTTCATGCCCTTGGCAGGCCAGATTTTATAGACTACCCCTCAGTTTGGGTTTGCCTGATGAGTTCTTGTGACAAGACAACCCCGGAAGTGATGCGTATCCTTTCCAGGGCATCCCATCAGGAGGCACGATGCCAACCCGTCCCCACGTTCGGTTAGGATAGGGTCAGCCAGCTTCCTCACTATCAAGTTCCCATTTTCTCCTTTATAATTAGTAAGTATCCCGTGGGAATATACTTTAAGACTATGTAAATATCCTGTTTAACAAGCATTTAGTCACTAGTTGTAGTACTATTTATGGTTCTTGCTGGAAACAATTATGATGCTTGCCATATGGTGATTTTTCTAATTCCACCATCTCTCCTACACAAAGGAAGGGTTATTTCCATCTCATTCACTCATTCGTCCATTCACTTATTCAAATGTGAACTCACAGACTCCTATCTTATTCTATGGATTGTAACCTGTTACTGTCATTATTTATTTTGATTTCAAATTGTCCCAGTTTCGGCCAGTGAGAGCTCCTTCCAAAGCTGGCTGCTGTGTCTTTTTGCCACGTCAGGACTGAGAAATTTCTGGACACTGAGAGACCACAGGCCCCATTTTTATTTCGGAAGAGATTTAACTTTTTACTAAGTGCTCTTCTTTCATCCTTTGGCTACACGGTTGGGTCCCGGGGCCAACGGTTGTCATGGCTGCTTGTCCAGGGAGAGAGGTAGAGCGGGGGGCCTGGGACTGCGGAGGGGGTGGGTGGGACCCACTCAGCACCCAGGAGGAGGGCCGAGGCCCGGCTTCGGCTGAAGGCAGTGGCCCCGCGGTGTGTACACAGGGCACACACCAGCCCCGCAGCCAGAGCGAAGCTGGAGAGGCTACCAGTGCAGACACTGGCCACAGGGGTGTGCCAGGAAGGCTGGTGACGTGAGCCAACGTCAGAGGGAGGGACAGGCAAGCAGGGTGCCAGGTTCCCAGCACAGTCTCTGGACCCCAGCTGCCTACTTTTAACTCTGTCTACCCTCTCTGGCTGGACCTTGCTTATCAGCTTTCATGATCACCACTTAGAAGACTGTTCTTAGTAGAGATACCAGCCAAGATGGTTCTCAGTTTAAAAAGAATCCAAGTTCCCTCCAATAACATTTTTGTCCCACTGACTGCCACCAATGTGTTAGTTAAATGTGTGTGTGTGTGTACACACACACACACACACACGCACACGCATTCACATTCCTATTCTTTACTGAAAAACTAACACTTGGACAGCTACCTCTTCCGCCATTTATTCCAAGAGTGCGTGTTTTACCTTTCCTACCCTATGGTACCACGTGCCGTGGTAATAACTAATTCTTCTTCTGAACCTCAAAGCATGAAACACGGAGCCTGTTCCTCAGCAGATGTCCAGTGATGGATGCTGGTTAATCATGATAAAGAACATTCCAAAACAGAGCAGTTTTCTTAGACAAACATGCTGAACTCACCAATGCCAAGTGGTATGGACACAGGGCTACCTCGATCTTCCAGATTTGGGGATGTTTCACACCTCTCCCCACCAGACCCTCTCCTGAACACAGCCAACAAAGGCAAAACCAACTGGTGCTCATTCCCTCCCTTCCCAGGTAAGGTGCAGCTCAGCAGATGGGAAAATGGAAGGTAGGTAGACCACAGACACTCCGAGAACCTGGGTGTCTTATCAGACGACTATTTGCCCCATCCTTTCCCTAGTCCAAAAAAAAAAAAGAAAAAGCTCCTGGACACTCCCAGAGTTTTCTCCAAATGGTCCCTAGTGGATGAAGAAGGGTTAAAAAAAGAAAAAAAAAAAGCAGGCCTTTCTGTTGAGTCCCATTCTTTCATTCCAAGCCTATTTGTTAATAATGAAGGAAAGCTCTGTTTCACCTCAGTGAAAATTTCAAGCCTCAATTATCTCAATTTCTTTGCAAAAGCATGGTATTTTCCCTTCTCAGCTTCCAGGTTTCATAAATGGAGGAGAGCCTCCTCTGTGGGGAGCCTGCTCTGGTACCACCGTCCCGAGGAGTTATCCAGAGGCTGAGAAAGAGCTGGCACCGCTCCGGCCACTCTGCTTCCTTCCCTCAGGCTCTGCGCCGCTCAGAGTGGCAACCACTAGCCACCTGGGGCCACTTCAATGTAAATTAAATAGAATTAAATAAATGTCAAAATTTAGCTCGTCCATTGCACTAGCCACAGGTCAAGTGCTCATGGGACGCGTATGGCAAGTGCCTTCTGTGCGATGAACAGTGCAGAGAACATTCTGTTCTGCAGGGAGTTCTCCTGGATGGGGGCTGGCCGACGCCCACCCCCCATGTCAAAGGAGAGGGAGCTGGGTCAGAGCCACGCCAGGACCTCACAGAGCATCCTCTCCATTCACACCCATGGACGGTGGTGGGTGCAGGGTGTACACCTGGGGGCGGGGGCAGGTAAGAAGGGGAGGCATTTGACCTTTATCTTTCTTCTACTGACCTTTCACCTTCCAAATTCTTCCCACTTCATTTCTCACCAAGTTGAAACATTTGCCTCAATACGGAACCTGACCGTTGGTTCCTGTTGTTTTCCTTAACTTTTGATAAAGTTAAGTCTGATGTTACCAAAGGTCTCTCTGTGACCAATGATTCCATCATTATTACTCAGGGTTTCATGAAGAGAGGGGCATACGTAATTTGGGGTCCCCTCCAGGACTGGAGAGTTGATGAATACCATGGTTTTTGGAGGACAGAAAAAGTCTAGTCATTAGGGATGTGTGGGGAGGCAGAAGGGGAAGAGAATCTGAATCCACGATCCACAATCACACTCAACAGCCCATTAAAATGAAGGAACTACAGGAAAAGAAAAATTTCCAGAGGTGGTCTTTCTGTATGAAAGTTATTTACGTTGGAGATAATTATTGGCTTAAACGTATGCCATGGGCCTGCGGTAGTTAAAAGTTGTCCTTTAAAACAGTCACAGTAACTTTCACTTCTGGAAGGTTGGGATAACTTTTAGGAACAATTAGATGAAGAACAGAAGACACAACTAATCACAAGGGGCCGCCATGACTGCTTTGCCTTAAAGAAGTTAACCTTCCACACTGAACATCAGGACCCTTGGCAACGGAAGGGGAAAAGTGGACACCCTTCCCCACCCTTGCCCCGCAGCCCCGCCCCGCTATACACACACACACACACACACACACACACACACACACACACACACACACACACACACACGATGACCCTGTCAATTTGTAGTTTGAAAAAGTAAGAACAGATCATGGGGTGAGTTAAGCAGGAGGGCTGGGAAGGTAGAAAGAGATGGATTTCCTGTTCGAAAGAAGCCCCTGCCAAACCTGGAAGGGGTGAGCAAAGAGACAGTGATTCTTAAGACTTGCAAAGTTTGAATTGGCTTAAACATAGTCCTTGCCCGGAGGCAGGGAGCAAAACCAGATAATAAATAATACCTGGACCCATGTGTCAGGGAAAAATCATAAAGAAAAAAAAAAGGATCTTCATTTTCACAAGGTAGGCCCTGAATCAGGAAACAGGCAACCTTTGCTATGGACATGAGGGAGCCTCAAGGAGGGGCTGGGGGCGGGGCCCTAGCACTACCCCTCCCAGACCAGGGTTACTGAGACTAGCCTTGGAAACGAACCACTGAATTCTTCTCATTCTTATGTAAAGTGTGAACAAAAACATCATTAGAAAGACATTACTGCTTGTCTTGACCTATAACCTATCATTTAGGAAGCGACCCTGTGCCTTTCTGTATATCAGCTCAAAAGAAATCCCCCAGTGCCCCCAGTTCCAGCCAAATTCTGCCCCAACTCTTCCTAAAGGCCCTCTCGTACCTGTTCCTCTCCATCCGTGGATCCCGAACTAGGAAGTGCAACCAGGCTCACCCAGAGAGCATGGGAAAACTCAGATTCCTGGGCCCACCCCGCCCCAGAGCTCCTGACTCAGGAAGGGTGGAGCGGGGGCCTGAGAACATGCATTTCTCCCACACTCCCAGGGAACTGTTGGTCCTAAAACTGCATTTTGAGAAACTCTCGCTGCTCGAGTGATTCCCGTGGTTCCCACAAGTCTGCTGGAAGGAAAGTCAGGCTGAAGAGGCCAGTGGGGGAGCATCCTTCTCGTCTGCTGCCGGTGACAAGTGCAAGGCCTCCCAGGAGAGCATGTGTCAGCAGCAGCCCTGCCGCGTGCCGTGTGGGCGTGTCCTTCTCAGGAGACCGTGAGCACCCGCCCAAGGGCCCCTCCGCGGTCTCTGGGGAGCCCCGGGCATACATACGGCAAGCTGGGCTGCTCCTCCGTTCTCCTTCCACTGGCTGCTCCCCGTGCCATGCCCCCAACAGCCCTCCACTTGGCCCGTTATCAGCCCCACAGATGGCAGCACTACCCAGAGAACACCTGGGGTCTGGGGCCTGGGGTCTGGAGTCTGGGTGGGTCGCTGAGGCAATGTGTGCTTTACACGTTAACTGCTCCTGAGACGCGGACACCAGGCCCGCCTGAGAGCGTGGCTCTGACTAGTCCTGTTGCCCGTTAGGTTTTGGACACCGACTACCCTGCAGCCCATGTCCCTCCGGGCCAGGCGTGAGGTTATGACCGCACCCGCAGGACCCACTCTGAAGACAGGAGACCTTCCCACATCAGCCCGTCCTCCTGGCCGCATCTGTGCTCCCCCCCGGATATGCATCACTCAAGAGAAAATGGCATCTTGGCCACAGGGCCCAACAGCCCCTCTCAAGTTGCAAACTGACCCTCGAGGTGTTTTCATTCTCCAGGAACTATTTTTCCTGGCATACGTGTAATATACAAGGACAAAAAATCCTTTGCTTTTTTAAAACATCCAATACAAAATAAGCGATTGTTAAGGCTCCAAACAGTCTGTCATAACTCCCCAGCGCGCTCTAAGAACAATAAGCCCCTTGAGGGTGTGTGTTCTTTGGCCATCGCTCCTCTCCCGGGGTTGGTTTCACTTTGTTCCTTCCATGGTCTCTGTGATGCCACAGAGCACCCTGAATGGGCATCCCCACCAGACACACACGCTGGGCTCCAGGCTCTCCTTTCAGCACCGGTGGGGCACTCAAACAGTTGATGTCGTTCTCAAGTAGACACTTTTTTCTTCCTTTACGCGGCAAACAAAGCCAGTAGCCAATTCTGGGTGATGAACTTAAGAAGACAGGCAAACCTCCATTGAAACTGAGACGTCTGGGATGGACTGGGAGGTTGGGATTAGCAGATGCAAACTATTATGTATAGGATGTATAAACAACAAGGTCCTGCTGTAGAGCACAGGGAACTATATTCAATATCCTGTGATAAACCATAATGGAAAAGAATATGAAAAGGAATATATATATATATATGTGTGTGTGTATAATAAAGTCACTTGGCTGTGCAGCAGAAATTAAGACAACATCATAAATCAACTATATTTCAATTAAAAAAATTTACATTCTAAAAAAAAAAAAAACTGAAATGTCTGGCATAAAGCTGTCTAAGACGACCAGGTCTAAGGCAGATGCGATGTCCCAGGGGAATGGTCTGGTATGTAACACAATTGTTCTTCAGTCGCTGTGTGTGGAAACTCAACAGCTTTGGCCAAGGGAAAGGAAGAAAAGAAGAGGGCATCTGGAAAGGACCCAGGGCCCTTTGGAAGGCCATCATGGTGCCATTGACCCACTGCCAGTGGCTAAAGCAGAAACAGCGGTGGACTCAGAGGTGAGAGTTCAAATCCTCCGTCTCCTTTGGAAGGTCTACGTCCACAGGGTCGGGGTCTGCAGGTCACTGAACGTCTCCAAACACCAGTGCCCTCAGCTGTGCCCCCGGCTTCCTCACCACTGCCTGGTCCCAGGTGGGAAGTGCAGGGCGTGGAGGACAGTGAAGGTTCCGGGGGGACGGAGTGAAGAGCAGCCAGATGTGACAATGTGGGAGCCGTCCTCACACCCAGGACACTCCCGACGATGGGAAGACAGTGGCTGGTGCGAACAGTGTGACTTCAAACGATCGGTAGTCGTCCCAGACCAAGCTACCTGGGTGACGCGTGTGAGGCTCAAATGTTTAAACATTTTGGAAAAGTCTGCACAAGTCTGCTGTGTAATTTCAGCCTCTGCCTTTTTACCGTTCCCCCATGGATGTTAATAACTTTCAACAAAATTCTTTTGGACCGTCAGCAGTATTAGCAACATCCTCTGTGTCCTGAGACCACAGGAGATTCCAGTTCACTTCATCCTCACACCCTCCCTCTGCTTCCTTTATCATCTCACTAGATCTGGGGGAAGACTGGCTGAAGTAGAAACAGCAGTGGACTAAGAGACACAAGTTCGAGTCCTCCCTCTACTCTGGGATCCCATATGGCTGGGGGTCTGCAGGTAACTGAATGTCTCCAAATGCTAGCCGTCTTCTCTGGGAAACGCGTAAGACAGTGTTCGTTCTGCTTCACAGAGATGTCATGGGGACTTCGGGCACAGAACTGAGGCAGACAGCTCCACCCGATGAAGAGCCTACTACGTGTCAGGCTCCTTAATGGGCTTTGCCTGCATTATGTGACTTACGTCTTAGGAGAAACCTGTATTTTAGGTCTCATCGTGTGCTTGTCGCATAAAAGCATCACGATCGGGCTTCCCTGGTGGCACAGTGGTTGAGGGTCCGCCTGCCGATGCAGGGGACACGGGTTCGTGCCCCGGTCTGGGAGGATCCCACATGCTGCGGAGTGGCTGGGCCCGTGTGCCATGGCCTCTGGGCCTGCGCATCCGGAACTGGAGAGGCCACAGCAGTGAGAGGCCCAGGTACCGCAAAAAAAAAGCATCATGATCAAACAGATCAAGAAATGCCTCCATGGCTACACACATAGCAAGTGGACAACCTAGATAGAATCCAAACTCAGGTGACTCCAGCCCCAAAGCCCTTTCCATAAAACCCCGAAAATGTACGTGTAAAAATGCCCTGAAAACACTGAAGCCAAGTCAAAGGTAAGATTCAAAGGTAAGATGATGTGATCATCCATGAACCAGAAATGCTAATTAAAATGGCATCTCATGCGTCCTGTACTGTCAGGGAATGAGCAATTTCACTTAAGTGGAACGTGCCAGGTATCTAAAGGTTACCCCTAATGACGAATCGACCTTGCAGAGATTTTTAATGGAAAATTTCCAATAGTAATTACATTCTCTTTTGCTATCTTAAATACACATGGATCCGAATTTTAAGATTTCTAAAAATAATTCAGGACATTAATGAGTATGAGGCATAAAAATGAGATACAATCGAGCAATGTTCTCAAAGTCTGTGATGTGAGTAAAGCAGCCCCAAATGGCTGGACGTGTTCATTTAACAAGCCTACTTTCTGCCAGAATATTTTACTATGAACATTTTCAAATATTCCAAAAAGTTGAAAGAAACGTTACCCGCCACCTAGCCTGTTACATAACATTGTAAAAGGCTTGTTTTATCACACAGGTACCCATCTATCCACTCCTCTATCCATCTACCAATCTGTCTTTTAAAAAATGCATTTAAAACTATATTGCAGAGACTAGCACACTTCTCCCTGAATTCTGCAGCATGTATATCAAATCAATATTTGTTTATGGTACTTTTCTATCAAGATGCGATTCACGTACGATGAAATGCACAAATCTTAAGTGAACATTCGCTGAGCTCTGACAAATGAATACACCTTTGTAGCCCAAAGCTCTATCAAGATGACGACCATTATGACTGCCCCAGAAGGTTCCCTGGCCCCCATCCTAGTCAATTCCACTCTCCCTCCCGAGGGAGTCTACTTTCTACAGGACTTCCTTCTCCTCCCCCTGAGGTCAGCTTTACAAGTGTCAGAGGTTCTGCTTCTATTCTGTGACCTCATTTTATCTGCACTTATCTGGGTGGGATCATGAGAGTAATTCACAGCCACTTTCAGGAAAGTGCGTGGGTCTTTGGGTTGTCTCTTCCACAAGGCTGAAAGGCATTTCCCCCAAGAAGGATTTGGGAGTACGTGATTTTGCCAGCAGCCTGATTTCTGTATAAATGGAGAGCTACCGGACTGTCACAAAGCTTGACCAAGTAACTTTCCACCTGTAAAATCTAGTGCTGGTTTGTACAAGAAGAGAACTTCCATAAGGGTTAAGATTTCCATGTGCTAGTATTCACCAGCGTTCTGAGGGACTGGGTTTTGAAGGAAGACAATGGCTCACTCAACTCTTTGGAGCCGAGGTGCTGTGACATTCACATGTTGACAATCATACGTTGAGATGGCAAGACATTTGCATGTTGAGACATACACAGGTTCACATGTCAACATCACACACTGATCTGTTGTGACATTTGCATGGTGAGGTGTTGAGACACGGGTACATTAAGACTGTTGAAACGTTCACAGGTTGCCATCCACATGTCAAGACGTTGAGACGTTCACATGTTGAAATGTTGAGACATTCGCACACTGACATGCCAAGATATTCAACGTTGAGACATTCTCAGGTTGACACACTGACAGGTTCCCAGATCCAGATGTTGAGATTCTCACATGTTGATACGTACAGACATTTACAGGACCTGGCGAGACAGTCCCATGTTGAGATGTTGAAACAGCCACAGGTTGAGATGTAAAGACCTTCTCATTCATCTGACTTCAAACATGATGACCTGAGCCCTCTCGGCACTGTCTTCAACCTCCCTTCCCCGCAGCAGTGCCAGCACCACCCAGGACGTCTCCATGGACAGTTTCCATCCATGCCCATGGCGTCCCGCGTCTCCCTGGCGGAGGCTGTTATCTGGGCCCAGGTGGGTGCGCAGCCTCTACACGGGCAGACAAGAAATGCTGGGGTGACCCTCAACCTATGTGGACAAGATTTGAGGGATAAACACCCCAGTTTCCTCACTTGTCAGTGGCTCGACACCGTCTCCCAGAGGGTCCTCACTGGAACTAAGCCCAGCTTCCTCAATGGTAACATCCCCGACTGGTGTTTCTTGAGATCACCTCCTAAACAATCTATTTGTACCCAAATCCTTGATTTTGGTGGGAACCCTAACTAAGCCATCTCCAAAGCACCAGTCCTGTCTCCAAGCAGACAGTCGGAGAGCAGAATCAAGACCTCATCGGAGGGGACACATCCTCATCCACAGATGACCAGGTCACCACCTCCTCACCGCACATTTGCTGAAGCCTGTAGGTGGGACCTGCTCCTTGAGGACGAGGGGCACCACTGACGGAAATCCATGGAGGTGCCTCACATCCATGACATCCCTCCCGGGTGGAGGACAAGCTCACCCCCCACCACATCACAGGGAAGGGCAGGTTCTCTCCCCCGCCCCCCAGATGCCCACGTGAGGCAGTGACAACAGGAGTTGACAGCTTTCTTTGGGGTAGGGGGTGGGGAGGGGGGCTCTCACGATGGGTCCCTCCATGGGGAGAGGAGGCGCTGGAGCTCCATGTAGACTGTTCACAGCAGATGTCTCCTAGAGTCTCTGGGTGAGCAGGCATGAAGGATGCTTACAGAGACAGAGGAATCTTAGAACAGGGGCAACTTGACTGAATCTCTTATTGGGGGAGAAAGGATCAAATAGAGATACAAATGGTGAAACTTCTGTGGAAAACAGTTTGGCGGTTCTTCAATAAATGGGCCATAGGGATGTTCAAACAAAAACTTGTACACTAATGATGTTCAGAGCAGCACCACTGACAAGTAGGCGTAAGGTGGAAACACCCAAATGTCTATCAACAGAGAAGCAGATACACAACATGTGCTACAGCCTCACAGCAGAATATTGTTCAGTTCAGCCAAAAAAACAAATGAAGTATTGGTACATGCCAATACTGATATCTACATGTGATAATATACTGATACATGATAATATATATACCTATATTGATACATGATTAGATATACATATATTGATACATGATTATAGATGGATTGTATCTTGTAAACATTATGCTAAGTGAAATAAGACACACACAAAAGGCCACATATTTATGTAAATGATCCCATTTATACGAACTATCCAGAATCGGCACATCCATAGAGACAGATTGGCGTTTTCCAGAGGCTGGGGGCAGAGAAGGGTAGGGAGTGATTGCGAATGGGTACAGGTCACCCTTTAGGTTGATGAAAATGTTTCAGAACTAGAAAGAGGTGATGGTTGCACAACACTGTAAATGGAATAAATGCCACTAAACCGTGTACATTAAATGGTTAAAGTGGTAAATTTTATGTTATACATATTTTACCACACTTTTTAAAAAAGTAAGATAGAAGTCTGTGAAAGTGAACACCTTTGGATTTCTTAAGGGTCATCAGACACTTTTATGAGCTGAAAAGGGGCCTCAGAAGTAAGCTAGTCTCTAATCCCATTTAAAGCTCACAAAGGATGTAGAGTAGTTAATGACTTGGTTAAGGCTACAAAGGGAACCAAGAGGAGTCACCTTATTTGCTAGAGGTTGTACTTCTCTTTTTCTCCAAAATGAGGCCACAGTTTACATGGTGGCGATCTGTAACAGGTCACCAAGCACGGAGCCAGAGCTCAGGTGTGATGGGCAGGTGGCATGGGCCCAGGTGTGGTGGGTGGGTGGGATGTGCCCAGGTGAGGTGGGTAGGTGGAATGTGTGTGGCCAATATCAGATTTCAGATGGGACTCATCCCCAGGCAGCCACCCCTGAGCTCACACACCTACCTCCTTCCTCTTATACCATACGCCTCACCTTAAAGGCATTTGAGGTCATGGCACTTGGTCTGGATTACCAACAGGAAAAAACTAAATAAAACTGTCATTACTGGAATTTTAGAAATGACAAATAAACAAAAATGATGATACAGTTGGAGCGAGGGGGAGAACAATATTGGCGACTCACAGCTGAGAAGAAGGGGCAAATCTGCCTTAGTTGGACCTACAGTGGTGGTAACTGAAAAGTGGCAAATGACAAGTGACGGTTAAAATGTACAAAAGTAGATATAGCTTTGAAAGCTAAACATCAAACTAATTTGCATGGGCATTCGTCAAAATCAAGGTGTGAAAAAGGCAAGCTACACCAGTTTCCAGGCCAGTGCTCCATGGGCTGAGGGAATGTCGGGCGGCTTTGCTTCCCCTGCTGGTGTCTCTCACCCAAAAGGCAGGGGCCATCCAGATTCCTAAATAGCAGGAGACATTGAGAAGATAATAGCAGGATATTTGTATCTCTGATGTCAGGGTAGGAAAGGACTTCCTAAACAAGATGCAACATATCAGACAAGAAAAAGAAATAAAAAGAATCCAAATTGGAAAGGAAGAAGTAAAACTGTCACTGTTTGCAGATGACATGATACTATCCATAGAAAATCCTAAACACGCCACCAAAAAAAACTACTAGAACTCATCAATGAATTCAGTGAAGTTTCAGGATACAAAATTAATATGCAGAAATCTGTTGGATGTCTATATACTAACCATGAACTATTAGAAAGAGAAATTAAGAAAATAATCCCACTTACAATCAATTCAAAAGCCATAAAATACTTAGGAATAAATCTAACTAAAGAGGTAAAAGACCTGTGTCAGAAAACAATAAGAAAAAATTTTTTAAAGAAACTGAAGATGACACAAACAAATAGAAATACATACCATGCTCATGGATTGGAAGAATTAATATTGTTAAAATGACCATATTACCCAAGGCCATCTACAGATTCAACGCAATACCTATCAAAATACCAGTGGCATTTTTCACAGAACTAAAAGCAAATAATTCTAAAATTTGTATGGAAACACAAAAGACCCTGAATAACCAAAACAGTCTTGAGAGAGAAGAACAAAGCTGGAGGTATCACGCTCCCTGGTTTCAAACTATACTACAAAGCTACAGTCATCAAAACAGTATGGTACTGGCAACAAAATAGACCGTTAAGTCAATGCAAGAGAATACAGAGCCCAGAAATAAACCCACATTTATATGGGCAATTAATCTAAGATAAAGGAGGCAATAACATACAATAGGGAAAAGACAGCCTCATCAATAAATGGTGTTGGACTAACTGGGCAGTTACATGCAAGAGAATCAAAGTGGACTACTTTCTCACACCAGACATAAAAAAAACTCGAAATGGATTTAAAGACTTAAATATAATGCCTGAAACTATAAAAATTCTAGAAGAAAACATAGGCAATACTTTCTTTGACATTTCTCTTAGCAATATTTTCCTGGATATGTCTCCTCAGGCAACGGAAACAAAAGCAAAAATAAACAAACGAGACTACATCAAACTAAAAAGCTTTCGCACAGTAAAGGAAACTACCAACAAAATGAAAAGATCACATACTGAATGGGAGAAGCTATGTGCAAATGATACATCCAATAAGGGGTTATTATCCAAAATATGCAAAGAACTCATACAACTCAACATCAAAAAACAAACAAACAACTGGATTAAAAAGTGGGCAGAGGACCTAAATAGACATTTTTCCAAAGAAGACATACAGATGGCCAACAGGCACATGAAAAGATGCTCAACATCACTAATAATCAGAGAAATGCAAATCAAAACTACAGTGAGATATAACCTCACACCTTCCAGAATGGCTATTATCAAAAAGACAACAAATAACAAGTATTGGTAGGGATGTGGAGAAAAGGGAACCCTTGTGCACTGTTGGTGGGAACGTAAAATTGATGCAGACACTACAGAAAACAGTACGGAGTTGCCTCAAAAAATTGAAAAATAGAACTACCATGTGATCCAGCAATTTCACTCCTGGGTATTTATCCAAAGAAAATGAAAATACTAATTTGAAAAGATATATATACCCCTATACTCGCTGCAGCATTATCTACAACAGCCAAGATATGGAAGCAGCCTAAGTGCTCACAAACAGATAAGTGGATAAAGAGGATGTGACACACACACACACACACACACACACACACGAATACTACTCAGCTATAAAAAAGAATGAAATCTTGCCATTTGCAACAACATGGTTGGACCTAGAGTGTATTATGCTAAGTGAAATAAATCAGAGAAAGACAAATACTGTATGATTTCACTTATATGTGTAATCTGAAAAACAAAACAAATGAACAAATACAACCAAACAGAAACAGAGTCATTTGTAAGATAAATAAGTACTAGGTATGTAATGTACATGATAAATATAATGAACACTGCTGTATGTTATATATGAAAGCTGTTAAGAGAGGAAATCCTAAGAGCTCTCATCATAAGGAAAAACATTTCTTTCTATGTGTTTAATTTTGTATCTATATGGATGATGAATATTCACTAAACTTACTGTGATAATCATTTCATGATGTATATAAGTCAAATCATTATGTTGTATACTTTAAACTTACATTGTGCTGCATGTCAATTATATCTCAATAAAACTGGAAAAAAAACATTTAAAAAAGAAAAACATTTTTAGAAAGACAACACAAACCACAAAGGAAAAAAAATGATGCATCTGACTACATTAAGGTTTAAAACTTCTGTGTATCAAAACCACCATCAAACAGAGAAAAGACAAGCCGTGGACAAAATATAACACTAACAGAGAATTTATCTCCAGACTGTGTAAAGTTCTCTTACAGTTCATAAGAAACAAACAGGCAAAATTTATGAGTAAGCAATTCACAGAAGAGACCACACAAATGTGGAATAAACTTATAAGCAGAAGCTGAACTTGATCAGCTGCCATAACAAATTACCACAAATCAGGTGCCTTAAAGCAGCAGAAATTTGTCCTCTCACAGTTCTGGGGACCAGAAGTCCAAAGTCAAGGAGTCAGCAGGGCCTCACTCCCTCTGGAGGCTCTCTAGAGAATCTGTTTCTTGCTTCTCCCAGCTTCTGGAGGCTGCTGGTGCTCCTTGGCTTGTGGCCACATCACTCCAAACTCTCTCCATCTCTGCATCACCTTCTACCCTGTGGGTGTCTGATCTCCCTCTGCCTCTCTCTGATACGGACACTTGTGATTGCGTTTAGGGTCCATGTGGATAATCCAAGGTAATCTCCTCATCTTGAGATCTTTAATTTAATCACATCTGTAAAACTTTACCCTATAAGGTAATAGTCACAGGTTCCAGGAGTTGGAACCTCATGTCTTTGGGGGACACCAGTCATGTCACTCCAGCCAGTAACCAGGGCAATGCAAATTAAAGCCACACTTAGACACTTCATCAGACTGGCAGATATTAAAAAGTCTGACAATACCAAGCATTTATGACAATGGAGAACAATGGGAACCCACATCTCCTGCTGGTGACAGTGTAAATCTATCAATACAACCATGCCAGAGAGCAGTTTGGTGGAATCTATAAAAACTAAGGAGGCACATACCCTACCATCCAGCCATTCCACTGCTCGAGAAATTGATCTTACCAGGAGACACCCACAAGAGTGTTCGGTGTGGCCCTGTCAAGTCAAAAAGCTGGACACAATCCAAATGTCCATCCACAGGAGAACAGCTAACTAAACCATGATGTAGTCGTCCCCACGGGTACCGTGCAGCTTTGAAAGTCGATGACTTAGAGCCTCGACACTGACATGGACAAATCTCATGCATGTAACATCGAGGGAGAACTGCATGTTGCAGAAGGCCACACAGGGTGTGAAATGACTTATATACCAAGTTCAAACACATGCCGCTGATACTTCATGCTGTTTCTGGACATGTATGCTTGTGGTAAAAGCCTGGAGGTACATGTGGAGGTTCACAAACACCCATTTCTAGACACAATGTGGCCCCTGGGAGGCAGGGAACCGAATGCAAACGTGAGGAGTGAGAAATCCAAAGGGGATTTCAAAACGTATCTGCAATAGTTTACTTCTTAGGTGAGCGATGGCTACGTGGATATTCATTATATTATCCCCTGTACATCTTTATGTCTGAGATATTTTGTCACAATGTTTTTTTTAACTTAGGAGGTGAGGTATGGCTGGCAGGAGTGGTGGCAGACCAGTGGGAAGGCCTGGCAGGTAGGAGAGTTTGGTCCTAGTCCCAGGGGTTCTTAACCAAGCGGTCTATGGAGGGAATGTCGGGGACCCTGAACAGGAATGAGGAATACATCTTTTTAACTAACTTCTACCTGAAATGCAGCATTTCCTTCTACTTATGAATGTGGGCAGCAAACCCCATGGTATATTAGCAATTTCTTTGCCTTTATCACCGATAGCTGTCACGTATTTTCCAGCCCATGACGGTGTGCAGATATCTCAGGATAGCCTTTATGCTCATCAGCGATTCAAAATGACAGTAGTTATCAGACCCTCCACCAGATCTTGCTATTGAACGTGGGAATAAAGAAGCACATAGATTATTACTCCATCACCAGGTTGTTTATTCACTATGCCCATAACTGTATTTCAACATAGGTAAAATATTGATACTTTCTGTTGCCCTATGTATTTTATCCTGTGTATTCAAAACAAGATCCTTCACCAGACTGCCAACGGGGTTAAGCACCCCTGGAGGAGGAGAGGGGCTGGGGGTCCCCGAGGAGTTGGGTCAGTGGCTACAGACGGTCCCTGGGGGTCCCCACAGCTTCAGGACAGAGAAGTCAGATATAAAAATCAGATCCCATTATAAGGACGAAAGGAAAGTTGCACTTGTTTATCTCAGCAGGTAAAGAAAACAGAGCCCAGATGAGCTATTTTCAAATGTGCCATCTCCCTCATTCCGTCTCCTCTCAGTCTCCTTTTATTGGATTTTACCCAGGGCCTAGCTTGTGAATTGTTCTGAACTCAGACTGAAATGCAACTAGTGGATAAGTCTCTGAGGGAGCCTCCAAAATGAACTGCAACCCAAGTGAAGGCTGAGTCTGTAATCTGGTGATTAGAACCATATGCAGCTTCCTCCCTTCAGGCCGGAAGGATGCCCGGGTGGGGCAGAGGCTGGGGGAGCTGGCTGGTTTCCCTACTCAGCCTGGCTGGGGGTGTGGCCAGGCCTTGGGAAGTCTGACTCCAAGTCACAGGATGCCAAAATGGAAGAGAACACTCTTGCTTCTGGAAGGAAGCAGCCTTGTCCGCCACTCAGAGCCGCCGAAAAGGGGAGTTGGGTCAGTGTTTCTGCCCCACTGGGAAGAAGGTGGGGGGTTTCTGTATCCCACTGCTGCCCACAGAAGGAGAAGTGGCGTATCTTAGGAGTGAGGCTGGCGAGAACCTGGCAGGTGGTGGGCCACATATATATATTTTTTCCCTTAAATCTACCATTTATTGAGCATTTGCTATGAGCTAGGCATGCTGCTAGGTACTTTTTAAAAATCAACTTTACTGAAGTATAATTTATGTGCAAGAAACTGCAGCCATTTAAAGTGGACGATTCCATCAGCCCCAAAGTTCCCTTGTGCCCCTTTTGGTGCATCCATCATGGGCCCTCTTGGCACCTATGTAATCACTGATCTCCTTCCTGCCTGTGAGTTTGCATTTTCTAGAATTTTATACAAATGGAATTACGCGGTATGTACCCCTTGGTGTCTGGCTTCTTTCATTCAGCGTGATGTTTTTGAGATCCATTCACGTTGTTGTGTGTTTTGGTGGTTCATTCCTTTAAGAGCTGAGCAGTAGTCTATTACATGTATGTACCCCTATTTGTTTATCCATTTACCAGTTGATGTATATCTGGGTTTTTCCAGTTTGGGGCTATTATGAATAAAACTGCTATGAATATTCATGTGCATATCTTTTCATGACCATATGTCTTCATTTCATTGGGTAAACTACCTAAGAGTACAATGGCTGGGTCATATGGTAAGTGTATGCTTAACTTATAAGAAACTCGAGACTGTTTTCCAGTGTGGCTGCACCATTTTACATTTCCATCAAGCACAGATTAGAGTTCCAGTTACTCCACATCCTTGTCAACAATTGCCATTATCAGCTTTTAAATTTGAGCCATTCTAGTGAGTACGCAGTGGTATCTCACTGTAGATTTAATTTGCATTTCCCTGATGACTAACGACGCTGTGCATCTTTTCATGAGCTTATCAGCTGATATATTTTTATTACTCAGGTTAATGCAATAAAGGACCCTGCTCAGGGGAGACACTCGCTTCCTCTTTAAGCAGTTTTTACAATGTAAGTTCTTTATGGACAAGGACCATGTGTCAGTAATCCTTGTGTCTCTCTAGCACAGTACCTGACACCTGGTAGGTACTCAATAAATTAAGTCTGTTGAGAAACTGAGCAAATGAATTCCAGTTAATTCTGGGATGTAATATAATGACATTCTCAGGGCCTAACAGGGTGTTAAACCGTAGGGTTTTCTACACTGAATGGTCCAAGACTTAATAATTTTTTTTTTATTGCTGTGATTAAACCATCTCTCTCCACCTGTAGCTAACCCACCTCCCAAACTGGTGATTTGAATATACTGTGGGCTTGTTTGGGAAGCAGACAAAGAAGTTTGCTTTGACTTCTACATGGATGACCATATAAATAAAAGCAAATAGGTCTGAAGGAGAGCCTTAAAGACTTTTAAAAGATGACATTTGGGAAAAGTGTCCAGGAGATTACTATGTAATGATTTTCCTCATCAAGGGCTGAGAATCCACATGTTGAAACTGGGGTCCCTGGTGCAGCATTCATTCAGCAGCGAGGTCCAGCACAGACAACTGGGGGCTTTGGGGAAAGAAACCAAGAAAGAGGGATCTAGGTTCAAATCCCGACTCCTCCACTCCTGATTTCTCAGACCTTAGAAAGCTCCTGAATCCCACCGAGGGGAAAACAATGTTGTGTTTGTAGGGCGTTTTAAGAATGAAATGACGGGACGGATGTGGAATTTCCCCATACACCCGCTCACAGCAGCCTCGCAATAATTGCTAGCTTCCTTCCTCCTGAGCTGCCGTGGCCGTGGTGGCTAGTACCACAGCCCCCAGCTCCCAGGGCTAAAGCTGGGACTCTGTCCTCAGAACTGCCCCCTGGAAGGCTGGGTTCCCCAGCCCCGGGGATGTCCAAGGACTGACTGATACAAGTACCCTCAGACCCCTAACTCAAGCGGGGACGATCCTGGGTATGATTTGAGCTACAGGATTCCCCCCCTGCCCCTGCATCAGGTCAAAGCTGAGCTTGGCCTGAGAAAGCATCCCTCTTGGCCTCTTCCCCTGCCCTGTCCTGCCGAGAGCTCTCCCTCAATAAAACACACGCTCGTCAATCCCCATCTTCCTGCCCTCCAGGAACCCGAGACATCCAGGAACTTGCGGGGCACCATTTCCTCCTGATGCACTGATGCCAAGGGTACGACTTTCTGAAGCCACACTCTCTGGCCAGCGGAGTGTGAAGGGTCTGAAGGAGTCTTCCATACACTCTGTGCCTGTTAAAACCCACAGAATCTCTGGGTATTACAGTGTTCAACCAATCACCCAGGGGAAATCAAGGCCACGGAGCAACTGAACAAGAGGCACTTCCTGGAGCCTCGGGAGAGGTACAGAAGAGGGCTGCACAAAGACAAACCTCTGGTCAGTGTCAGTGGCATAAAAGACCCTGACAAATACCCCAGGAGAGGAATCGGAGGGGGGGCGGGGAGCTGCGAGTGACCAGCACTGATGCTGGACGAGGGCTGGTGAGAAGCTTAGTCAGTTAACTCAGGGACACAGCAAACACTGGAGAAGTTCTCCAAGCTGATTCCCAGGCTGGGACACAAGGACAAGTTGGGAGAAGAAGCAGGAACGGACGGGGGTGGCCAGAAAGTCAGAGGCCCAGGATCCCGTTGAGTCATGTCTGGACTCGGATAGAGAACAAGCACCTGAGCCCCGTGGGTCAGCCCAGATGCTGCTTAACCCGCGATGCAGAGATGAGATAGACAGGGAAGAGCAGGCGTGAGCTGCGACTTCTGAAAAGCAGGCCACGATCCCCCCAAATCTACAGGAGTCAGCCCACACCTGCAGCGGGGCTGGCAGAGCAGCAGTGGGAGGTGCCCCTGACACCAAGGCCCAGTTTCTGGGGAAGACCGATGAGGCACGGATGCAGGGAAAATGTCTCAAAACACGCTATGGAGGCCAGCCCCGGCCTGAGCCCTTGGGGACCATCGCAGAGAGCCCAGCGTGAAAGCATCCAAGGGAGGTGATGACAGTGATCAAGGGACCTGGGATGACCTGATCAAGGGGAAAGCCGGGGGCATTAGTATGTATAAAACCTATGGGAGGAGAGAAAGGGCAAGAATCCCATCTGTACTTATTGTTAAACATCTTCAATAAGCTGCCACTGGGGCTGGGACAGAGGAGAGTGGACAACTCAGCTCACGGTTCTCCTCTTTCTTGGATTTCTCTCCAGGTGATGAACAGGTTAGTGCAGAGTGGCACCCAAGACTGACTCACAACCCACAGAACTCAAGGAGAAGCTGTCCTGGAACCCTCCTTTTTTCTGACAATTTCCTAACAAAGGATACATGAAAGGAACAGGCATATCAAGTATCTGCCTGAATTGGTCTCCCTATTCTAATCATTTATACTAAATCATGAAAATTTCATCTCCTATGCAAATGCCAATCAATCGGCAATGGCTTCTTTAAGCTCTGGGTTGAGAAGGGTATGGTGATCGATTATTGATGTCTGGCAATAGCCGTGGAGGTCAGAGAGCAGCACGTGTGCCACAGATAGGGCCTTGTCTTGTTTAGAAAGTTCTAATTAGTTCAAATGCTCAACAGTTAGATCAAGTTACTTGTATATGTATTTTAAAAAAGAAAACATTTTAACATCATCTAAATACAGTAGCACAAATAATAGTGGTAAAAGGAGAGGCAGAGAAAAAGGAAGGAAAAGAATGAAAAGAGAGGACAGAAGGGCATGAATTCAGGAAAGAGCAAATTCAGATAAAAATAAGTCTGTCAAAGAAATTCTGCAAAGTAACTTCAATCTCTTCCACCAAGTTCTATTTCAATTAAATGTTCTTTTTGTGAACTACAGGAAAAAAAATATTTAACATTAAAAGAGTATTTCATATATCAATTCCCCAGCTATAAATTCATTCCCTAGAAACAGCAGAGCTGGTAACTCTCAATAATCCCTGGCTTAAGGTAGAGCTAGGGCCACCAAGAACGTCACCGCACCCTTTTCTCTGGAATTCCTGGAGACCTCCAATTGTGCTCACTGCCTCAAAGCATGTTCCTCATCCGGCTGGGTCCCCAGTTGAACATGTCACTCCCAAGGATTAGCCCTATGACATGAATGAAGCAATCATTCCAGCTAAGAGCTTAGGGACGTATGCCTCACAGGGAGCAAACAGTGTAGACAAAATACCAACCAGACCCCATTGAAGGACGACAAAAACAAAGAAGCCAGAATGTCAGAAATGAAGGTGACTTTGCAGTCATTCAATCTGATATTGGGTTCCCCGGAAGCAGAACCTGAGACAAAGATTCGAGGCAGCTAGTTTACTGGGAGGGAAAGGGAACCCTGATAGTGGGGAAGCAGGATGGGGGAGGAAGGCAGCCAACAAAGGGTCAAGTTATCAAGCCAGCTGGGCTGTGGGGATGGAAGCTCAATCCTCCTGGAAACCACATACAGCACTAGCTCAGAGCCGTCCACACAACAGAAGATGGAGCTGGGGAATCTATACACCACCTCTCATCAGTTCTTGGTTGAGCACTGTTCCCAAGGATGTTCATTCCCTGGAGCTTCCGGTCTGCTTTGTGGGGCAGGTAGAGTGGTCTTCTCGGGCTTTGGAGAACATCCAAAAACCCTCAGGCAAAGAGATTCAGGTTCAGGCAATGAGAAGCATGGGCAGTACACATGTAAGGAATAAGGCCTGAGAGACATAATCTGGGCATCAACAGTGTCTGGTACACAAGCCAATCCTCTTAGTGTGCATAAGGGGACACATGACCAGTGTGGCTAAATATTGGTCTAGGGGCAGAGAGACAGGGTGAGACAGGAGTCCTGCTGGGTCTCCCTACGTGGGGTCCGTGGAAGTGTGCTGGCTTGTTCCTAAGGTGGTTTAGGAAACAGCTTCTTGGAGAAGTAACTCTGGAGATTGTTTCTTGGCCAGAGGGTCTTTTAATTCACCAAATATGTATTGCTTGGCAAAGCATAGGGCTAGTCTGCACAGATGAAGGAGACAGAGCACTTGTCCTCAAAGGAATGTATATTCCAGGAGGAAGTGAGGATGGGTAATGAAACAGATAAATTTCCTGAAGCAAGATGTGCTCTGTATCTCCAGGGAGGGAAAATAAATTGTCAGAGAATTTCCCGGAGAAAGAAACTATCTTGTTGGGTGGCCATGAAGGCCTTCTTTGAGGAGGTGATATTTAAGAAGTGTGCCACAGGGCTTCCCTGGTGGCGCAGTGGTTGGGAGTCCGCCTGCTGATGCAGGGGACACGGGTTCGTGCCCTGGTCTGGGAGGATCCCACATGCCGCGGAGTGGCTGGGCCGGTGAGCCATGCCCGCTGAGCCTGCACGTCTGGAGCCTGTGCTCTGCAACGGGAGAGGCCACAGCAGTGAGAGGCCCGCGTACCGCAAAAAAAAAAAAAAAAAAAAAAGAAGTGTGCCACAGAACGGAGGACACTTTCACAGGACAGGTGGAGAGAAGGGAGACCACTCCAAGGGTGGAGGGTGACATGCGACCTTGCACAGGGGCGTGGAGGGGAATGATGAGCTCACAGGACAGCAGGAAGCCTGGCGTGCATGTGCCATGCACTCAGGCACGTGCTGGGGAATGGGAGGAGACAGGGTGGTACAAATGATTTGGGGTCCCGGTAAGGGCTCAAGTGCCCAGCAGAGGCACAGCTGTGCCATCTGAGAAGCCAGAGGTATAGCGTTTTGCCAGCCTTGCTAAGGGACAGCTCTGTCTATCTATCAATCAGCATGTTAATGGGCACTGAGGGCCAGAACTGGGGTGGTGACCACACACACAGCAAGAAGCAGATGCAAGCAGGAGATAAAAAGGCAGTTACTGGGCTTCCCTGGTGGTGCAGTGGTTGAGAGTCTGCCTGCCGATGCAGGGGACATGGGTTCGTGCCCCGGTCCGGGAGGATCCCACGTGCCGCGGAGCGGCTGGGCCCGTGAGCCGTGCCCGCTGGGCCTGCGCGTCCGGAGCCTGTGCTCCGCAGCGAGAGAGGCCATAGCAGTGAGAGGCCCGCGTACCACAAAAAAGTAAAAAATAAAAAAAAATTTTTAAAAAAGGCAGTTACTGAATGAGACGGAATATTCCTTATCTGTATTGACCGACAGAACTTTCTGAGATGATGGAAATCATCCATATCTGCACCATCCAACCCAGTGACAGCTCAGCTCCTACCCCAGACTGACTGCTGGTCCACATATGGCTGTGTTTGCACATATGGGAGACTCTACTTCAAGTGCTAAAATGAGAGTGAACAGAACCTTCCAATCAGCTGGGAATTCCCAATTCTCCTCGTAGAAAGCAAATCATCCTCAAGAGGTCGGTCTGAAGTGTGAAACGCCTTTGCCACCCATAAAGAAAGTCTGGAGTGCTAGTGTGAAACTGAAGCCCCACATGGGGAGAACCTGGCTTCTAGCAGAGCCTGAACACATGTCCTTGAGGAGCCAGGTCCATTTCCACCTTGTCGTGACCTGTCAGAGTCGCTGTCTGTCATCAACTGGCAGCCCAGCTGCCAAAGATGGACAGCCCTTGACTAGATCAAAGAGAAGCAAGTGTACAGCACCCTGAGAGGTCTGGAGGCAAGGCGAGAGGTGAGGGAGCCGAGTCCCAATGGCTGTCGTCTAACCTCTTTACAGACAGCATCCCCCTTCCCCTTCACAGCCCCACCCTTACTTGGCATATGAGAAGTCTGAAGCTGACTTTTTTCTTAATAGATCTTTACTGGAGTATAATTGCTTCACAATACCATGTTAGTTTCTGTTGCACAACAAAGGGAATCAGCCATATGCATACACATGTCCCCATATCCCCTCCCTCTTGAGAAAGAAAAATGGAGCTGGAGGAATCAGGTACCTGGACTTCAGACTCTACTACAAAGCTACAGTAATCAAGACAGTATGGTACTGGCACAAAAACAGAAATATAGATCAATGGTACAGGATAGAATGCTCAGAGATAAACCCACACACATATGGGCACCTAATTTATGACGAAGGAGGCAAGAACATACAATGGAGAAAAGACAGTCTCTTCAATAAGTGGTGCTGGGAAAACTGGAGAGCTACACGTAAAAGAATGAAATTAGAACACTACCTAACACCATACACAAAAATAAACTCCAAATGGATTAAAGACTTAAATGTAAGACCAGACACTATAAAACTTTCAGAGGAAAATATAGGAAAAAAAACACTCTTTGACATAAACCACAGCAAGATCTTTTTTGACCCACCTCCTAGAGTAACAGAAATAAAAACAAAAATAAACAAATGGGACTTAATTAAACTTAAAAGCTTTTGCACAGCAAAGGAAACCATAAACAAGACAAAAAGACAACCCTCAGAATGGGAGAAAATATTTGCAAATGAAACAACAGACAAAGGATTAATCTCCAAAATATACAAACAGTTCATGGAGCTCAATATCAAAAAACCAAACAATCCAGTTAAAAAATGGGCAGAAGACCTAAATAGACATTTCACCAAGGAAGATACACAGATGGCCAAGAGACACATGAAAAGATGCTCAACATCACTAATTATTAGAGAAATGCAAATCAAAACTACAATGAGGTATCACCTCACACCAGTCAGAATGGCCATTATCAAAAAAGCTAGAAACAATAAATGCTGGAAAGGGTGTGGTGAAAAGGGAACGCTCCTACACTGTTGGTGGGAATGTAAACTGATACAGCCACTATGGAAAACAGTATGGCGGTTCCTTAAAAAACTAAAAATAGTACTACCATATGAAGCCAATTTCTAACTCATCTAAAGTCTGCTTCTAAGGCACAGGCTGGGATGGGGCTCAGCATAAGTCACTCCTGAGTCCAGGGTCTTCTCCTGCACCATATACGTGCCCACAATATTTTTAATTTTGATAATGTCACCCTTTCATCTTCACCCTGGAATCACTTTTTATGGGCAAGATCAGGACTGTTCTAACTTATTTTATAAGTTAACCACTCACAAATATTAATACTTTTAAAACTCCAGACTATAAAATGTTTGCTTTATTTTTTCATTTATTAATAGACTTTGTTTTAAGAGAAGTTTTAGGTTTATAGAAAAGTTGAGTGGAATGTACAATTGAGAGCTCCTATGTGCCCCCCCATTCCCTCCTCAGCCCAGTTTCCCCTATTATGAATATCCTGCATCAGTATGATGCGTTTATAACAACTGATGAAGCAATATTGATATATTATTATTATCGAAAGCCCAGAATCTACACCAGGGGTCACTCTTTGTATTGTACAGTTTTATGGGTTTTAACAAATGATGTCATGTATCCACCATTATAGTAGCATACAAAAGAGTCTCACCACTCTAAATATCTTATATATGGGGTTAAATGGTCCACCTATTTATTCCTCCCTTCCTCCATCCCCTGGAACCCCGAGCAATCACTGATCTTTTACTCTCTCTATAATTTTGCCTTTTTCAGAATATCATATAGTTGGAGTCATACAGTATGTAACCCTTTCAGACTGGCTTCTTTCATTTAGCAACAGGCTTTTAAATTCCTCCATGTTCTTTTGTGGCTTGACAGCTCATTTCTTCTTTTTGATGAATAATATTCCACCATGTGAATGGACCACAGTTTGCTTACCAACACACATACTGAAGGACATCTTGGTTGCTTCCAATTTGTGGACTCTCTATTCTGTTCCATTAATCTATTTACCTATTCTTTCACCAATATCACAGTGTATTTTTTAATAAACAACAGAAATTTACTTAAATCTTCTTTATTGAGGTATAACTTATGTACAACATTAAATTAGTTTCAGGTGAATATCACACTGCCTTGATTACTGTAGCTGTACAGTAAGGGCTGAAGTCAGTGTCAGTCTGACTCTGTTGTTCTCCTTCAATACTGAGTTGGCTATTCTGGGTCTTCTGCCTCTCTGAATAAACTTTAGAACCACTTTGTTGATATCCACAAAATAACTTGCTGGGATTTTGATTGGAATTGCTTTGAATCTAGTAAAGATCAAGTTCGGAAGAACTGACATCTTAACGCTATCGCATCATCTTATCCATAAACATGGAATATCTCTCCATTTAGTTAGTTCTTTGATTTCTTTCATCACAGTCTTCTAGCTTTCCTCATATAGATCTTGTACGTGTTTTGTTAGAGTTATACCTAAGTATTTCATTATTTTGCTGTTAATGTAAATAGTGTTGTGCTTTTAATTTCAAATTCCAATTATTTGCTATTTGTATATAGAAAAGCAATTGGCTTTTGAATCCCTGTATCCTGAAACTAACCATAATCACTTATTAGTTCTATGAGGTTTTTTGTTGATTCTTTGGGATTTTCTCATAGGCAATCATGACTTCTGTGAACAAAGGCAGTTTTATTTCTTCCTTCTCAATGCGTATGCATTTTATTTCTTTTTCTTGTCTTACTGCATTGGCTAAGACTTCCAGTATGATATTGAATAAGAGTGGTGAGAGCAGACATCCTTACCTTGTACCCAATCTTAGGGGAAAAGCACCTAGTTTCTGGCCATTACTTTTATTGTTAAGCCTTCCATGTGACATGGAGTAGTAGATACTCCACCCGTATTCCCTTGGCACCCACTTGTCCTTGTCTGAGGGCTTTCTCTGGCCACAGAGCAGGCTCAACCCATTACATGCAGAAGGCCAAGAGTGCTGGGGAGTTAATTCCCCAGAAGTAACCCTCAACCAATGGTGGACATGGGTTAGCTGATAAATGTTCCCCAGTGTCCTCACCCCTTGAGGGGGATAACCTTGCATGTACCTCTGCAGGCTCCCAGTGGTCCGCAGGGGGGTTGAACCCTGTTGCCCAAAGAAGTGACCTACACATTATTATATTGCTTGTTGGCTTCCTTGCCTTGTCTGTTTCACTTCCCACTCCCCTACCAGTGCTTCTTGGGATCACCTCCCAAATAAACTAGTTAAATTCAAATCCTACTATTAGAGTCTGATTCTTGGAAAACCCAACCAAAGCCCAAACCTTGTGCATACGCAAAGCTATAACTGGTAACACTGGTTTCACTCTATCCACAGGTGTAGAAATTAGGATTCAGAATGCTTGCACATACTGTTCAGAGATGGAATGGCAGTTCTGCTAGAAACTCAGCCAGATATATAATTCAACCTTATTACTAAATTTCAAAAATAATGAGGGAGCAAAACATTAAATTTAAAACAATAAAACGGCACACAAAAACTTTTTCAATAATGTAGCAATACCCTTTATTGTGGCCTGAACATGTTTACTGCTCTCCCTACCATCGACCAATGTACTGTTTATTCACCGAAGGAGGCAGTGCCCACAGATACTCAGCTGATTTCCCCAACCCAGAAACCAATGCTCAGAAGAGAAGTCCACCATGATTCCTGCCAGGCTCAGAAACCAGGGCTTATTTCCATGACTGTGGACTGAGGTCCAAAATACTTCAAGATCAGTATTGGTTCCAGGTGAGGTCCATGACCCAGTGATTTAGGAAACATGGCAGGGCCAAGGCCCCTTATGCTCTAACATTTGCAACAAGCATACAACACATACTAATCCCCTGTCCCTTTATGGGTGATAAACCTACCACCAGGCCTGGAAGGCCCTCCATCATCTGGCTTCACTAGACTTATCCAACACTGCTTCCCAATGCACCTTAGTCCTTCTCTGTTCCAGCCAGACCTTGCTGCAAACCCTAACTGGCTGAGCATCTGCATATGGCCCAGCCATTTCCAGAACAGGCCATGGGCTTTCATTCCTCTATGCCTCTACAAATGCTACTCCCATTCCTCAGGATGGTCCTCCTGCCTTTTCAACTCCTATGCATCCATGAAGACTCAATTCAATAACAACAACAAAAAATAAACAACCAAAACCAAAAAAAAAAAAGACCCAATTCAAGAGAAGCCACCACCATGAGGCAGAATTAGTATTTCCCTGAAAAATGCCAACAGATACAAAGATGAAAACAGAAATACCTTCCTTCTGCCACCAGAAACCCATTCTTAATATTTGGTACCTACAGTTCCATATTGTAACTTGCTTTTTTGCACCTAAAACATTTATCGTAAATATGTTCCTATGTCACTCAACATTCAACAACCTAATTTTTAATAATTGACCAATATTCCAATGTATGTTTGTTCTACAGTTGAATATGATCTTATCTGATATGTCCAAAGATTAACACTGCCAACTCAGCAGAAATTTATCTTGATGGGTACACCTAGAGCAGGGTATAGGTGCCATGGCTCCGTCCCAGCTTCCCAGAGTACTTGAGCAAGATATAAAGGCAGATTAATTAATGAACCAGCTCTGGCCAATGGCCCAATCACCTTTGTCACTGCCAATATTTTCTGCCTTAGATTTTAAGCATCAGGAGAACAGAGAGCTAATCAGATTAACTGACTGTATAGGGCATTATATTTCTAAATTATCTGAAACCTGGCAAAAGAAAACCAAACCCACAAAGAGAAATTGGTACTTAACTCTTCTTGAAGGTACAAGGCAAAGTTGGTGCCCCCTCTTGAGTTTCCATATCGACCTGACGTAGACCAATAAAGCTTTACAGTGCTTTTCGACACTCACTATCTTGTGTACTCTTCACAAACACCCCAAAGGTAGATATTATTAGAGATGAGAGAGTGAGAGTCCAGAGAGCCCCTAAGTTAGATGACTTTATCTAATGCAGTTAAGGATGGAGCTGAGACTTAGACCTCAGGAGTCCAAGCCCAGATGTTGTGCTCATTTCCACTACATCACACTCCTTCTCCAAGGGCTCTTTTCCACACGGCATGATGAGCACCCCCCAGAACAGAGGGTCCCTGATGTGTGCAAGGTGACATGCACAGGTCTACAGGATGCGGAATTAGGGCGGTGTGGACGACCTTCCAGAGAAGGCCGTGTCATTCATTCCACAGAGCATCCTCAGCAGAAGCCCTGACCCCCTTTGCTCTGAGCCATGCAGCGTGGAGGGTGCTCTGGCTCTCGTTGGGCAGACTCCCTGGGTTCTAGCCTAGGTTCTAGCCAAGAATAGCCTTGCTGGTCACCACATCATAGTGGCTCTTGCAGGAAGGGCCCCATCCAGAGCACAGATCTCACAGAGGTCAGTGAGCTGTGTCAGTGAGCTGCAGCCGATAGCTGCAGGGTCAGAAACAGAGACAACGAGAAGAACATCAAAGTTGGTATCTGGAGGTGTCACAGTTCTAGAGGCTAGAAGTCAAAGATCAAGGCATCAGGGGGATTGATTCCATCTGAGGCTGCGGGGAGACGCTGTCCCAGATCTCTCTGCCGGCTTCCGGCTGTTTGCTGCCCATCTTCGGCATCCTTGGCTTGTAGAAGCATCACCCCATCCCTGCCTTCACCTTCACGTGGCGTCTCCTTGGGTCTGTGTCCAAATGCCTCCTTCTTTTTTAAAATTTGTTAACTTTTTTTAATTTACCTGTTCATTTTTATTGAAGTATAGTTGATTTCCAATATTGTGTTAGTTTCAGGTGTATAGCAGTAATTCAGTTACATATACATATATACATATATTCTTTTTCAGATTCTTTCCCCTTATAGGTTATGACAAAATATTGCCTATAGTTCCCAGTGCTACACTGTAGATCCTTGCTGGTTGTACAGAATTTTTTCTTTAATTTGTATTGGAGTCTAATTGATTTACAATGTTGTGTTAGTTTCTGCTGTGTGGCAAAGCGAATCGTCTCCAAATGGCCCATTCTTCAAGGGCACATGCTATACTGGATTAAGGTGCACTCCCATGAGCTCATCTTAACCTGATTACGTCTGCAAAGACCCCATCTCCTAATAAGGTCACATTCTGAGGCGCTGGGGATTAGGACACCAACATAGCTTTTTGGGGGGACACAATTCAATCCATAACAGACACCATCCTAACCCTAAAGATCTGAGATCACCCCCTGGGTCCTGCCCGTGCCCCATGTCCTAGTGACAAGAGATGGCTGCAGAGTACGTGCAGGGGTGGGGGTCCTGGTGAGAAGGTAGCTTCATCAAACATCCGTTGCTTCATGCACCGTCACAAGTACTTCATTTGGGGATTATTCACAACTCACTTTATTTCTGTGTGGAATCCCTCTGTCTCCCTCTATCCAACCTACCACGGGTAACACACGATGGATGGAACATGTAAGGTGTTACTAACTCAGAGCTTCGTCCAAGCGACTCAGCTCGAGGTCAGGACCCGACAAAGTCTGTCTCCAGCCCAGCCCTGTCCCCACCCCCGACGCTTTCTGATCCTCAGCCCGCAGGGCTTGGCAAACCTCACAGCCCTGGGTTAAGAACACAGCTCTACCCAGCAGGTAGGTCAGGGCGGGGTCTCTCTGAAACACCACGTGGAAGCCAAGTGCAACGTGAACACCAATGTTTATTAAGCCCTTTCTGTTTTTTCTAACATGTCCACCCCTTCCCGTAGCTTCCGTGTTCCTAGCCTGCTTTCAGTTTTCCTTAGAAAACAGGAAATATCAGAATTTCTGAACAGCTAACTAAGTGAACTGACATTGTGTTCTCCTATAAATTGTTACACGGTTTCAGAGACAGAGTAGGAATAAATATCCCCATGGATTTTCACCAAGTATATTGAGTTACGAGCTCCCTTCTGCAATGCAAACACCCACACAGATGCTGAGCAGGGAGAAAAATAAATGAAACAGCTACCTGGAGACAAAAAATAACTGCCCTCCCCGCAGCGAGGCCCACACGATAAGAATGAGGACTGCAGAGGGTTTTCCAAACCGTAGCCACTGCCCAATGAGCGCCCCACGGGAATACACCAGGGCGGGTTTGATACGACGCTCTGGAAGCATTCAAATTAATGGCAAACAGGGTCTGGTTTGCTGGGAGCGTCAGGTCCAAGGATGCCTTTCCACGATTCAGCAAGCTTGGCAGCCGTCCCTTTGCTGAAGAGAAGCCACCCCCTTCCCAAAAGACCCTGTGCGAATCAAAAATGACATTTTCATGGCAATCCACGGATGTTTCCACTCAAACGGGGCATCCCAGACCCGGCTTAAGAAAGGAGGTGGAGACCCCTTCAAAGAGGCAAAACTGGGCATATAACACAGACTTAAAAATCGCCTAGGGGCTCACTACACTGGAGTCAAACCCATAAAAATAATCTCGATAATAAGAGCTGTCATCAAGTGAGTGCTTACCCCACACACTGAAGTCAGATGTATCCCAAGCACTAACTCGTGGCATCTCTGCAGCCCCAGATCGTAAGCCCTGTTGTTGCTCCCAGCTTACTAATGTAAAACCCGAAGCCCTCGAGGTCAGCATCTTCCCCAAGGTCACACCTGCAGGTGGTGGAGCCGGGTTACCTTGTTCTACTGGCTCCAGAGCCCAAGGTCTTGACCCCCAGCCTCTCAAGGTCAACATCTTCCCCAAGGTCACACCTGCAGGTGGTGGAGCCAGGTTTCCTTGTTCTGTTGACTCCAGAGTCCAAGCTCTTGAGCCCCTCATGCTTTCAAGAGTTAGTCCAACTCCGAACGACTGGCTGAAACTGAAGAGTCTGTAAGATCAAACCAGCACGTCATCCAGGACTGGCTGGTCCCAGAGGCCAAGACGGTGCCCCATCCAGCCACGATTTTCACTTCTCAAGTGGCCTCGGCAGCAGTGAGCAGACACAGCCTCAGGGAGCTGCACAAGGCTGAGACATGGGGGCTTGAGGGCTCCTCTGCAGACGAATCCAAGGGCTGGGGTGCTTGTAAAAACGTCAGGGAAACCCGCTATGCAACCAGCCAATGGGTCCTGAGGTTTGCTGGCCCTACGACATGACAGACTGCGGGAGGCAGACCCCAAATTAACGTCCCATCAAAGGCTCTGCTGGCTCAAGTCTGAGGGAGGACAGGGCAAGGGAGAACTGGGGTTTGCCATGCAGAACTTCCTCATCAAAAGCTTCACTTCATAGCTTCTTTCTATTAAAGGTAGAGATTGTATACTCATTGTCTTAAGATAAAGCTAAACGGTAGTAGCTGAAATATCTGGATGCTTGACAAAACGATTCATTTGGATGAGAGGCATAATGTCTGCAATTTCTTGACTTTTATCATCTTGGTGAAGGAGCCAATATGATCCATTACAAAAAATGTTCCCAGTTCCTCATTCATCCCTGTCCGTGCCCCTTCCAATCGGATTCTTCAGCTCATTCCATCTTTGCGGGGAGCTATTCTTTGACTTTGGGCTGTCCTTGGGACTTGATTTGGCCAAGAGAATGTGGTGGGAATGATGCTTCAAGACACATGAGACCACCCTATCCATCCAGCCCCTAGCTGACCACAGGCCCAGGAACCAACTCAGCTGACATCAGTTGAGCCTGACCCAGATCAGTGTCACCACCCAGCTGATCCACAGACTCAGGAGCCACAGTAAATGCTTATTATTTTAAACACTTGAGCTTTAGGGTGGTTTGTTACACAGCTATAGCTAACAGATACAACAGGGTTCCCAAAGTATGAAGGGAGACTGTTTCCCCAAGACACTCACATGGCAGATATGAGCTTGTTCTGAGCAAGCCATTTCTCCTAGGCGATCATCTTATTTACTACAATATGCTGCTTCGAGAAGAACTCCCACTTATGGACTTTTACTATGTGTGAGGCCCTTGGATAGTACTTGTAGTCCTTTTTCTTATTTAATCCTCCCTGCAAAGTTCTCTCGACAGCCACTCCTAAGGACTGTGATGTAACATTCTCCTATTCATGAAAAACAGAGACTCAGAGGGGCCAACTGGCCCAAGGCCACACACTGAGTGGCAGATCCAACATGTGACCCCAAGGCCAACTTCTCCCAAGCTCACAAGCTTCCAGAGTGTGCCTCAGAAGTTCTGTCTCTGTAATTCATTAACAGCAATGTGTTGGGGTTAAAAAGTTTGCACTGGGGCCATGTATCAAGTTCATATATATTCTGCAGATCGGAAGTTTCACCAGCTTCACCCAGTCCAGGAGGGAATAAGCACAGGCTCCTCGAACTGCTCCCCGTGCCAACAAGAAGCAGAGATTTTTTCTCCCCATAAAAAATTCAAAAGAAGAATCTAAGTCAGGGTCCAGAAAACTTTTCTATAAAGGGATGGGCAGTAAATATTTTAAGCTTTGCAGGCCATGTGGTCTTGAATGTATCCTTGTACCAAAAGAGCAGCCATGGACAACACATACACAACTGGGCGCGGCTACGTCCAGTAAAATTTCACTTAGAAAAACAGGGGTAGTTTGCTGAGCTCTAGCCTAGGGGGTAGGGCCAGGGCAGGGGAAATAGGCTATTTAGTGCCCTCCATCCCCCGAGTCAAGAAAAAAACAAGTAAAAGTGTATTAAAAGTCTCTTACATATAAGTGACCTCTGAATCACCCACTCTTTTCTGTCAGGTATGAGACTCATTGATTCTTAACTGAAGATACTAACCTTGATTGACTTGCAGTGTCTGCCAGGAGTGTCGTGTTAAGAAAGACCCAGAGGTTCTATCTTGGATCCACAAGAAAGAGCACTGACTAGCAATCTCTGCCTTGGGCAAGGGAGGGGAGAAAGATGGCATGAAGTTAGGTATCCCTCACCTTTGTCATTTGTGGTCTATATTGTTGCTGCCTGTTTCCAATAAAAATTAACTGTTGACCATTCAGTCTGCTTTTCAGACAGGTGTGAACAGTCTTCTGAATGCCCTTAACCCAGGGATCTGATTAACATATTCAATCACACCATCCCCAAAGTCAAGAGCTGCTCAATATAATGAAGCTAAAAAGGACTGAACAAAATTGCCAAACCACTACTGTTTTCAATTATAGGCGTCAAACCAAATGAATAATTCCAGTAACCCCCTCGCAACAATATCTACCTGGGCAGTGACCTGGGCGGAGTCAAGCACCAGGCAGTCCGACAGGCATCAGCGGAGGCTCTCAAGTGTGACCCTTCTCTGTGTTCGGAGCTGGGATGCAGAGACATAGAACCTTCCTAGAGCAGTCATTGAAAGACCTGAATTGCATTAATTAGCAATTCTCTTCAGCTGAGCACACAAAGTACCACCTGTGTCAGCTAACAGATGCTGAAAACCTATCCAGCTAAAGTGCAAAAGACCGAAGATTTAAGAGGCATTGAAAATACATCTTTAGGAACCACTCATTATATTCTAGTCATCTTAATGGCTAATTCTGAGACTTTGAGACCATGATGCATTTGTTTCCTGCATTCTATTTAGACCTGCACTGTCCACGATGGTAGCCACTAGCGATATGTAGCAATTTAAATGTGTTTTTAATTAAAATTAAATAAAATTAAAAGTTCAGTTCTTTAGTCACATTGGTCATATTTCAAAGTGTTTACTGGCTATCTTACCATGCAATGCAGGTTATAGAACATGTCGCTCATCAAAGTTCGTTCTATTGGACAGCGCTGATTGAGACTAAAATAAACTAGTAACTGCTACTAGCACTTCTCACTCTGCCTGAAGGCTCTGTTTCTGGCTGGGAGAGCACCTCGGCACACGTGCAGGGCAGTCTGGCAGCGCTCAACAAACGACACATGGAAATCAGTGGATTCCTCACTCCCTGGCTCAGGTGACTTGGGGGTGTTCCCCAGGGGCTTCCAGACATGCCCGGTGACAGTGAGCCCCAGCTGCCCATCTGCTGCTGCTCACTTGCTGGGAACACCCCCTGCACTGGCTCGACTGGGTGGGCTTCCAGAGGAACCCAACTAAGACAACTGCCTGGGTCGTTCACAAATCATAAGATGGTCCTATTTATCTTGACATCCAATCTCAGTGTTCGGAAACCGGCTAATTTCACTGGAGAAAAAGATGCTCATTTATGGAGTCAGTATACGTGATCTCCCAAAAGAAGATACCTGCTTCTACTCTATAGCACTTTTTAATTTTTTAATTTTACTGTGTTGAAATTTCTCAGCTTGATTATTTGCTTAATTGCCAAACCTACCTTTGAATCATTTTAACTGTTTTCCAAAAATCAAACCACCCTCAAAAGACATTTGACCCCACTGAGAAAACCGAAGACATTAAGTCCCTGATTCTGAAAGCTATTCCCAGAGTCCAGCTTAAGGACCTTTCAGCCAATATCAAATCTTTACAATAAGCAGACTGTATCACATGGAAGACTACACGCACCCATGTGTGTGTGTGTTGTCCCCAGTGTGACTTTTTTTTTTTTTTGCGGTACGTGGGCCTCTCACTGTCGTGGCCTCTCCCGTTGCGGAGCACAGGCTCCGGACGCGCAGGCTCAGCGGCCATGGCTCACAGGCCCAGCTGCTCCGCGGCATGTGGGATCCTCCCGGACCGGGGCACGAACCCGCATCCCCTGAATTGGCAGGCGGACTCTCAACCACTGCGCCACCAGGGAAGCCCCCCAGTGTGACCTTTAAAAATTTGATTTCTTCACGTCAAACCTATTTCTCTTTTGCTGCCTTTTTTCCTAACAGCTTTATTCAAACACAGTTCACATATCACAGAATCCACCCATTTAAAACGTGCAAGTCAACCTTTTTAATATAGTTCCGCACCCACAGATTCAACCAACCATAGATTGAAAATATTTTTTTAAAACTCCAGAAAGTTCCAGAAAGCAAAACTTGAATTTGCCTCGCTCTGGCAACTATTTACATAGCATTTACATTGCATTAGGCATTATAAGTAATCTAGAGATGATTTAAAGTATAAGGAGGATGGGGAATTCCCTGGTGGTCCAGTGGTTAGAACTCAGCAATCTCCCTGCCGAGGATCCGGGTTCAATCCCTGGTCGGGGAACTAAGATCTCAGAAGCTGTGCGGTGCAGCAAAAAAAAAAAATAAAATAAATAAAAGTTTAAAAATAAAAAGATAAAGTATAGGGAGGATGAGCATAGTTTACATGCAAACACTACACTGTTTTATATGAGGGACTTGAGCATCTGCAGATTTTGGTACCCAAGGCAGGCCCTGGAACCGATCCCCTTCGGCCACCAGTACATTCACAGGGTTGTGCAACCATCTCTTTTGTTGTCTTCTTTCACCATAGATGGTAATAGGCAATGAGATCCCACATTATTCCTTCTCGACGGCCTCGTGACTACATTCAAAACTCAAAGTCATGTTCCCTGGAGGATCATTTACTACCACTGAAGGGTTACAAAAGAGAAAGCAGTAGTCATGCTAACGTTGCTTTCTTCCCCCCCCATCTTTCTGAAATTACCGCGTTCAGTTATCGATTCACCTATTCACACTGCCAAAAATAAAAATTAGCAAGACTGGACTCAGTTACCCTTTGCTCAACAAAACGCAAATTCACACACACACAAATGTATTCTTTTTTAAAAATTCCATTCCTTCCGAGTTCTCTGATTCTTACTGATGCCACAAACCGCATTGGTGAAATATATAATTCTCTCTTCTTCCCACACTGCTCTACAACAGGCCAAGTCCCCACCTCCCCACAGACACACATACAGCATCCATTTGGGGCCCTTTAAGCCCCCACCAGAACCTGCTTCACACACCCAGATCTGGGCACCCTGGTTGTAGTGGGGGAGTGAGTGCTGTAGAACAAGAAAACCAATGCAGAGGGCAGATAAAAGGGTACCACTCTTCATGACCATCAAAGTATCTGACTAGGGCTGTTGACGTCCCAGGAAAATGTCTTCCCAGAGACATCCACCGTCCCGGTGTGTATCTGCCTGCCCCCTAGACGTGCACACGCACACACACAGGCTCACCACAAACACACGGCCTGACATTTAAAGGTCAAGAGGTGCGCGTGCTGAAGAATCACCCTTGCCCTGGAGGACCCCTTCTCCAGGCCTCCCATTTCTACCTGCTGACAGGATCGCGTCTCAACAAAACAGCCATCCAGCAGCCATAGGAACTCAGTCCCCCAGGCACCTGCAGCTGCTAAAGAAAAAACCCGGTATATCTGACGCTGGGAGCAAAAACAAGGGCTATTTAGAGCATCCTCCCTAAACTGTCCCAGCTCCCAGACTTCGGGATTCCAGATTCTAGAAAAGTGTTGCTGATGGCACAAAGTAGAAGCAGGTTAAAAGCCTTTATTTCTTTTAAAATATTCCAAGAGGCCTCAGAGTACCCACGGGACTTATGTCACCTTGTCACCCCTCCTATTTTAGGGGCTCCCGTGATCCCTCAAATACTTCTCTGGAATCTTGGGTGGTTTTCTCCCTGTGGAACGGGGCCTCTTTAGTCATGTTCTGGGTTTCTATTTATTCTTCCCCAACACTCTGGCCTGAAAGTAGCTCAAGAGGGAAAAAAAAAAAAAAAATTAGAGAG
The DNA here is from genome assembly GCF_003031525.2 of Neophocaena asiaeorientalis asiaeorientalis. Lineage (NCBI taxonomy): Eukaryota > Metazoa > Chordata > Mammalia > Artiodactyla > Phocoenidae > Neophocaena > Neophocaena asiaeorientalis. Next base: position 1,762,217 of record NW_020174038.1, on the reverse strand, counting down.
AGATGCATTCTTGTCATTCTTGGCATTGCCAAAGTCATGTTGGAAAAAGAAGTCTGGTCAATTTTTAGAGTTGCTGAGAGGCACTGAGTGACTGCACTAAAGACGTGTTTTGGTATAAAAGACACCGTGTGCATACACAGTCACCCTGTATTCCAACAGACAGTCACACCAGTCGGGGTGGGGAGGACGGACAAGGGAAGGGATGCCTGGGCTGCCTCTCCTGGTCCTGGTGGGGGCTGCAGATGTGGCCCCCGGGCTTCCTCTCCTGCTCAGTGTTTCCCTACAATTCATACTCCAGGAGGTAACCAGAGCGATGTTTGCAAACATGAATTCATTAATGTCACCTCCATTCTTCCAACTTGCCATCAGCGTCCACTCCTATTTAGAATAAAGTCCCAACTCCTTTCTATGGCTGGTGAGGCCTCAGATGGTCAGCCCTCCAAGGCTTTGACTCCTGCCTGTCCCTAATCCCCAGTGCCAATGTCCTTCTCTGTCCCACAGGCATCTCTGTCCTACAGGTGGGTCTTCGCAGTGCCCGGTCCCTCTACCTGGGAAGTTCTTCCCTGGGTGGATACAGCATCAACTCCTTCCCATAGCAGGTTTACATTCCCCTTGCGGTCCTGACCTAAGCGAGACCCCTCCCATCAACCCCCTCACCACCTCATGACCCTGTTTCCCTTTCCCGTAGCACCCATTACCACCTGACACTTTCTGGTGTTCTTTGTATATTCCTTTACTCTGTCACCTCCCCCAGAACAGAAGCTTCGTGAGAACCAGGGGCTTGTCTGCGTGTGTGGCTCACTGCATGGGAAATGGGACCTGACTAATGTTCCATAAATCCTGTGTGAATGGGTGAATCAATCAACCCATCAACAAAGGGGCACTTTTTTAAACTTTTTTTTTCCAGAAGCAATTTCAAACTTATAGAAAAATTGCAAGAATAGTACCTTGAACTCCCATAAACCCTTTATCCAAATTCACCTATTAATATGCTCCCTATTTGCATTATCACTTTATCTATCTATATAATTTCTATCGATATCCATCTATTTCCTTCCATCCGTCCATCCATCCATCAGTATTTCTGAAGTGTTCCAGAGTAAGTTGCACACATCACGGCCCTGTACCCTTAAATACTTCAATGCTTCTTTCCCAACAATAAGGACATTCTTTGACATGACCAAGGTACACTTAATTTCGGTAAGTTTACCACTGATACGATTCTTTTACCCAATCTACTGTCCATACTCAAACTCTGTCGACTTTTCCTCCAGTACAGGATCTGGTCAAGATCTGTACGTAGCTGCCCCATCTGCCCTGCCTCCTCTCATGGGGGACAGCCTTTCTGTCTTCCATGACACTGACATTTGTAAAGGACACAATTCCTCATTTAAAGGGGATGTTTCTTGTTCGGGGCTTTCTGGCGCTTCCTCATACTTAGTAGATTCAGGTTGTGTGCTCCTGGCCAGAATACGATGGAGGCAAAAGTCACCCTTCCTTCTGGAGCATCACCTCTGGACCACCTGGTCTCACTGGTGACATTGACTTTGATCCAGTCAATTCCAGTAATCCAGTCAAACATTCTACTGGATTTATTCACTGCAGAGTTACTATATTTTCTCTTGCTATTTATAAGCAATCTGGCGGGGGGGGGGGTACATTTTAAGACCATGTAAATAGCCTCTTCCTCATCAAAACCTTCCCCCAGCTTCTGCATCCCAGATGTGATGACGTTACCTGATCCAATCCTTACTGTGACGATTGCAAAATTATGATTTTCCCAGCCCAGCACCTTCTCTACATTTACCAGTCAGTGTTTAGCGTCTACCTCTCCATCTGTTTCTCTATTTGCTTACCTATTTATTGTAAGTATGGAATCATGGATTCTTATTGTTTATACTTCATTCCTGTCCTTATATACTTTGGTGTTCAAACTGTCCCAGATTTGTCCCACTGGAGCCCCTTCAAGCTGAGTCCTATTTAAAGGGAGCTAATTTTTTTTTTTTAATTTAAGTATAGCTGATTTACAATGTTGTGTTCATTTCTGGTGTACAGCAAAGTGATCCAGTTATACATACATATACACATTCTATTTCATATTCTTTTCCATTAAGGTTTATCACAGGATATTGAATATAGCTCCCCGTGCTATACGGTAGGACCTTGCTGTTTATCCATTCTATATGTAACAGTTTGCATCTACTAACCCCAAACTCCCACTCCATTCCTCCACTCCCACCCCCTTGGCAACCACAAGTCTGCTCTCTATGTCTGTGAGTCTGTTTCTGTTTCACAGATAAATTAATTCGTGCTGTATTTTAGATTCCACATATAAGTGATATCATACGGCATTTGTCTTTCTCTGTCTGACTTATTTCACTTAGTATGATAATCTCTAGGTCCATCCATGTTGCTGCAAATGGCATTATTTCATGCGTTTTTATGGCTGAGTGATATTCCATTGTATATATGTACCACATCTTCTTTATCCATTCATCTGTTGATGGACATTTAGGTTCTTTCCATGTCTTGACTAATTAATGCTGTGATTAATGCTGCTATGAACACAGGGGTGCATGTATCTCACTGAATTATAGTTTTATCTGGATATATGCCCAGGAGTGGGACTGCTGGATCATATGGCAACTTTATGTTTAGTTTTTTGAGGAACCTCCATACTGTTCTCCATAGTGGCTTTACGAATTTACATTCCCACCAACACTGTAGGAGAGTTCCCTTTTCTCCACACCCTCTCCAGTATTTATTGTTTGTAGATTTTTTAATGATGGCCATTCTGACCAGTGTGAGATGTTACCTGTGTGAGTTCTGATTTGCATTTCTCTAATAATTAGCAATGTTGAGCATATTTTCATGTGCCTGTTGGCCATGTGTATGTCTTCTTTGGAGAAATGTCTATTTAGTTCTTCTGCCCGTTTTTTGGTTGGGTTGTTTGTTTTTAAAGAGAGCTAATTTTTAAGTACATTCATAAGAGCCTGGTTGCCCTTGCCCTTTTTCCCTAAAGTGTGACTTTGGGGAAAATGAGCATTCCCCCATGTCATAGCCAGTTTGGTATAACACACGGCTGTAACAAAATACCGTAGCCTGGGTGACTTAAACAACAGATATTTATTTCTCACAGTTCTGGAGGCTGGAGGTCCAAGGTCAAGGTGCCATGCGCTTAGAATCTGCAACCTCTGAACCTCTTCCTGGTTTGTAGACAGTCACCCTCTCAGTGTGAGGGAGGGCTCTGATCTCTTCCTCTTATTATAAGGGCACTAATCCTATGACAGGGGCTTCAACCTCATGACCTCATCTAAACCTAATTAGGGTTTCAACATATAAATGTTGGGGACACAGTACTACAGTCTATAGCAACCCACTCTGAGGCTCTGGACCATAGGGGGCCATCTGACTGGCCAAGCCACAGCTCTGCGAAGTTCCTTCACTCCTCTGGGGTGAAGACAAACCAGCCCCGCAAAGTCTTAGCACGTCCAAACCCAGAGCCCAACAGACCCTCCTCAGCCAGCCCTGCCCACGGGAATCTTTGGCTGAGAGACACCAGCACGTTGTCCCTGCAAACAGCTAAGACGGTTCCGCACGAAGGCGTAATTATGTTTCAAAATATGAGCGTGTGATCTGGTTAGCCCAAGAATCATGCTACAACAAACGCATGGTTTCTGATGTGTGTTAAGGAGCCCTTTTCAATTAAAATCATGTTTAGAAACTCCAGATTATTAAAGCACAGATCTCAACCAGCTCAAGGGAATGTCCAGCCACGTGACAGGCCTCCAAGCTACAGCAAGCAAGATTTCACATATGTCAGATCACAGAAGTCCCTGCAAGCTGCCAAGGTCAAAATCTTGACCTCGAAATGCCACAGGTAAAAGGACAGCACGTACTGTGTATGGAGTGGACAGGATGGGCCAAACAACAGACTCAGGACTCATGAACATGGTTTCAACCACAAACTAACAGACCTAGGTAAATCAGCTGTGTCCAAGAACCATTTCTGGAGTAGAAAATCTAGAAAAAGGGATCTTATCTGTTCCTCAAACAATGACTCTATAGCTCCCGTTGCCTTGTATACTAAATAACAAATTTAATAACAGTACCTACAAAATAGCTCTGTGAGGGACTTCCCTGGTGGCGCAGTGGTTAAGAATATGCCTGCCAATGCAGGGGACATGGGTTCAAGCCCTGGTCCGGGAACATCCCACATGCCGCGGTGCAACTAAGCCCATGTGCCACAACTACTGAAGCCTGCGCGCCTAGAGCCCAAGCTCTGCAACAAGAGAAGCCACCGCAATGAGAAGCCTGCGCACCGCAGCAAAGCGTAGCCCCTGCTCGCTGCAACTAGAGAAAGCCTGCACGCAGCAACGAAGACCCAACGTAGCCAAAAATAAATAAATTTTTTTAAAAAATAGCTTCGTGGCTATATAATAGAATACAACCAATCAAATATTACAATGATCAAAGTAATAGAACAGGCTTATCTGCTGAGCACTGTCAGATGGTTTATATACACCTGACGAACAGATGAACTAAAACTGGAACTCAAGGATGTCTTACTGTGCATTTCCTGGAGGAATGATGACGGTTTGGATCTGCTGAGGAGAGGGAAGGCACACTTGTGGAAGGAGTAGAGAGGAATAAATGTATTAAGTGAAAAAGAAAAAGATTCTGTAAAGTCAACACATTTACATCCAGGTGAGCAGAGACTATTCTACCAGCAGACAAGGATACTGGGTTTTTTCTAACAAGTAAGAATTCTTCTCATTCCCGTTTTTCCTATGAGATACTGGACTATTTCTCTTCACCCTTTTGTAGTAAACCTTCTCAGAAGAGTGACCTATGTGATCTGCCTCCAATTCTCCCCACTCCCGTCCACTTCTGAACACACTGACTCAGGAACTCGGACCCACCAGTAGCGAGACTGCTCTCGTGCACGTCCCCGATGGCCTTGGTGTCACCTGATGGATCAGCCATGATCAACTCCCCTGCTCACGCCTACCTCCCAGGTGCTGGGCTGCCAGGACTGACCACATCCTCTGGGCCTCCTGCCCTGTGGCTGGCTCCCAGTCTCCTTTTCAGGCTCCCCGAGGGGCCCACTCTGTCCACGGTCGCTCCGCGGGGGGAACCTCCTCCATCCCATGGCTTGGAGACGCTGCAGGGTTCCTATAGTTCTTACCTCCAGCCTGGCCCTGCCCAGGTGCACACTGCAGCCTCCTCCTCATTCCTGTTACCTGAACACCTAGTGCACGCCTCAAAATTAACATCTCCCCACAGAGCCTGCTCCCCGACTCCTGCAACAGCTTAGGTCAAGAATCCCCAGATTCTCTATTTCGCCCACACACACATCTCTCCCTTCAGGACATCCTGTTGCCTTCAAGCTGGAGCCAAAGCCCCATGTCTCCTGACACCCTCCCTGGTCACCACCCTGCTCGGAGCCAAAACCATTTTAATCATCTCCCAGGTCTGCCCCTCTCCACCCTTGCCCCCTACACTATATGATCAACCCACATTCTGGTCGATCCTTTCAAAACATAAGCCTGGTCCTGTCACTTCTTGGAGTAAGAGGCAGCTTTCCATCCACAGTAAAAGCCAAAGACCTCACTGGCCTCCAAGGCACTAAGTGATGAGGTTGTGCCAGGACCTCTGACCTCCCGCCTCCCTCCCACCTCGTCCCGCTCCTGTCACACTGACTCTGCCCCGTCCCCGCCCGTCTCCTGGACGCATGAAGCATGCTGGGCTCTCCCCTCTGCCTGGAATGCTCATCCTCAGACACATCGTGTCTCCAAGGCTCCCTCCTGCCCCTTCTTCAGAGACTGATCGAAAGTCACCTTCTCGAAGACGCACAGAAACCTCTTACCTGGTTCGGTTTTTTTCACAGCACCTACCATTTTCTAGCATCCTTTACATTTACTTGTATCTGTTTATTGTTTGTCCCCACGGCTCCTCCCCCACCCTGGATGGACACTCCAGGAAAGTAGGAACTTTTTCTTCCTCGTCCATAGGTCCCAGAACACATAACGGTGACACATGGTGGACGCCCAACAGATACAGATGGAATGAATGAACGTGTCTCTACACAACCTCGCAGAAAAGCTGACAGAATAAGGATACACAAGGAGACCATTAGAGTATGGTGAGTCAAGAATGTGCAGAGGGTCCCGAGGCTAGATGCAGACGGGTGCAAATCAGTACCATCCTCAGGACAGGATAATGACGAAGCCCACATAACAACAAGGACCTGCTGTATAGCACAGGGAACTACAGTCAGCATCTTATAATGACCTAGCAAAGAATCTGAAAAAGAGTAGATATATATGCATATGTATAACTGAATCACTTTGCTGTACTCCTGAAACTAACACAACATTGTAAATCAACTCTACTTCAGTTTAAAAAAACCCCACATATAAATGGAATAAACAGTTATGGAGATAGAACAACATGTTCTGTGCAGGTAACAAATCTTGTGACCTCCACGCCATCTCGTGCCTTCCACCCGTGGCATCTCTACCTGGGGGGACTCTTGCACAGGGAAATAAAAGTATCTTTCTCTTGGTGACCCGTGTGCCCTGACTTTGGGGACAAAGCCATTGTAGCCACCTGCCTCTGCAGCCCTCTCCAGCCCAGCCACAGAGTGGGAGGATGCGGGGAGGCAACCAGGACCCTCTCAGAAGCTGGAGAGGCTGACGGTATCCACTCAAGGTATCTCCAAGGATCCCGGACTCCAGCCACCATGAGCGGGCAGGGCTTCAGAAGTTCTCTTCCCATCGTGTGAATCAGAACAGAACAAAATGATCTGATACTTGGTATACTGAAATATTAATAGGATATTTTAAAAATAAAATTAATAAAGAAATGTTAATCGAAATAATTGGAGGGAACAGTAAACCTTCACGAAACGGTTAGGCCACCGCTCTCTCCCGGTGCAAAGTCCAGTTCTAGTGAATCTCTAAACAGAAACCTAATTATTGGCATGATTTATTTTTCCTGGCTTACCACAGAATCCATTTCTATAAAACAAAGGAAACAAGCTTTGTTCTGTGTTTTTTTTTTTTTTTTTGCGGTACGCGGGCCTCTCACTGTTGTGGCCTCTCCCGCTGCGGAGCACAGGCTCCGGACTCGCAGGCTCAACGACCATGGCTCACGGGCCCAGCCGCTCCGTGGCACATGGGATCTTCCCGGACCGGGGCACGAACCCACATCCCCTGCATCAGCAGGCGGACTCCCAACCACTGCGCCACCAGGGAAGCCCCTGTGTTTCTTTCTTTTTTTTTTTTTTAAAAAAAGGAAAACTGAATGTGGTGGAGATTCTCCCTCTGCCCCTCCCGACCCACTGTCCCTAGGCCCCCGTCCCTGCTCTGAGCCCCAGAAGGTCAGACCCCGCTCCCAGGGCCTCTGGCTCCTAGGTGGATTTGGCCACTGGCAGGGGCTTAAAGTGGAAGGAGAGCATCCAAGGCACTTATTCCCTGTTGCCCTCCCAGCCCAGAGCTCCTGTCAAGCAGCCCCTCCACAGCTCCCAGTGCTGGGGGGCCCTGCCCTCCTCTGCTCCTCAGGCCCAGGCAGTGATGGCCCCTCATTATGGCAACTCTGGGGGCTGCACCATCTCCTGGTCCTCTCATCCTGCCCATTTCTTGGTAAGTGGATCTTTCCTGAAGCTATCCCCGTCGCCTCTTTGGAGCATCCCATCTGTTGTTTCCCAGACCCTGGCTGAAGGAAGAGCTCATGTTCCAAGGGAGGGGCACCACATTCAGAGGGAAAGACACCCCCAACCCCCGCAGTCCTGGCAGCTGCGCATCCTCGGCCACGGAGGCGGTCGGCGGGGAGCAGGGCTTAGAGACTGGCTGTGGACTCTGAAAATGGGCTGAGGCTGCTGTCTGGGCTCCTCTCTTGATGGGGTGGACCCCACTTTGACCTCAAGGCCACCTAAGTTATTTTAGGAATGCAAGAGGATGACGCCCAGGACTAAGAATGAGACAGTGTTATCTCAAAAAATAAAAGCCCCACCTTCCATTCACCTCCACTAGCTGTCAAAACCAAAAAGTGTGCTCCTGGGCTGTCAACTGCTGGGGCAAAGACTGAGACGTGAACATACAGGGAGGATGAGCTCACTGAACCAAAGTCTGAGATGTTCCCCGGGACAGCATGTGTCATAATATTAATGCAAATATCTGACTGTGCTCAAATCCTTGGGAGAGTAAGATCATTGACTTTCCCCCATGTCCAGCTGCATAACGGGCCTTCTATAGACACAGCCTAAGGGCATCTCTTTAATGAATCCACAACTTGGTTTTCTTTGATGAAATGGATGAGTGGAGATGTCAAATCAGCACAGGGTGGAAAAGGAAGATGACCAGGGCAGCCGGGACCACAGAGCTCTGCGACTGTGAACTCCGTTTGTGGGTCTGTAACACCTCTTGTTGTGAATCAGAGAAAACTTTTCTCAAAAGCAGAATTTCCAATCCACCAACTGGAGCAATGAACGTGCCCCATGGTTTTGTAGCAACATGGATGGACCTAGAGATTATCACACTCGAATGCTCTAAGTGAAGTAAGTCAGAAAGAGAAAGACAAATACCATATGATATCACTTATATGTAGAATCTAAAATATTGACACAAATGAACTTGTCTACAAAAGAGAAACAGACTCACAGACATAGAGAATAGACTTGTGGCTGCCAAGGGGGCAGGGAATGGGAGAGGGATGAATTGGGAGTTTGGCATTAGCAGATGCAAACTATTATATATAGGATGGATAAACAATAACATCCTACTGTACAGCACAGGGAACTGTATTCAATATCCTGTAATAAACCATAATGGAAAAGAATATGAAAAAGAATGTATATATATGTATAACTGAATCACTCTGCTATACAGCAGAAACTAACACAACATTGTAAATCAACTATACTTGAATAAAATAAATTTTTTTCAAAAGTGCCCCATGGTAGCTTCCCTGGTGGCACAGTGGTTAAGAGTCCGCCTGCCGATGCAGGGGACACGGCTTCGAGCCCTGGTCCGGGAAGATCCCACATGCCCCAGAGCAGCTAAGCCTGTGTGCCACAACTACTGAGCCTGCGCTCTAGAGCCCATGCACCACAACTACTGAGCCCACATGCCACAAATACTGAAGCCCGTGAGCCACAACTACTGAAGCCCGCGCACCTGGAGCCCATGCTCCGCAGCGAGAGAAGCCACCGCAACGAGAAGCCTGTGCACCGCAAGGAAGAGTAGTCCCCGCTCGCTGCAACTGGAGGAAGCCCACGCACAGTAACGAAGACACAGTGCAGTCAAAAATAAATAAATAAAATAAACATTAAAAAATTAGTTAATTAAAAAAAGTATTTTTAAAGTGCCCCATGGTAAACGTCAAAAGGTTTATAACTTGGATTTGATGATATGTTTGCTGCCCAGTCTCACTGTGGATCTTATCAGTCCTCAAGGAAAACATTAAAACTAAAAATGGTTTCAAATGGATCTGAGTGGAGTCTTAACACCAAGAAAAGCAGCATTCCAGCTGATTTCCCTCCTCTAACGAGGAGGAGGGGCAGTCAAATTAGCCCTCTGACATCAATTTGTAAGTTATCAGCCACCAGGGCAGACAGCCAGATTTCAAATGACTGAAAAAAGAGGAACCACTGAGTGACCTGGGAAGAGCATTTTCTATTATTCTGAAGTGTTCCAAAGCCAGACTGTCACAGCAACCAAGTATGTTCAATAAACATAACCGATGTTTTCTGAGCTCTGATCCTGCACCAGACATCATGTGGGGAACCCGCTGTGCCTGGTCTCATCTGGCGCTGAGAGATCTTGGGAGCAAGGTGGTCTTGCCTCCGACATACTAGAAAGCAAATGGTCCTCATTTAGTAGACTTGTTTGAATGCTAATGATGGTGTTGATGATAATAACATCAATTAAATGGCTGGCTGAGCTGTAAAAAAATAATTCTTAGAACAGAGCAGGAGAAAAGAGTAATTTTCCAGCTAAAGCTGACTCTTCGGCCCTCTTGGCAAATGAGGCCCTGGTTCTAGCTTTTCCCGTGGTAAGTGTGGTTTCCACAATCCCTCTGATGGAAGGTTCCATGACACGTGCAAGTGGTTGCTGGTGAAGCCGCGGGGTGGGGGATGTAGAGTGAGAGCACCGACAGAGGCCTAAAGATGCTGCTGGCATCGTGGCATGTTGTCACGTGAATATGCACGTCTAGGCCTGTTAGCTTTACAGGACCTGATCCCATTGCTTCTTGAGGTGCCCTGACCAGAGAAAGTCTTCAATATAAAAGAAATGAACAACCCTGGCAAAAACCCCCAACCTGGGTGAAACCTCCAGATCCTAAAACATCTCCAGGCTGGGCCATCCAAAGGCTTCTGTGTCATCGACCTGCTCACCCTCTACCCACCAGTCAGCAATTTACAGTCAAACTTCGCTCCAGGTCATTCTTTTTACAACACTCTTCTCAATGCTTCATAGGCTGGAAGAATAAAGATGATCTTTCTCCTCCAAGGAACATGCCACTCATCCAAAGAGGTGTCTTTGTGCCCCCGTGTTCTGTGCCTCACTGTCATTTCATCAGCTCTAGCTGACAAGGAGGATTCATCCCGACAAGCTCAGAGAAGGGCTTTGCTTGCCTTTGTGACTTCCACGAGCTCACGGCTGCTGGCTCAGGTCTGCCCTGGGGATGGTGTCAGATTTTTACGACCAATGCTCAGTTATCACAGAAAAAATTGTTATAGTCTAGCTGCATTTCATAGAACAGGTAGGTGTAGGTGGAGAGAAATCCCAGGTCTTTGAAAGTCTAAAAACCTCTGCAGGAAAGAGCAGGGTGAGGGGACTCTGGAAAGTTATCAGCAGACGTGTCAGCTTGAATGGGCTCTGTGGCCAAAACTGGGGCAGTTTGCTCGTCAAAAAAAAAAAAAAAAAAAAGATGGATCATATGGTAACTCTAAGCTTAGTTTTTTAAGGAACCTCCATACTCTTCTCCATAGTGGCTGCACAAATTTACATTCCCAGCAGTGTAGGAGAGGGTTCCCTTTTCTCCACACCCTCTCCAGCTTTTATTGTTCGTAGATTTTTTGATGATGGCCATTCTCACCGGTGTGAGGTGACAGATACTTCATTGTAGTTTTGATTTGCATTTCTCTAATAATCAGTGATGGTGAGCGTCTTCTCATGTGCTTCTTACCCGTCTGGATGTCTTCTTTGGGGAAATGTCTATTTAGGTCTTCCGCTCGTTTTTTGATTGGGTTGTCTGTTTTGTTGTTATTGAGCTGCATGAGCTATTTGTATATTTTGGAGATTAATCCCTTGTCGAACGTTCTGTTTGCAAATATTTTCTCCCATTCTGTGGGTTGTCTTTTCGTTTTATTTATGGTTTCCTTTCCTGTGCAAAAGCTTTTGTGTTTAATTACATCCCATTTGTTTATTTTTGTTTTTATTTTCATTACTCTAGGAGATGGGTCAAAAAAGATCTTGCTATGGTTTATGTCAGAGAGTGTTCTGCCTATGTGATATGTGGAATCTAAAAAAAAAAATGGTACAAATGAATTTATTTACAAAACAGAAAAAGAGTCACAGGTGTAAAAAACAATCTTATGGTTACAGGGGGGTGGGGAAGAGGGGGAGGGATAAATTGGTAGATTGGGATTGACATATACACACTACTCTATATAAAACAGGTAACTAATAAGGACCTACTGTATAGCACAGGTCAATACTCAATACTCTGTAATGACCTATATGGGAAAAAAATCTTAAAAAGAGTAGATATAGGTATATGTATAACTCATTCACTTTGCTATACAGCAGAAACTAACATTGCAAATCAACTATACTCCAATAAAAATATTTTAAAAATAATTATGATAATGAGTGTTTTTAAAAAGGGGGTAAAAAAGACTCCATGGTGATGCTAAAGGGGGAAGGGCTCATTTTGGGGCAGAAGGCCAGCTCATGTAGAAGAAGTGACTGAATAGGAAAATTACCATTTTGCAGACCCTGATATAATAACTGATCCAGGTGAGGACGATCCGCGGATGCTAAAGCCACAGGGATAAAGGCTACTGGGAAGCAGGGCAGTGAACAAATGCCACATGTCAGGCCAGGGGATGCACCATCACCAACTGATCAGAATTAATTACGGGATACCTTGGCATCATGCCTCCAATGAGATGCGCTGGGAAGGGCATTTATGCAGAATCCTTGTCAGAAACGTCCACCCTGTGTCATATCAGGGCCCATCAGGCAAATCCAGAGCATGGGGCACCCTATGAAGTAACAGGCCCAGACTCGTCAAAATGTCAACAGCAGGAAAGAAAAAGGCAAGAAACTGTTCCAAAATAAGGTAGATTAGGGCTTCCCTGGTGGCACAGTGGTTGAGAGTCCGCCTGCCGATGCAGGGGACACGGGTTCGTGCCCCGGTCCGGGAAGATCCCACATGCCGCGGAGCAGCTGGGCCCGTGAGCCATGGCCGCTGAGCCTGCACGTCCGAAGCCTGTGCTCCGCAACGGGAGAGGCCACAACAGTGAGAGGCCCGCGTACCGCAAAAAAAAAAAAATAAGGTAGATTAAAGAGACTCAACCACACACAATATGTGAAGCTTGACTAGATCCCTGATTTTAAAAATAAAACAATAAAAGGCTTTTGGGGACAACTGTGAAAAATATCAATATGGGTAAATATTAGATATTATTGACATGATTTCTTTGACCAGAAAATGGAACTGTGTTTATTTCACATATTGGAAGGGAGCCATATGAAACTCTACAGCATCTTTTCTCTGCAGTCCTCTGACACACTTTTAGTTATTTTAGTTATTTTAAACACATTTAAATGTAACAAATGTCTTAGAGACCCAAGGAATAAGATAATCTTATCCCTTAAGATGATATGTATTGATTCCTGGATGATCTGACAGCCTGGAAATAGACATGGCTTTCAATTTTCCAAGACTGAAGTCATTTAGCATGAGCCTCAAAATTTTTTTCCCGCTCACATATTTTCAGTATCTGTCAATTCAGTCTTTCCTCTGCCCTCTGCTTCGTTAGTTCCAAGCCTAGTGTAGTGGCCTGTGCATACCAATGACTTGGTAAATGTCTGCTCAATACATTACTAATAATGTTGCATGCTTCTGAGACTCGGGTCTTAATTTGATCAAAACTTTATTTGTATTGTTTTAAAAGGTTCTGAGGTGGCTCTTCCATTTCTTGAGTGGCGTTGTGTTCGTGGATGGGGATGTACATTCTTAGAAGACCAGCCCCCACTATTTAGAGACAAAGAGTCGTCATGTTTGTCTGCAATTTACTTTCAAATGATTTTGCCAAACAAATCATATATACATATATAGAGAGACACACACACACACATATGTGTAGATAATAATAATAATGCATGTTCAGTGTAATATATTTGGTCTTGGTCCCTGTCCTGGCAAAAAGCTCCTGAACTCTTGGAATTTCCTGAGTGATGGGGGTGGTTTTCTTACTCTTAAGGAGCCCCTTTGGGGCTAATGAGGTGAGTCAGGTGGGGCCCCTGGAGAATCTCAGGATGGAGCTGCTCACAAGAAAGACCAAGCGGTTAGAGGGTTGGAACTTTTAACCCCACCCACCAACCTCTGGGGAAAGAGAAGGCGGGGTCTGCAGATTCAGCTCTATCAAAACTCCAACAACAAGAGTTGATGAGCTTCCAGGTTGGTGAAAACATTCGTGTATGGCAGGGTGGTACCCCGCCCCAGTCCCATGGGGATGGAGCTTCTGTGCAGGACCTCACCCGTGTACCTCTTCATCTGGCTGTATCTGTATCCTTTTATAATAGCCTTTTCCCACTTTTTGTTGAGATATAATTGATGCATACAATATCCTTTAAAATAAACTGGTAAACATAAGTAAAGAAGGGGGTGGTAGGAACCTCCAATTTATAGCCAGTGGGTCAGAGGCACAGGTGACACCCCTGACTTGTGACCTGTGTCTGAAGCGGGGCAGCCTTGTGGACTGAGCCCTTAACCTGTGGGATCTGACGCTCTCCAGGTGGATAGTGTCAGGATTTGGATCAAATCTGCAGGACACCCAGTCAGTATCCATTTGGAATTAGAGAACTGCTTCATGGTGCCGGAAAACACACAGAGGAAATATACACACTTACGTATAGACACACAGAGAGAGATCATGCCCGTGTGATACCCCCGACACAGGATGTGGGCACAGAGCCAGAAATGCTCAGCGTCCGTAAGAGCAGCACACTCGAGGTGGAAGGACCACAGCACGGACTAAATGAGGGGCAATATGCCTCCCAGAAAGAGAAAAAGATGTCCAGACCCAGGAGCTCCACAATAGCAATTCTGCAACCATCTCCCAAATGAGGTGGAAATCATCTTTGAAGCTCCACGTGGGCACCCCCTCACGTTAATTTCGTAACCCGGCCTCTATGATGTTAGTAAATCACCATATTTTAACTGGAACACAAAACACACGCGTGCACCACCTCTCCAAACGACAGCCTGACTTCTCTGCGCCCGACAAGACTCAACAAAGCCACGAACCGGCTGCAGCACAGGACAGCGTGTCGGCACTCCCCCGGGCCAGCTTTCCTTTAGACACGTTGGGTTCCAGGTGCAGCCTTGACATGCCGGCAGATTCAAGTGAACATAATTACAGGTGAGCAAGCTGGGTGGACCCTGCTTTTCCAGTCCGTCCCTGCTGCTGCCCTGGAGCCAGGCAGGCCCAGGAGAACCAGCACCCCCGGGAGTTTGTGGGCTGAAGCTCTGGGAGTCCCCACCGATGCAACCCCCCACCCACCGGCTGCTGCTGCCCTTGGCGAGCCCCATGCACCAATTCCTTAGGTGTCAGGGACCCATGCCCCACTGTCAAATGGGCACAGGTGGCTGTGCACACGGTATGGATCGATGTACCTGTTGTGAAAATATCAGAACACTCTGTGCCACGTGGTGCATAACTGCTGCCCCAAACCCCGCCAGCACCCCCAGCACCACGTCCCCATGATCCAAATGACAGGAACAAGGCTCTCGCTCCATCCGACACAGCAGCCGGTTCTGATCTGTCAGGGCCGCGCTTTGTCACTGCTGAGTATTTTAAACCCCCCTCGCCCTCCAGATATCAGTGCTTCCAGGATAAGGAGACTACTTTGTTCGTTTCCGCAAAGCATCCCAGCACTTCCAACAGTGAGTGCAGCGCATCCGCAGATACAGCGGAGCACCTGCAACGGGGCAGGTTTGCGGGAGGGGGCGGGGGTGGGGCTGGGGGGAGCGCACCTGCTGAGGCCGAACCTGCCTTAGAGCCACACTGGCATTTCAGGAGCGGGTCCCAGGAGGCGCTGAGCCTGAAGCCCTGATTGTTCTCTAAGGCGGTTCTGCTGGAAAGTGCTGACTTGAGAGAAATGTTAACAATACCACGCACACACACACAATGAGGAACTAAGCCTCTTCGGTCCCTCCCAGTATCTCCCACTCCCCAAAAGGAAGCTGAAACCGCCTGGCAAGTCTAGGGCAGGAAGAGGCCAAAAAGAGCCCTGGGGTGAACTCCTCGACAGCAAACTAGGGGGGCCCCTGGAACAGCTGTGACGACACTCATGTCCCCAGACCAGGACCCTCTACGGCTACGCCCTGAGGTCCAGACAAGGCTGGAAACAAAGGGAAGGTCAATACGTAAGCACAGGGGCTGCCCCAAAAGGAGAAAAGAAACCACCTTGGAGATGGGGTATCTCTCTCCCCTCGAGGTGGCTTGTAACTCTGTGAGTGGCCATGGCATGACCGCCCCTCACCGCTGGTTCTCACCGCCATCCTGCCCTCACTAAGGCCCCTGACCTTCTGGCCTGTCACCAGGGGAGCGAAGTGGGCGGTGACTCCAGGGAAAGTGGGCAGGAGTGAGCGCGAGGCGCGGGGCCCAGTGCTTGGAGTAGATGGAGTGGACAGGGGAAGGAACCCGGAGTGGGGCGGGCAGCCTCTGCTCCCTGAGACCCAGAGCAGCTCTGACCACCCTGCCAGGCTGCCTGATGTCACGGGAACGTAAAGGAAGAAAGGTGTCCTGGAAACACCGGCCGGGACCACACACCCAGAAAAGCAATCCTATTTCCCCGACAAGAAGGGCAGGGCAAGAAGGACCCGAAAGGGGTGTGAGCCCATCACAGTGACTCAGGGACGAGAGGCAGCCCCGGTGGCTCTTCCCTGTCTGCTTTCTATGGACAGGTGCTCCCGGCAGGTCGCAGGTGTGACTCGGGACCCAGGTCTCTCCTACCACTCAGCTGACAGCAGTGACGGTGGGGGCCTTGCGGGGCTGATTGGCCCCGAAGAGCCCTTTTCCCCTTTGCTTCTTTTCTGTAAACACAGCAGGTCAGGGAGGAGTCACCGTGGGAGCAGAGGAGAAATGCAAGCATCACTGAGACAGAAACAAGGTGACTCTGATCCCGTGAAGGAGGCGTCCGCCCAGCCTCACTCGCTCCCCAGAAGATCCAGGGAAGTCTGCATTTCAGAATGTCGCTAAGAGAGTTGGGGGCCCTAAAAGGCTTAAGTCCTCCTCACCTTCTCCTCTGCAACCTCCTCTGACCTCAGGTTGGGTCATAACCCCCTCCCGGCAGTCGGGGTGACTTAGCTTCCCGCTGATTTACGGCTCCCGTCGGGGTGACTTAATCCCAGAGTTTCTGAACTACTGGACATTTTCAAGATTGGATTATTTTTATTTGACTGATATATGACCATAGCTCAGATTACACAGGGAAGCCCTGTCCTGCAAACGGACCACGTCCTCGCTCGCGGGAGGCCAGACGCTGATGTCCTCTGTGCTCCACCCCCCACCCCCAAGGCGGCTGCTCCGGGGCACGAACCCGTGTCCCCTGCATCGGCAGGCGGACTCTCAACCACTGCACCACCCGGGCAGCCCCAGACTCCCTTTCTTGATTCACATAAACCCTGGGGACCTGCTTACCTCCTCTGGCTGCTTCTGAGCCTCCATCTCACCTCTCTCCCCAGCTACCTAGGTAGCGTGCAGCGGTAGGACCCCTTACACCCACACTTGCAAATATTTGTGTTCACACGTGAACGAGAGGACTGGGGATTCTGGCTGCGGTGCTACCCAGCAGAGTAGCAACCCTCCTACCAGCAGAGCCACTGGATCCACACAGACAAAAACATCACCAGCATGCGTGATCATGGTAAAACTATGAGCACAGAGCCCCTCCCGTGAGATCACCATGACTACAGCAGGAGAGAGGGGAGGCCTCAGCCCTGCAAGGTCAAGGAGCTGTCCCCAGCCATTGAACCTACTTGGGGTGGGACCGTGACCCCACCTTTCTCCAGAGCGTTCCACTTATTCCTATTTGGTGCTACACGGAAAACCCCTCCAACGCATGCCTCCTACTTTGTACCCGAGTGGGAGTCTCTGATGCTCACCACACCCTCCGCCCTGAAAACTGGTCCTAAGAGCATCACGCTCTGGAAAACCAGCCCTGGGGCCACTGCCAGGCTGCTGCCCAGGGCCTACTTTCTATTTCTCATTTAAAACATTCCTAGTCTGGTGGAAAAGAGGCAAAAACAGGTCTACTGGGCGCACAGGGAACCAACCGATCACGTGTAAAAGTGCAGGAAACAGATACAGGTGTGAGGTGAGCAGGTATGGGTACAGTGACACGAAGGCCCTTTTCTTTGCAAAAAGGCAAAAACGAAACAGGTGATCTCCTCCAGCTGGGACACAATGCAGGTGCCCCAAAAGCAGGTGACTTGACTGCCGGCCTGCTTGGCCCCATAACCCATAAAATCAAAGCAAATTTCTCCTTCGGCATTTTATCCTGTGAGGCCTTTGACCAAAGGCCGGAACATGTAGTTAGTGTTTTCAGATGATGCGGGATTCTGCACAGGGCAGACACCACGTGTAAATCACACATCTGATGCAGCCTCCTGCCCGTGTCCAGACACACCGACAGGCCACAGCTTGGCAAACGCCAAACTGTGTCAGGACAAGCCTTCACTGGCACTCCTCCTGGGAGCCCGTGGGATGGGCAGTGTGCCTGGCAGTGGGAGGACGAGGCTGCCTGCTCAGCCAGAAACCTTCCACAGCAACACCCTTCCACCAGCAGACAGGGAAAACCCTCACTCAAGCGAGGAAACTCAAGTGTCCAGAACACCAGTGAAGATGCTTAGAACAGCATCAGTCAACAGCTGCTCCCTTACTCCAGCCTTCCTCGGAAAATACTGGCCCTGGAAGCACACCTGCCTGTCTGCAGCCCTGTGACCCTCGACCCTGCAACAAAACCAGAGGAAAACTCAGGGCAAAGAGTTTTCAGGTCAAAAGCTTCTGTCGTCCTTCAACAGCGCCTGGTTTTATAAAGGGGGGCTGGATACCTGCACAGGTGACTGGTCCATGCACACCATCAGGAAATGCTCACAGAAAGAGGTTTCCTCCCTGTGCCCCGACACCTGAACTTGTATCACTCGGCCCACCTGTGCAGCATCGCCGACCCTCCACCCACCCTCTGCAAAATAGAATCTCCCAGTGAGGGGCAGGGAGGTCGCCCAGCAAGTTTCTAAAGCCCCAGAGGGATTAAACTTGTCAGTGAGGCACCTCCCCGTCGCCCGCTGGAAAAAGGCAGAAGAAGAGGTTCAAGCATAAAAGCGACTCGCCCCACGTCTCGTAACCCCAGGACCGACTCTGAGGGCAGAAGCTGCCACGTGTCCACTGGGATCCAGCAGCCGGAACACCGCAGCCACAGGAGACTTCACGCCCCAGATTCTCAGTTCAATCTCAAAATTGGACTTGTCAAGTCAACTAAGAAAAGAAAGGCCTCCAAGAGGCAAGTCCAGGCCTCACCTCAGAGTTGAGATGGGCCCTGGTCCAGAACGGGGCTGGGTTCCAGACTCACCCAGGCTCCTGGGGCCTATTCAGCGCCAGGCAGGTGCAGTGCCCGGGATGGGGGAAACCAGCCTCCCCCCAGCTCTTCCTGGGGAGGCTCTGACTGCCTTCCACCTCGGAGGGTGGCCCGCGGGGCGCTGAGATGCTGAGCGATGGTTTAAGCATGTGGCATCTCCTAGTTCACGCAAGGGCTGAAATAAAGCTCACCAGCACCCCAGGCCCTTCCCCATCACATGTGTCACATGCGGTCTGGACAAAAAGGCGAGTAGAAAACAAAAGAAAACAAACCCATCAGGGGTAGCAGTTCAGCAAACAGCAAAATAAAGTGTAAAACATGTCCCGCCTAGGTTTTAACAATCTCTCTCTCTGCACTTGTGAATTAACAAAAAGAGGTCCTGAAGGATCCTGCCCTCCCAGCCGCCCCGTTCGCAATGACTGTCTCCCTGGAGCTCAGGTGGAGGAGGTGACACGTGCACGAAGAGGAATTTAACTTTTACTCTGCAGGGTCCAATACTGTGTGGGTTTTCTAGGCTGTGTGTGTGTTCTTAAATGACTCTTACAATTTAAAAAAGCCAAAGCAAGATAAATAAAAAAGCCAAAGATATAAAAGCTATATATACTTAAGCTGTTCTAAGCGTCCATATTACTGGACCGTTGGATGGATTCCTGGAACGCCTTCCCCTCCACCTGCCCACATGCCGGGCAGCTGGCCGGCGTCCCGCACACATATCAGGAGTAGGAAAGGAGCCCTTTGCTTAAAGGGAAAACGGAGCCCTGGGTCTTAGCCTCCAGAGCACTCTTCCAATACTGTGACCTAATGGAAGGACAGACATCCATTGCCACTTAAAAATAACCTCATCACCTTCATCAAGTAATCGAGTGCCCTGGTTCCCATCCTGACAGTAGGCTACCTTGAATTTACTGTTCTTAGATTATCACGTCCATTTGCTATTCCAGTGTTTGGAATGTGCATTAGAACACGAGCAGGAAATGGGTACAAAAGTACTCATTAAGACAGAGGAAAGAGAGAGAATCAGAGAAAAAAGTCCTCATGCCACAAACGGAGCCCGGGCAGCCACGTTCTCAGATGGGCCAAGGTTACCCCAGGCGACTATAACTGCCTTTCTTCAGTGTCATCCTTTTGAAAGACGATGCTGCAGAATGAGCTCCATGCTGACCAGGGCAGCGAGAAGGGAACTGCGTGCTGTTGCTGATGTGAAACAGGCCGCGCTCATCCCACCGCCCACCTCCTTGCACGCGCCATCGTCTTCCCAGGGGTGACAGAATGTAACCGTCGTTCTCCTCTGGAGATGCCTGTCAACTCAAAGACGCCTCCTCCTGGAAGCCTGTCTTCCCCTGCCCCTGCCGTGGTCCTCACCCTCTTCTGGGCCGCTAGGTGCACACACACACCTTCAGCAGAGTGATCGTCACCCTACAGGGAAGCAGCCAGATGTCCCCCATCCTTCAGACCAAGCCCCCCACCCTCAGGAGACGGCCCGCCAGCCCCAAAGTCAGGAGGGGGTGGGTCTGTCTGTAAGTCAGCACCTCGTCCTGATTACCTGTGTGGCCCTGGAGTGACGCATCGCATGGTGAGAAACCACTGGTGGACCCGGTAGCCCAAAGCTGCCCACTGTGCAGCCGGTTCTCCTCCGGCCCTGAGCCCTTGAACATGCGTCAGGTTCACGTCCAAAGTCCTCCGAGATCTGAACTCAAGTTCACAGGAGCATATGTGAGCAACCAAAACCGAGGCTCCAATGGCCCCAAACTGTGGACTTGAGGAAGGAAGGCAGGAAGGGAGGGAGGGAGGGAGGGAGGGAAGAAAGATTACAGAGAGAGGAAAAAAAAAATTCAGAGAGAGTCCAGGAAAGCAAATAAACACAGCTTAGAATGAACTCAAAAAAGGCATTTTCCCGGAAGATTTAAAGCCCTTTCCCCGGAAAAGCTGAACACGGCTAAAGAAACAGGTAAGTGTAAGTGGCAGAGTGGGTCCATCTACAACACCTGGAGAGCAGGACTGCAGGGCGGTTAGGTAAGAGCGGACGGCGGCATCACGCTCTGTTTACACTCCTGCGGCCCCAAGACTGTGACACGGGTGATGGCTGTCTCCAGCCAGGGTTCCGAGGGCGGCAGCCGTGCACGAGGAACAAGTGGCCAGAGCAGCATGGTTCCTTCCCAGGTAACCACAGGTCGGTCCTGGAGCAGCCTGGCCTGGACCAGACACAGAGGAGACGGCATCCACGAAATCCCTTCCCCGAAATCTTGCACTTCGTTCCTCAAGCTCTCAAGCAGAGCCTCCTCACTCATTTTTATTTGAAACACAATGTTTGGGTTTTTTTTTTTAATATATATACTTTTAACATCTTTATTGGAGTATAATTGCTTTACAGTGGTGTGTTAGCTTCTGCTTTATAACAAAATGAATCGGCTATACATATACATATATCCCCGTAATCTCCTACCTCTTGCATCTCCCTCCCACCCTCCCTATCCCACCCCTCTAGGTGATCACAAAGTACCGAGCTGATCTCCCTGTGCTATGCGGCTGCTTCCCACTAGCTATCTATTTTACATTTGGTAGTGTATGTATGTCCATGCCACTCTCTCACTTCGTCCCAGCTTACCCTTCCCCCTCCCCATGTCCTCAAGTCCATTCTCTACGTCTGAGTCTTTATTCCTGTTGAAACACAATGTTTAACAAAGGGAGAGAGAATTAGTAACTGCTGAGCACACACTAGCCCGGTGCTTAAACTCTCCTGTGCACGTGAATCGTCAGGAACGAGTGAGATTCACGTTCAGGTTCAGTGGGTCCAGGTGGACCTGAGCTTCTGGTGGCCGACACACCCCCAGCCATGCCGACACCTCTGTCCTCAGACCACACTGAGTAGCGTGAGCTTAGAACAAGGTGGACCGATGTTAGAAGGGGCAGCGTGAAAGCAAGGGCCCATCTGCTCAAGAAACAGAAAATCGGCGATTAGATGCCAAGGCTCCTGGGTAAGGTGGCCGGGAGGTGGAACCAGCTCCCCCAGGACCAAGCAGCCCAGACCCATCCCCCGGGGCTGCCTCTGGCATTGAACCTGGCTCTGCTTCAGGCCCTCAGGACCTGCTGGGCTCTCCCGCTGTGCAGGGTCAGGACTTGGGCAGGTTGGATGCTGTAGCGGAGAGAGGGTGATGCTCTGCCCCACCCCCCTGACCTGGCGGATGACCCGGGATCTTCCCAGAGCACAGGGTGCACGGGGCACAGGCGGGAAGCCCAGCTCTCCTGGGGGGAGGGGCGTCCCTGTCCCTACACCCCCCAAACGATGACCCTACATCTGCTTGTGGACAGCTGAGAAATGAACAAGAAAGGGCCATCTCAGTTTAGCCCACCTACACGGAGAAGAATCCAGAACCCAGTTTCCACTCTCCTTTCGTAGGCCACTTCTCAGGAGGCTCAGGACCCTGCCCCCTTCCAGAAAGCCCCTTGACTCCCTGAAGCTGGCTCAGTGCTTTCTCTCCCAAATAGGAGAGGAAAGGGCAGCTCTAGGCCTGTGCTTCTCAAACTCTGATGTGCACAGAATCACCTGGGGAAATGTTAATATCGGACCCTGAGTCAGCGGGTCTGGGTGGGTGTGAGATTCCACATTTCTAACCAGCTCCCAAAAGATGAAGCTGTTCCATTGGTCCCTGGGCTTCACTTTGAGAAGCAAAAGACTAGAAAATGTGCCAGCCACCTGGTGAGGCCCTTCACTTACATTAGTTAATTTAATCTACTAGCACCACCATGGGGTCAGGCACCGACACACCCCTGACAGATGAAGATGTCAACAGTCATTGAGATTAGGAAATCTGATTGAGTTTTGCAGCTAGAATATGGGGGTGTCTGGATTTCAAGTCTTCACCAATGCTTACGTTCTTTTCTCAACAAAATGAGGGCCCCAGTTTATCCCGAGGAAGTCCAATCTACGTTCAGTGCCTTGGGTCTCACAAGGCAAGAATGTATGGAATTTACTTTAGAAAGAGACCGATCAAACGCTTATCACGTTTTTAAATGGTCTGACATTTGATGGGATGTTTCATTTAGTTCATTCAACAGTATTCAACAAACACCTGTTGAGTTCCTAGATGTGCAAGGCTCGAAAAGATGCCTTGATGATACCAGATAAACGAGGTAGTCAGGTCATGATACAGGCTCCTTGACAATGAAATCAAGCCCCTACTGCAGCCCAGTTCCGTATTTTGGCACCCCACCCCACGTTCCAAATGACACAGCTGATTTCAGACATTTTAATGAAAAACGAGCTCAACAAAGGTCTGCAGGGTGCATCAAGTAAAAAAATCTATCCCAACAAGCCCTCAGCCAATGGGGGCTCCAACATCTGCTTTTGGAAGAAACCAGACGCCACCTCTCCCAGCTAGCGGTCTGGAGAATGCAAAGCTGAACTCCAAGGTTGATTTCTGGACTCTCAAAATGCATATGGAAATAAAAGTGTCTTTAGCCTTCTGCAATTTCAAAATGAAACCACGCCTGGTCTAAATAGGAGCTGAAGAAACAAAAAGTCAAGGAGTTGGTAACATCGGGTTGGCCAACACGCCTCGAAAAGACCTTCCCCTTTCAGAGCGTTTATTTGTCCATCAGAAAACCTCATAGCGTGGAAGGAAAACCTACTTAACATGATCCACCCGCAATTTAAACCATGGTCTGCCCGTCTGAAGGGAAGAGAGCTAACCAGGCCCTCATCCACCTGGGAGACACCCATCTGCTTCCCAAGGCCCCTCTTTATACCCCTTGGAGGGAACTCTGTGTCACACAGCTATAATGACAAACAAAGATGATGACATTTCACTTTCAAAATTTCTTGGTTTCCATTAAAATCAGGCACAAGAAAAATGCAAATATTCCTGTGCTGAGTTAGGGTAAGTAATCCAGCATCTGCTTGGTTACCACAGATATGTGATTAGTTCAGAGGGTTCCCGGGCACCAAAGACACGCACCTCTATAATTTTAATCAGTTGCCCAGAATGAGACATCCCAGAGGAACACAACCTGATTTTGGAAACACTTGGAACTGTATGTCTTGGATAGAAAAGCACAACGGGCAACGTAATTCACGTTCACCTGGATGGGCATCTCCCCGAGTGTTCTTTATGGAATCCTGGACTCCAAGGAAGCTAACAAGAATTACCAGAAAGGGGTTCTGTTACCCAACTGTTTTGGAAAATGCGGGCTTAAACTCAAACAGGTTTCTTCCTGAAGTTCTCAGAGGCTTCGACATGAAAGTCTCTGAGAACAGGTGGCCCATTTCCTCAGCTTAGCAGCTCGTGGGAGCCCCTCCCCCTAGGTTTGTTTTCCAAGTCAGGCCAGATTGCTGGAAAACGGAACACGTTTTCAGTACGTACCAGGCTGCACCTACTTCTCAGGCAAGTGTCACTATTTGTTTTATTTAAATTAGCCCTATGAGTCTTCGAGCAGGGAGACGGACAACCGAAGGCAATTCCTCATCCACGGAGCTGCCCTCCTCTGACCCATCCCATCTGGGGAACACAGGTGACGCTGGGCTCTCATGGCCTCCAAAGACAGGCGTGCTGTCCATTCATTCATCCCCACACATCCAAGACAAGCCCACTCTGTCCAAGGCCTGGTGCGAGCTCTGGGAAAAGAGCAGGAACTGTCAGACCAAGACCTGCCCTCAGGACGTTTCCTGGGGTGAATATCCCTCTGCGAAGTGCTTGACAAACAAGACACCTTGTTCACTGAGGTTCCATCTTTTCTCATCATTGCGGAATTACACAGAAAGAACAACCAACCTTCACATTTCCTCATGAAAGAGGCAATGTCCAGGACACCCTAAGAAAAAGGGGTGCACTGGGGAGCCTGAGGAACTAACCCCGGGGTGCGGGGGGGGGAATATATATATCATTGTAAAGAAAGAAAGGTGACATCCAAGAGGTACTAATCCCCAGGCCCTTGGGACCATCCCTCCCCAGGCTTCCTTCCCCGGGGATGTGACAGCCGCTGGCAGTGTTGATCCTACATGGAGAGCTGCTCTCATCCCACACAGGTCTTCTGCGAACAAATATTGCAAGCAACCAAAACAGGAAGAGTTAAATTTAGAAACACAACTGTCACACTGCATTCAAGAAGTAAAGAGAAAAATAACTCATCAGGTCTTAAAATTCAGTCGGGGCCCAAAGATCCTGGTCCAAGTTTGCAGGGTGTGGATTAGTTAAGAAGCCAAGGCACCGAGGATGCCCAAGAATAAACTTTTCATCACTACTGCACCCTCCTTGACAATCCCATCCTCTCCAAAAACACTCTTTTGTTGGGCAATTGGCACTCTCTCATAAATTTTTTTTTCCTGTAAAATGTTTTGCCGTTAGCTTTTAGATGAGGCATTGCCACACTCGTGTTCTTTTAAGAAGAGAAAAGAGCACGGAAGAAGACGACGCTCAGCCTCTTGGTGTTCCTGTCTAGCTGTCTGCTTGCCTCCCCGTGGGGCGCAGGGTCAACTGGACCCCGCAGGTGAGCCGGAGGATGGAGAAAAGAAGAGAGAAAACAGGCGGGAAACTCTTAAGGAATGAAAGGATATTCATCTATTCTATCACGGAGAATCTGTGGCAGAGGCCTGAGAAAGTAACTCTGGTCCCTCTCACATACTTCTCAAAGATGGAGACCCTAGGAAAGCTGAACTCGGCAGAACTTGAGAACAGACGAACCAAAGCTGCCACTAACTGAGCCCCGACCCAGTTCCAGGAATGGGGTTACCCTCACGGCACACACTATTCATTAAATAATTATCCCGACAACGGCTCACAATTACTGTGCGCTAATTATGCAACAGGCGTCTTGACAGCAACCTATACGCAAGGAGGCGGGTCCAGGGCTTCTGGGGCCGAAGCTTACACAATTTGGGGGACCCTCTTTATAAAAAAAGCGTATCAAATTATGAATAAAAATTAAGATAGAAGATCTTGGCAGGGCCCCAGCGAGTGAGGAACCCTGAGGCTCACATTCCTGGTCCATTTGGTCTGGCAGGGAGGTGGTTATCAACAGCATCTGCGCTGAAAGACAAGGAGACTGAAATTCCAGGAAGTTACGAAAATGGCCCCGGGACCTCTCCAAAGCGAGTAACCGAGCCAGGTGGCTTCAAGGCCGTGATGCCATCCTTGAGGAGGGAAAAGAAGGTCATTACTGTCTCAGAAACTCGACCGTCTTTTGGTAAATTTGTAAAACTTCAGGAGTGTTTTCAAAGCCCTCGTTTTTAACGGGCAATGAGGAGAGACATGATTAGTCTCTTTTTAAGTTAACTGGTTCCAAAACCTACTCTACGGTGACACTACCGTCAGTTAAAATGGAGAAAAGGATGGGGCCCCTCAAAACAGAAGGGGTCTCTCAGGGACCCTCTGAGCTGGAAGATAAAAGTCACCAGGGCCTCTTGCTGTTTTTGTGAAATGTGGGCCGGCTTCAAGGTGGTGGTAACTAACATTCATCCTGTCTTGTTTGCCCAGGAAGCCACCCTGGAGGGTAAAGACAAGATCCCGAGTCCGGGGCAACCCTCCTACCACACAAAGGTCAGTTCTCTGCCTTGAAATACGTGGGGTGACCTCATTTGGCATCAAACATTTACACTATTCTCTAAAAATGGTCATTTCCTCTCTGGAGCTTTACTTTCACTTCCTTCAACTTTATCATCTCCTTTCCTGAAGGGACACAGCTGTGGAACCGTGAGAGAGACCACTGCCTGAGACGGAAGACAAGTCTGGTTCATTCTCTGCCTCCAGTGCCTGTTAAAACCGTGACGCCTTAGACGGGTCACTTAACTGCTGGCTCTAAGGTCCCTTTTCTGAAACTTAGGGTGAGGAAAATATTAATTACCGCCAGCAGGGACCTGAAAACAACGCACATCTGTAATACCGGGGAATGGACAAATAAATGGCAACAGAGTCATGTGATGGAAAACAAGACAGCAGTTCAAATGAACGAACTAGTGCGTACACAGAGATCCCAAAAATATATTTATGGAAGAAAGATCGCAGACTATTAGTCTAGTAAAATAACACTTATGTAAATTTGAAAGCACACCAAACAATATTATTTATTGCTCATATGTACTAATCCACGAGGCAAAAAATTAAACGGTCAACCAAAAGAAGGTTGATGGCTGCTTCTGAAGGTGCAAGTCTGGAGGAGGTGAATAAAGAGAACGTCCACCTGGTCTGCAATGTTGTATTTCTTACAAGTGGAAAAAGACTGAAAGCAAATAATGTTAACATTTATTCATTCCCAGAACAAATATGTTGGAATTTGTTATATTTTCCCTTAGAGTTTTAAAATTTTTGTTCTTTCAAAATAAAATGTAAAAAAAAACCCAACAACCATCAAAGAAGTTCCAAGGTTCCGCTCATTCATTCAATCATTTGTTCAACTAAGAATTAACATCAGCAAATATTTGAGACATTCAGGGAATACTCTAGACGCTGGGGATGTAACAGTGAACAAGACAGCCCGGCTGCCTGCCCACAGTGTTTACCTCTCTCAGGCAAGGACCGTCACGTGTGGAAATGATGCATCAACAGGACATTCCCAGCTGGAGGTCAGCACAGTGAAGAGCCGAGGTGCTTGGAAGGGGCACCTGGGCGTGGTGGGTTTCACTCCAGCTCCGCCATTCTCTCCCCGCTGCCCAAGGGATACCTGACTCACGGGCATGGTAGGAACATTATAGAGACACTGCAGGTAGAACACTTAGCCCAGCCCTGACTCCAAGGAGGCACCTGACCATTGCCCGGTCCCTTTCCCTTGTCCCTGGAAAGAACCTATCTATGGCTTTAAACCCTAGCTCAGGGATGCTGGGTCTGCATCTGAAATAATTATATCCAACACCTGAGCGTGACTGAATCAGGTTCAACTTCTTCACGTGTTGTTCAAACATAACTTTTAAGAGTTGAAGAGGAGATTAATGTTTGGCCCGGAAGGTAACCAGGATAGTGAAGGGGGGGTCTCCTGTCACACAGGGGCTGGAGGCAGGATGGGGGCAGCTGAAGAACTGAAGGGAGGGAAACCCAAACAAGGAAGACCTGAAGCTGACCTTACAGGTATGCCATGCGGAACAGGAATATGGTTTATGTTTTAGAACTCAGAATGACTAAAAGGAAGAGGGCTCTGGTTCAGCACAAGGAAGACAACTGTAATAATCACTGCTGCCCAGGGAATAAAGGGCGTCTCACAGGAGGAGGGGAGTGAGCTCCCCGTCACTGGGGACATCCGAGGATACGACAGACGACCACTTTCCAGTGATGCTGCAAAGGGAACTCAGGCCTTATACGGGCTGCTGGGCCACGTGATTTTTCAACGTCTCTGAGCGTTGAGAGTTTGTGACTCTAACTTAACGGTTTTCAGAGCAGATAAAGCAGCCGCGTAGGTGTGCCGCTCCTGCCTGACCCAGGACCTGCTTATTAATCCCTCGGTAGTACCTTCTGTTTGTGGCAACACCTCTGCAAGACTGTCAACGTTCCCTCCCATGCATTTTCACATTTCTCCCCAAGACACTGAAGAAATGGGGGAGCCATTCCTGGGCTGAACCAGGAGAGGTGCACAGCGGGGGGCACATGAGAGAGAAGCCCCCTGGCTGGGTGCATGGGGACCCGCACTCCACAGGCCTGAAGCACTAGATGGGGCCGTGGAGCCACACTGCTGCACACCCTCCAGCCGGCTGTTCCCCAGGCAGAGGCCACATCATGGAGGTCACCACACAAAAGCCAGTTAGGTGTGCAGAGCCAACCCAGGAGCCCAGAGCTCCGGGACGACGCGGAGGGGTGCTTCCCCATGGCAGCTGCCACTGCTGTGATCTCGAGTGATGGAGAGAGACAGCAGCTGCTGCACCCCCTGCAACCAGACTCAAACCAGGCCCTTGACCCCCAACCTGCTGAGGTCGGAACAGCTGGAAACCTCACGCCGCCTCGACATCGCCAAGCTGGTGGCCGGCTGGTGACTCGGGGAGTCCGAGAAACACGCCCGTCCTTGTCTCTTTCCCCCCAGACACCAAAACACGATCCTGGGGAGCAAGAAGTGAGTCACTGCCCCAGACAAAAGAAGTAGGTGATCAATAGTGGAGAAGTTCTTTAGCAGGAGTTCTTTTGCATAATGACCAAGAGTGACGCGGGTACCAGTCACTATGACTACATAATAAACCAGCCCAAATTGGCAGGTTAAAACAGCAACAACCATTTATTATTATGTTTCCTGGTTCTGGGGTGACTGGGCTCAGTTAGGCAGTTCTCCCTCAGCGGGGGTCTCGTGGGTCTGCATCTGATGGAGGCTGGGGTCATCTAGAGGGTGTCTCCATTCACGTCTTGGTGTCGACACTGGCTGTCCAGTATCAGCAAGGCCCTCGATGGGGCTGCAAGCTGGAGCACCTGCCCGTGGCCTCGGTGATGCCTGCACTCCTCCCAGCATGGCGGCCAGGTTCTAAGAGCCACCAGCCCAAGACAATGAGCTGGGTGGAAACTCTATTGCCTTTGATGGCCCAGCTTTGGAGATCACAGAGCTTCTGCCACAGTCCATCTGTTAGAAGTGAATCACGGAGGCCAGTCGTATTCAAGAGGAGGAGAATAAGGCCCATTTCATGTCGAAAGACACATCAGAGCACCTGTGGGCACGTTTCGAAACACCATATGGTACAGTCCTTCCTCCTCGGGGGCTACAAGCAATATCTCTCAGCCTTCTAGGGACTTAGATACCTCAAATTCCAGGTGGGAATTACGTCTCGTTGTGCCAGGCTTTGGGCTGAAGAACATCACTCAGTTGGATGTATTTTTTTGGAAGTCCCACCTCTAGGAATACGAAAGCACGTAGGACCCAAATACCAGGGCTACAGGGTTTCCCACTTTAAATATATCAAGTCACATTGAAAGATGATTTTGTGCAAAGTATGGATTCCATTTCACACAAGACAGAGCCCAGTGAGGGATTAAATGGTTACCTGGGGATATGGGTATATTGGCTTCTGACTCTGAAGCCAGAAAAGCCAGTGAATGCCCCTAAAATAACACATATGCCAGAGATCGAAGGACGGGCCACGTGTGCACAGTGACACCACATTTCCCAGTTTCCATTCAGGGTTCACATTCAGTCTCGACCCTGAGTTTACATAAGTTCCAGCACTCAGGCCCCAGCAACACTTCTAGAAAGAATTCTTTTATTTTAGTTGATTGCAAAAGGAAAAGGTCTGCCTGGTGGGCAAAGGCTCTGTTTTCCTGCAGAAGGAGCTTAAGTAGGATTTCTTGGCTTCCCCTTTTCTCAATCTTGACATGTCCTGAGCTTCCCTGAGGTCCCCCAAAGGCCAACGCAGGCACGGAGGCAGTCAGATGAATGATGAAGGGAAGGATGTCTCCTGGTTTTCTCGAAAGCCCTCTGCTCTCGGCGAGGCCTGAAAGGCTCCCTATTGGGCCCACCAAGCTGTTGCTTGTGGCAGTAGGGCCTGGCAAGCAGTCAGCACTTGTACAAACACATTAAGATACAGTAAAAATGAACGGGATGAATCCAAGGGCTTCTCCTAGCAAGACAAACCCATGCACACACAGAGGAAGCGTAAAGTGCCGCTACTTGCCCTTGCTGGGTTAGGACGAGCTTTCCAACCTGTTCAACAACATGAAACCATGCCCTTGGAAACAGGGAAGTAGGTGTTTAGCAATCGCTGTTGCTGCCCTGCTCACCTTCCATCTCCTTAGCTCCTGGGTGCTCACTGGCCCAACTTCTAACTGCCAGCACCTGCCCTCCTTCCCCTGGGGCTGTCTCTGCTCCTGGGCGCTGCTCCACTTGTGCAAGGGGCAGGTTGGGTGTACCAGGGCTTCACTGCACCTGGGAACAGCCCTCCACCAGTGACTGAAAGGAGCCGGTGTATCAATACCCCAGCTCTCTCACCCCTGGGCGGGAGAACATCGAGGTGTCTTCTACACTCTATCCCAGGTCATTAACCCCGTTGGCCACAGTGGTAACTGGCTGATGACTTGCCAGGCACTGGCCACCCTGCCCTCCCTCCCATCTCACTTCCCCACTCCCTGCTCCCAGGTGTTTCCTGGGCTCATCTCCCAAATAAACTACACGCACCCAAAACCCTGGCCTCAGCATCTGCTTCTAAGAGAACCAGGACAGAGTCAAGGTACTTGACGGTTACAGCAAGAAATGAATGATTGCCCAGAGTATGCCATCACTGGATCGTCGTGTGTGCATCTCTGAGGACCTACTCCAAGTCAACTTGTGTGTCAGGAAATGACAAGTAAACAAGGAACACCAAGAGACAATGAAGAAGCGGGCCAACAAAGGGTTCTGCTGGGACAGAGCTTGTCTGGGGAAACAAGGCTCTCGGCCTTTCCAAAGACGCTGACACCCACACAGTTCCCACTTGAGTGCGGGGCTGGTCCCCTTCCCTAACCAGGCATCTAGTTCCCTGTGCAGGTGCATAGAGAGGGAACCCTTTCTCCCTCTGATGCTTTTTGTGATGAGAAGCATGCCCAGCTCCAGCAAGGAAGGATGCCATGCTGGCCCCCGGGAAGCAGCTTCCACAGCAGAACACGCACGGCTGTTGACTCAGTGAATCAGACCGTTTTGTGGACCTTCGTGGCCCTTCTTCGCCTACCTCCTATTATCACTGAATAACTGAATGTGCAGTGTTGCCTGTGGAGAGGTTAGAAGGCCTTAAGGATGAGGGAGATGGGCCCTCCCCTCCCCCCCTCCACTTCCCTTCTTACAACCACAAGGTTGCAGAGTCCATCCAGTTCATGGTTCTGCTCCAGAGGGAAGTGAGAGGGGACATTAGGGATGACTGGCCCTGTCGATAACTAACCTCCCCTGGCCAACCGAAGCTCTTACTAATTTGCCAGACATCACAAAAGTCTCTTTGAAAGTGGACCTAAAATAAGTATCTAAGAAAAGTGACCAAAATCCTACAAGGCACTTCCTGGAGAGAAATGTACCCAACATATTAACATTTGTGTGGAAAGTGTGTCACACGTGTATGTGTGATCTATACGCATACATGTCTATCTGCATGGTGTGTACGTGTGTGTGCATGTATAGTCAAGGAGGTAGCTACACACAGAAACACGGATGAATCTCAAAAAGCACATGCTGCTTACGAAGCCTTACATCAAAGAGCACATAGTGTATGATTCGTGTATAGGAAGCTGTAGAACAGGCACAGAATAATCTATGGTAATAGAACTCAGAAGAGTGGTTGTGCTGGGGTGGGCTGGGCTGGGGATTTCCTGAAAAGGGACATGAGGAAACTTCCTGGAATGATGGTATGTCTTATATCTTGGTGGAAGCTGGGCACGGGAGCCTGCATATGTCATCACTCATTGGTGGTACACTTAAGACTTGTAAACTTCACTGTGTATAAATGTTACCCAAAAAGAGGGGTAAATAAATCATAAGCTCTAGTTAATGACACACATGCTAAACCTATGTGAGACGGCGTGTATCTATTTCTGCAAATTACTTCCAAATTCACTAAAATAGGATGGCTTCATGGATGGATACAGGGGTGGAGAGATGAATAAACGTGATAAAGCCAGTAGAGTGAAATGCAAATTATAGAACTTAGGTGCTGAGTCTGTGGGTGTTGGCTGTAAAATTCTTTCAATTTCTCTGTATGTTTGCAAATTTTCATAATAAAATGCTGGAGTGAGGGAAAAAACTACCTAAAGGCAAGATTCTTGAGACTGGATGGGGAGAGAGAGGATGCAAAATTTTAACAACAGATGACACTGTGGCGTTGAAAAGACAATAATTCTAGATTCATAACAGCTACTGCTGAGAGACTGTGTGCACTTGGGAACCGCTAAGCAGATTCACCAGGCACCACATTATTTGTCCCAGGCCCCATAAAAGGAAACATCCTTCTGTGAGCCACAAACACACAATGATTCCTGCAAAGAGGCCAAGGTTCTGCGTGAAACTAGTGTCAATGATAAAAAACACCTGGCAGAAGGATGGCTACTGCTGTGTTACATCTTTCCTTCCTTTAAATTCAGTATTAAATTATAATTTAACTTAATGAATTGGTCTAGTTTTTGTGGTCAAATGGTGCAGGCAGTAGGGAAACTTTATGTTTGTGGAATATGGAAGGACAGTTTGCCCATGGGACACAGATCACCTTGTTTTGGATGAGCTGACTTAAGGCTTGTCCAAAGGGCAAACCCACCATGGTGAAAGGGGAGAGAAACGAACACAGAACAAGCCCAGCTGCTTTCCCACCTTCTCACCGCCCTTTATTTCTTCTTCCTCTATCCGCTGATATCCACTCTGCACACCCAACCTTGCATACTCAGTCTTAAGACCCAAAATTCCCATCACTGGTGACTTTTCTATGGATTTTCCCAGGGCAGTCAACAAGATTACAGAATAAGTGGAATTCCCATTCCCCAAGAAAGGCGCCCTGGGAAGCAGAGGCTGACACTAACGGGCTGTTCATGTACCCAACATGTATGCTTTAAAAATTAAGAATATTTTTACTTTCCACCTAGGTATTACAATATTAGTTCAGGCCAGATTGACTTTACTCTCCTCCTAGAGGAGCAGTGTCCATGCCCTAATCAGTGCCTGAGTAATACCCACATCCTCCTATGCATGACTGAGTCCCTGTGTGTGGGACCCCTGAGCACATGGTGGGTGCTCCAGAAATGGGCATCCGTTCACAGTTGGGTATTTGCCTTGTGCTAAGTTCTTCACACACTTTATTCCATTGACTCTCCATGGCAACCCTTTCTGTTTGTGCCATGAATCATCCCCACTTCACAGGGGAGGAAACCCAGGCTTGGAGAAGTTAAATGACTGGTCCAGGGCCCCACAGCCCACGGATGTCAAAGCAGGACTCCTCTCCGGGTCTGTAGGACCCTGGACCACATCCCTAACTCCACCCAGAGGTACTTTATGCTTACAGAACGTAGGTATCCCTGACCTTCTGGTTCTCACAATGACGCTGAGGCAGGGTGGGTGCCTATTTAGTGACCTTACACCCCCTTCCCATGCTCCTGCCAGCGTGGCCTGACCCACTGGTCTGCAGCCTGTTCTCCTCCCTTCCTCAGCCCAGCATCCCCGACCCCAGTGGCATGAGCCCTGAGATCCCGCTGCAGGCTCAGGGCTGGGGTGCAAGGTCTTGGCCGGGATGGACAAGCCACTGGGCTGGGCTCACATCCACTTTGTTCTGACTAAGCTTCTAAAAAAGGCTGCTAATCTTTAATTCAGGGATTTTATTGTTCTATGATAGAAATTTCAGCCACACTAATGGTTTCACACTATATCAGGAACCTCAGAAGCGCCAGTATGATAACCCAGACGTGGACTCATTTAACCTTCCTCTCCAAGGTGGGAAGGGAACCTTGTCAGCCCAGGCCATTCCCGGGGGATGCAAACTGGTGAGTGGCCATGGGAGCCCCCAGGTGGAGGAAGAAACAGGCTACTGCCTGATGCCCAAGTGTGCAGTCAGTGGGAACCATACTCAGCCGGTTAACTCGGACACACCCTCCCCCATCCCTGGGCCACACTGCCCGCTGTTCCTGGGAGCTTGTTTAAAAAGTCTGAGGCCTGGGAGGCTGCTGGGAGCCTTTGGGGAGAGAGGCTGGGCCCTCCCCGGGCCACCTCCTACCCCAAAGCTCCCAGAGGCCATCCCAGGCCTGAGGGTATCCAGATCTGGATGGGAGGGTCACAGGGAGAGGCAGTCTGTGCCCCGAGGCCCTGCCCTCAGGCCCATGGTTGCCTGTGGGTCAGCCCTACCCCTGGGTCAGCCCCTGCTAAGGAGAGAGGGAGCTGGGGAGGCTCCGGGTGAGGAAGGCAAGGTCAGAGCCACTTAAGGACCAGGCAGGGACATTCCCTCCTGACGCTCATAGACACACATTTTATTTTATTTTATTTATTTTTTATACAGCAAGTTCTTATTAGTTATCTATTTTATACATATTAGTGTATATATGTCAATCCCGATCTCCCACTTCATCCCACCACCACCACCACCCCTCCACTTTCCCCCCTTGGTGTCCATACATTCGTTCTCTACATCCATCTAGTTCTGCCTTGCAAACCGGTTCATCTGTACCATTTTTCTAGATTCCACATATATGCATTAATATACAATATTTGTTTTTCTCTTTCTGACTTACTTCACTCTGTATGACAGTCTCTAGGTCCATCCACATCTCTACAAATGACCCATGTGGGTTTATCTCTGGGCGTTCTATCCTGTTCCACTGATCTATATTTCTGTTTCTGTGCCAGTACCATATTGTCTTGATTACTGTAGTTTTATAGTATAGTCTGAAGTCAGGGTGTGACTCCTCCAGCTCCACTGTTTTCCCTCAAGGTTGCTTTGGCTATTGGAGTGTTCCTTCCTCTGCAATTTTTTGGAAGAGTTTGAGAAGGACGGGTGTTAGCTCTTCTGTAAATGTTTAATAGAATTCACCTGTGAAGCCATCTGGTCCTGGACTTCTGTTTGTTGAGAGATTTTTAATCACAGTTTCAATTTCCTTACTTGCCATGGTCTGTTCATATTTTCTATTTCTTCCTGGTTCAGTCTTGGAAGGTATACCTTTCTAAAAATCTGTCCATTTCTTCCAGGTTTTCCATTTTATTGGCATAGAGCTGCTTGTAGTAGTCTCTTATGATGCTTTGTATTTCTGCAGTGTCCGTTGTAACTTCTCCTTTTTCATTTCTAATTTTATTGATTTGAGTCCTCTTCCTCTTTTTCTTGATGAGCCTGGCTAATGGTTTATCAATTTTGTTTATCTTCTCAAAGAGCCAGCTTTTAGTTTTATTGATCTTTGCTATTGTTTTCTTTGTTTCTATTTCATTTATTTCTGCTCTGATTTTTATGATTTCTTTCCTTCTACTAACTTTGGGTTTTGTTTGTTCTTCTTTCTCTAGTTCCTTTAGGTGTAAGGTTAGATTGTTTATTTGAGATTTTTCTTGTTTCTTGAGGCAGGATTGTGTTGCTATAAACTTCTCTCTTAGAACACACATTTTAAAACACTGCCAAGTAAACCTCCACCCTGGTGTTCCTCAGGGGAAGATCTCTTAGAAAACCCAGGGACCCCTGAGATGGAGTCTCCAAATGAATGACTATCCATGTGACTCACGAGAAATGCTGAATGGATGAGGAGCCCCCAGCAAGACAGGCCTGGTGCCTTACATGTGGCAGACATCCTCCGTCTGTTTGTTTGTTTGTTTGTTTGTTTGTTAGTTTGTTTGTTGAGAGGCAGGAGGAGATGAGGCCCAGCTACCCTCCCCTCGGCCAGACTCCCAGGGTCGGCTGACCAGAGCTGTCCAGGGCGTGCAGGGGGTCTCAGGCCGTGCTCTCAGCCTCGGCGGCACCCCGGCATCACTGGCAGCTTTCCAACCACTGGTGCCTGGCTCCCAGTCCCAGAGACTCGGGTTTCCTTGGCCTGGGATGGGGCCTGGACTGAAATCTCCTCGGGGTCCCTCACAACGCAGTGCACACGCCACGCCACAGGAGCCTAGGAAATCCGGATGGCTGGGCCCCTCCCCAGAGGTTCTGACCTGCAGGGCTCAGGTGGCGCCCAGGAAGGGGCATTTCTGACAAGCTCCCAGGGCTGCTGCGGGCACTGGTCTGCCCCACTGTGAGAACCGCTGCCCTCAGGCAGTTGAGAGCACTCAGGTGAGGACAGAGTGGTGCCCTCCTGGGGACCCCCATACGCAGATGTGACTTCAGGCTGACTCCGCTCACAAAAAGGCGAGGGGACACAGCCCAGCCTTGGGGCAAGAGGTCAGAAAAGGCAGGAAATGCAAATGCTGGTCCTCGCTCTGCTGCCAGCCAGAGGTGGACCCTAGAGACACCCCTTCACGCCTCTAGACCTCGGTCCTGGCATCATCAGTGAAACGAGATTACCTGTGGGACAAGATAAATTCCAAATGCATAATTCAAGGAAAGAGCCCCCAGTCACCCCAGGCATGGTGCTGCCGCAGAAGCAGTTCAGGAGTGGGGACCAGGCAAGAATGAACCCCAGAGGGCTGGAGACGCACCCAGGGCCGCATTTGCTCCTTGGCCACACGGAAGAAGTGGCCATTGCTGCCACAGACCACAAGGGTGCAGCCAAGGAGAGCTGTGGGGCCAGGAGCTGGCTGATGCTTGAGCTGACCCCATGGTGGGTGTCCCCAGCCCCCCCCCATTCCATTGCCTGTGGGCTCCACACACAGGTGTGCTCACTGTCACCACGCGCTCACCTGCGGACGACCCTGCATGAATGCGTCACCCTCTGACCCAAAGGGAAGCAATTCCAAGGTGCAAGGAAGATTGCACAGGTGGTCTGGAAACCCCAGACACTCTGGAACAAGGGGTTAGTCCAGACCAGGGGTTTTCAAGCATTTTTAGAGGATGAAAATTTATTCTTCTCTTAAACAAGACCCCCAAGGATCCTTCTGGTAACAAAGATAACGTAGCCACGATCTATTAAGCACCTACTATGATTGAGGTTTTGCTGTTTTACGAAGCTTACGTCACTCCATGCGCGGGCATCTTAATCTGTGTTTTACAGATGGCGGAAATGAGGTTCGAAGGATTTAGGAAACTCACCTGGCATCACATAGGTCGAAAGTGACAAAAAACTGAGATTTAGGATTTACTCTGGAACCCAAGCTCTTTCCACATTACCGTCGATGACTTCACGCATTCTCAAACACTCACTGTTTTTCCTAGGCTCCTTGCATTTACAAAGAAAAGATGCAATTTGCAAACAGAACTGGGACAATTTCTACCTGATTTGTGATCCTCTCAAGGTGAAAAGAGAATCGAATTGTGTCACCTGACCAGGTGAGGATCGTGAAGCTTAAGCCAAGAGCTAGGCCAGCCTCAGAAGATGTAAGTTTGGGTTACGGTTTCTCTATACAGGGGGGATACTGCTTTTGAAATAAGATAGGCATAAAGGAAAATTGAGACGTTTGTTTTTTTCAATAAGAAACAAGTCTGGAGGGGAAAACTGCTTTCTCTTCTTCCAGGGCACTGGGCTAAAATCCATGTCCCGGGCTCCCTTACAGTTAGAAGTGGTCATGGACAGAGTCCTGACCAATGGAATGTGAGCAGGAGGGAGGGTCTGGTCCATAAAACTCAGCTATGCACAGCCCTCCTGGTTCTTTCCCCTTAAAGCACAGTATCTTGGAAACCAAGTGTGAGGACAGGGAGCCTCAAAATGGAAGGTTCCAGAGTCCATGGACCACCTCTAGCAGCAAGGCCACCCACAGACCAGAACTTCACGTGAGAAAGAAACTTCTTTTATATTACCCCAAGGTCTACAGGACTTATTTGTTACAGCAGCTACAATAACCCTAATCCAGTAAAGAATCTGACACAGATTAAAAAGCAGATCTCAATGAGTTTCTAAGATGTTCCACTTAAGAATGTCAACAGCAATTATTTGAATCATTATGAAAATTACAACTGCAGAGAGAAGTTAGTGAAAGTTATATGAGCTAGTACAATAAACACTTTAAAACTTAAAAAAAAAAATCTTCGTTGTTTCCTGGGTTCAAACCCAGGGATAAAACACGGAGGTGATTGAAAATTGTCATTCCTAATATTCTGGAAATATTTGGTTAAATCAAATATAGTATTAAAATTAACTTCACCTATTTCTTTTCAAGTATTTAATGTAGCTACTAGGAATTTTTAAATTACATCTGTAGCTTGCATTATATTTCTACAGGACTGTGTTCCTCTAGATCATGCAAAGGTCAGATTTTCCAGATAATTATTTTGACATGCATTGATTATCCACGGGGGACAGTTGGGGGTCATTTATGCCCTCTGGGTCTCATTGTTTTCAAGCAAAAGGTGAGCAATGTGGACCTTTAGTGCTCTGTAGACTGGTCATGCCCAGCCCCGTGGTATTAAATCAGCTGACCCTGATGTTATGGTTTAAACTCAAGAACAGCCGGATCCCAACCCTGCCTTTGTTCACAACCTGGACCTGGACCAGCCTGCGCGTGATGGCCACTCCGAGCCTGGCCTCCAGGCTCTGTTCGTGGCCCACACTTACCCTTGGACTCACCCCGTATTGCTTCTCTCATCCCCACCTCTGACTTTCCTCCTCTAGGACACTCACATGTGACTCTTAGATTGTGCGGTTTCTGGCCACTCCGGTAAACAACCACCTGATCCAGTAAACATTCCTGCACAGCCCCGTGGGGCAAGTGCCCACCAGCCTCTCTGTCCTGCAGCAAAGGCTCAGGGTGGCTTCCCCACCCCCAGAGACCTCAAACCCTACAAGCCAGGCAGAGGGAGGGAGCCGAGCACTTTATCGGAAGAAAACGAAAACAGAAACAGACTTACAGATCTCGAAAACAAACTTATGGTTACCAAAGGGGAAACATGGGGGGCGGATAAATCAGGAGTTTGGGGTTAACATACACACACTACTATATATAAGATAGGTAACCAATAAGGACCTACTCTATAGCACAGGGAACTACACTCAATATTCTGTGATAAGCTATACGAGAAAAGAATCTGAAAAAGAATGAATATATGTATAAGTGAATCACTTTGCTGTACACCTGAAACTAACACAATGTTGTAAATCAACCATACTCGAACAAAATTTTAAAAAAAAGAAAGAAAGAAAATACAGTGATCTCAGAGCGAAGCCCACGCCAAAGGCTATCATTTTAAATAGCTTCCTTCTTCCCAAGTTTCTTTGAAAGAGGCACTCTGAGGAAAAGATCATTTCCTTAAAATATCAAAGAACTAAAACCCAAAAGATGATAGATTTTTTTTCTGAAAACAGACTGAAAAGTGTAGAAAGAAAATTCTGCAAAGTGTACCAATAAATATTCCCAAGAATCCATCTCTGCTACAGTTGTGTACCACCCTCAGTATTACATCTAGCTAACTTAATTTTCCATGGATCGAATTTATTCAAAGTTGAGTTTCTCATAATAGGTCATCTGAGTAAACAGTTTCAAATGTTATTTGCCAAAAGACAATGTTTCCAGGCTTGAGATGAAATCGCGGTGTCAGGCTAAGAAAACAACCTTAAAAATTCACAGAGGGCTGGAACGATGGCAGAAAAATTAGAGCCTGGAACTCAGTCTTTTTCATACGGATCTAGAGGAAAAACTTACAAATTTTCACCAAAACCATATCTTGGAGGAGGCAAGGGAAGAATGCCATATAAAAAAAAAAAATCCAAAAAAACCCAACATGTCTTTTTTTTTTTTAAACATCTTTATTGGAGTATAATTGCTTTACAATGGTGTGTTAGCTTATGCTTTATAAACAAAGTGAATCAGTTATACATATACATATGTCCCCATATCTCCTCCCTCTTGCATCTCCCTCCCACCCTCCCTATGCCACCCCTCTAGTGGTCACAAAGCACCGAGCTGATCTCCCTGTGCTATGCGGCTGCTTCCCACTAGCTATCTATTTGACATTTGGTAGTGTATACATGTCCACGCCACTCTCTCACTTTGTCCCAGCTTACCCTTCCCACTCCCTGTGTCCTCAAGTCCATTCTCTACATCTGTGTCTTTATTCCTGTCCTGCCCCTAGGTTCTTCAGAACCATTTATTTATTTATTTTTATTCCATATATATGTGTTAGCATACGGTATTTGTTCTTCTCTTTCTGACTTACTTCACTGTGTATGACAGACTCTAGGTCCATCCACCTCACTACAAATTTCGTTTCTTTTTATGGTTGAGTAATGGAACCCTCTTGCACTGTTGGTGGGAATGTAAATTGATACAGCCACTATGGAGAACAGTATGGAGGTTCCTTCAAAAATTAAAAATAGAACTACCATACCACCCAGCAATCCCACTACTGGGCATATACCCTGAGAAAACCATAATTCAAAAAGAGTCATGTACCACAACGTTCATTGCAGCTCTATTTACAAGTCAGGATATGGAAGCAACCTAAGTGTCCATCACCAGATAAATGGATAGAGAAGCTGTGGCACATATATACAACGGAATATTATTTAGCCAACATGTCTTTAAAGTGGCAGCTGTCATATGAAGAGTGAGCCATCTCAAGGTTGCCACACTCACCAAAGACAACTGCCCTGCAGGGCTCCTGGTTATCAAAGAGAGGGAGAGGGAGATGGGGAGGGAGAAGGAGAAGAGCGGGGAGAAGGAGATAGGGGGAGGGGGAGGGGGAGGGAGATGGACAGCGAGAGGAAAATGGATGGGGGAGAAGGATAAAACGAGGCTGACAGTAGGACATGGGATTCTGGGAACGCAAAGAAGTAATTTACCAAGGGAAGTGGAGCTGGGCATCTCAGGGGCGGAAGATTTTGTGAATTCCTATTCTTGAAATCGCCTGAAACGATTGCAGTTGTGCAACGGAAGGGACAGATGGGATAAAGCAGTCCCAGGCCTGTTTCCCAGGTGAGGAAATGAATGTCTGCGAAGCAAGCCAGCCCCATCCCCCAACCGTTCTCAGGACCAGAACACAGGCCACCTCATCACCAGCCTCCGAATCAAGCTCGCTCATACCCATGGCATCTCCAGCCAGGGGTTCCGAGAACACAGCCTGAGAAGCCCTGTGACGTCAGAACAGCACTAGGCACGCTTTACAACCAGAGCCAAAATAATTCCCATCTGTGACCCTGACACTGTTGCCCCCAGGGCCAGCCTGGCCCCCAAACGCTCGGGTCCCCATGTAAACGCTCAGCCTTCGGCACAGACAGAGCCCTGACACCATCCCCGTGAGCGCGCCCCACTCGGCGACACCGTCACCAACAGGAAAGAGGCTGTCCCGATGGTTCGCCTCCCAGCCCCACACTGGAGCCTCTGGGAGCAGAACCCCACGCCATCCCAGCACGGGAAACACCCACCACGGACAGGGCACTCCGGCCTCTTCAGGGCAGCTGGGCAACGTTTTGTGGCCGGGCCTTGGCTCCCACCAGCTTAGTCCCCTCATCCTCCAGTGGGTTAGGGGTAGAGAAGATGAAGCCCGTTCCGTTTCAACTCAAAATCAGGATCTTCTGAGTGCGCTCAACTTTCTTCATAAAAGATCTGCTCAGTCAAGGGTAAGAGGCAGACTTCTGACAGCTTTCTGGAAAGAGCACCGAGGCAACTGGGTGACAATGTTTGGATGACGTTCTTTTCTGTTTTTTTCTTTTTTTTTTTTTTGGCCTCATCACGAGGCATGTGGGATCTTAGCTCCCCCAACCAGGAATCGAACCCACACCCTCTGCACTGGAAGGCGGAGTCTTAACCACTGGACCACCGGGGAAGTCCCGATGACCTGATGACGTTCTTATAGACACAGAGGGCTCCTCAGAGGCACTGAGCTCAACAACACGGGGAGATCTTCTGTTACAAGATGGTGCTTGAGCCGCTCCACCCAGTGGGCCACTGCTCGGGCCTGGGCCGCCTGAGGACTGACACAGACAGGCCACATCTGCCCATCCCCGAGAGGAGGGGCTGGAGGATGTATTTAGTTCCTTGATACTCGTGTGATGGAGGGACGGGTGCCCCCAGCAGACAGTGGGAAATTCGGGAGTGAGGTCCCACTGTGGACCCTCCATCCGCAGCACTAAGCTGGGTACACACACCTGATGACGTCACTCCCAACCCTCACAGCAGCTGCGAAAGGTCGGAATGATCATCTCCATCTCACAGAGAAACACACAAAGGCTCAGAGAGTCTGACTATCTTGCCCTCAGCTTCTCAGCCAAGATTCAAACCCAGGTGAGTGCGACCCCAAGACCCAGGTAAGAGACGGGCTCTCGGATTTACATATCCACCGTATGTCCTCAAGATGTTTGCAACTGAGCTGGAAAGACAGGAGATACGTTCAAAGACAAATGGACATTCTAGACCAGCCTGTCCAATGGACCTTTCTGCGATGGCGGAAATGTGCTATGTTCTGTGCTGTCCAGGAACCACACACAGCCACCGGCTAATCTGATGTGTGGCTAGGGCAACGGAGAATCTGAATTTTTAACTGTATTTCATTTAAATTAATTTGAACTTAAGGGGCCGCTGAATGTCCATATCGGACAGCGTAGTTAGAGATATTTTCTACCAAAAACATTCAGAAAACAGAACGGTCATAGCAGGCTTCATGCACGACAGAGGCTCCAGGCAGGCCCTTGATGTGCTAGGATTTGAACAGGACCCTTGTTTCAGGCATGATCATCTTCCCTGTAGAATCTGGTTTGGAGTCAAGGACCCCAGAAATCAAGCCCAGTGCCCGTGGTCGTGGTCCACAGATGAGGAAAGCAAGGACGCTCCTCCCGCGTCCTTGTTCTTCTTGGAACTGTCTTACGCGGCAGCACGAGGAACTCTCGTTCACCCCCCGCCACTGTCCTCCTGGAGGCTTTCCTCTCCTCCTTGCCCTGTGCCCTCCCTGCCAACACCAGCAGGTGCTGGGCTCGAGCTCTCTTTAGAAACCTGGACATCTTCTGTTCTACTTGTGGGCTGAGTCATTCCTCTCCTGCGATGGCTTTCATGTGCTTTATTCTCTTACACCTGTCACTCTGAGAATGGCATGTCTTGAAACAGTAAACAGCACCACTCACAGAGAGACAGCTCCACCACCCCAACACGCAATCCCAACTACAGGAAACAGAAGCCCTCCATCACCACTGGCCCTGCGCAGTGCTGGACCCCAATCCCGAGAGTGGGGCACTGTATCTGTCTGACTCCGTTCTTTCCCATACGAAGGTACTCCCAAGGCAACGGCTGGGCCCCCTAGTACTGAATCTCCCGTCTCTGACATCCCAGTCACCGCCTGTCTACTAGCTGCAGAGATGTTGACAACTCTTCGGCTGTAAGACCAGATCAGCAAACAGGGTTCCCGGCACAGCAATGACCTGCCCTTCAGGCCAGGCCCCTGCATGCCCAGCTCTCAGAAGACAGGTGGCTCTGTCTGCACAGTGGGACACTTGAAACCTCTGTCCCCAGTTTTCTAGCTCACGCAGCTGCCACATGCTTCACTCTTCCTTCCAAGCATTAATAACAGCCACAGGAACCCTTACATTCTCCAGCTTAAGGGATAGAGATCATGTAGGGCTGTAGGTTGTTTTTCGGCCAGGAGGGGGTCATCTATTTTTAGTTCTTCCAGCTGTGGGAAAGGGAACCTCTATCTACCTTCCCAAAAAAGCGCAGACACACAATTTCACCTTCTGTACTCCGAGGACGAAGGTTCTTTGGGCTGCAATGAAGATGGTGTATGTCCTTCTAAGATGACTCTCAAAACGAGGCCGGCCTTTGCATGTGGGATCACTGTGTGGTCAAGCTCACCACACACCTGAGATCCAAGTCCCCACCAGGCAGGGAAG
The DNA here is from genome assembly GCF_003031525.2 of Neophocaena asiaeorientalis asiaeorientalis. Classification (NCBI taxonomy): domain Eukaryota; kingdom Metazoa; phylum Chordata; class Mammalia; order Artiodactyla; family Phocoenidae; genus Neophocaena; species Neophocaena asiaeorientalis. The sequence goes on along the minus strand of NW_020174038.1, from coordinate 1,718,080 downwards.
GAAGACGCCCCCCAAGATCTGAGAACTCCACGTCAGGGTTGACAAAGTGGCCACAGGCCTGGTACATCCCACAGCTCGCGAGCTAAGAATGGCTTTTAAATTTGTAAAGGATTATAAAAAATCTTTTAAAATATACTATAGACGCAGTAACGAGTCTGCAAAGCCTAAGATATTGCTGTCTGACCCTTCCTGGGACAAGGTTGCTGACCCCTGGTCTAAATGAGCAGGACCTCAGCCGTCCAGAGGGTACCTGCCGTTTCCTGAGCTGAGTCCTCGACATGCCAAGTCCTCTTCATCCCCCTATGTTAGTTTTCCCTTTAAGTTCAGAAACAGATATAAAATGTTCTGAGGAAAGGCACGATAGCTATCAAACATAACAGCTGATAAACAAACGTTCACTTCTTCCAAGGAGCTCAGCATCACAGGTGAGGATCTGGTTCAACACCTGTGCCTTTACTGTGACAGAGACAAGGCTCCAATTAACAAGCAGCCAGAGACGATTCCAGGCGTCAAAGCGAAGACGCCACAGAATGTCCTCACCCATCCTGCTGCTGACTCAGGGATCCTCTGGGTAGCCCCAGCATCCACATTTGATAACGGCATTTTGACTCACCTTCTCCCCCACTGTCCGAGGGAAAGAAAACAGAGGCAGAAACACACCTGAATTGTCCCCTGGGATCTTGCCTTTGAGTTTCTTAGACACCTGCCCCTAAATATCCTCAGAGTCTCTCTGGATTAGAACTCAAAGGAAAAACACAGCATCCAGCTCTTCCTGGGCTTCCACCAGAGAGAACGGCAGCCCGGCCCGCGGCGCGAAGCCCCCAGCGCAGCCACCATCTTACCTGGTTCAGTGCAGTTCTTGCTGCTCCGCGGCCCTGCATCTTCTGAAGTCAGCGAGTCATTCACCTGCATTAACTTCCTGCCCACGGTCCACTGTCTGTCTTGCCCGATGAGGTCCATGAAGTCAAGGTCTGGGGAAAAAGAGATCACAGCCACGCATCACTAACAGCTGGGTGTCACCTGTCCCCAGGCTGGGTGCCCAGCGCCTTCAGCCATCGGCACTCAGTCCAGCCAACACCCCTTAGACCTCTCACCACCGTCGCTCACCATCCTGCCCCCACCTCCCAAGGGCTTCCTCGGCTCCTGGATCCTACTGGCTCCCACAGCGGCAGCCCTCAGCCAACGGCTGGGAGGGGGCGGTGTATAAACACCTCACGCTCCAGTGGGATGACTCTGAAGTGTGTGTTCTACCCTGGAATCCAGTTTTCTCCACTGGGATGACTCTCCAGGTGTCTACAAGGTGACTCTCCTGATAAAACACACTTTATTGGCCGCTGTCCTTTCCTGTCTTAATTCCCTGCACCCGATAACATGCTGAGAAATGTTGAACAACCAACTCTCCAGGGGAAAAAGTCCTGGTCTTGTATCCACTGGACAACTTCCATGGTGTAAATATTCCCATCATGGCCAATTTCGAGCTACCAACGTGATCTCACTGAACGTGGACTTGGGAAAAAAGGGCACGGTTGGGTCCGCTAAGTCAGGGTGACTGGCACCTACCCACCAGCAGCTACTCCTTGACCAGTACTTCCCTGAACCGCCTCCCAAATACACCACCTGCCACTGAACACCTGCTCAGGATCTGCTTCTCGGGGTCACCCAGGCTAAGACACCACAACAACACGCCCAGAGCCTGGGCCAGTGAATCCCACACAACAAGATTTCAGTAAACACGAGATGAGAGCGTGAACAAGGGGAAAGTCGATCACTGAATGCGTGACTAGGGCTGAGGTCTCCGGCTGAGATGCCCATGGGGATGGAAGTGCCAGGAGAAAGAACAGAGACAGAAGAGCCCGTCGGGGGAGAATATGGTGGCTTCTGCTTAGGACGTGTTGGATCTGAAGTGTCTGGACCATCCACAGGGCAGCATGCTGCCCGGGTAATGTGGGTGCAGACACCGCAGGGTGGACAGCTAAGCTACAGAGAACATCAGGAGAACCATAAGCAAATAGGGAAGAGCATGGCATGTGTATGGATGCAGCTTCCTAAAGAGAAAGGAACGGAAGAAGAAACCACGGGAAACTCAGCATTCCTTCAGAGCAGGTAGAGTCAAAGCATTCAGCAAAAGATCATGAAAGGAAGGAAAAGAGCAAGGGAAGTGGTGTCACAGAAGGTAAGCAGAAAGAGGATTTCAAAAAGGAAAAAGTGGCCGATGGCCTTGACTGCCATGGACCAATCACGTAAGACAGATGCAAAGACACAACAGAGCGGGACCTCAGAGGGTCACTGGGATGTGGAAACAGCAAGCACAGATGGCTCTTTCTAGTGGCTTGGAACTCAAGAAAGTGTGACATGAGGCTTTGGCTACCTCTCGAGTGTCCAGAGTTGCTGTGGTCAGAAAATGGATCTAAGAACAAGACAAGGCTCTAATTCATGGGCACGGAGGCCTTCACAAAAGGCCAGAGGGTGCGCCCCACAGAGCCACACCAGCACAGAGCTCTGAATCGGTCAATGAAGAGCTGAAGGTCATCATACCCTTTCCTCAATTTCCATGGGGATTTTAGCTTCCTAAATGATGTCACTTTCATTATATAATTGGAACCTCATGACAATGCTCAGGAAAGAAAGAGGGAGCCTGGGCACTGTCTCTCTGTCCACTGCTGTCTCTCTGACACCTAATCACTGCTGGCTCAGAGGAGGTACTCAGTAAGTATGTGTCAGAGTAACCATTCCCACTTTGTGGATGGATAAAGTAAAACTCATGGAAGTTTCTGGAAATCACAGTGCTTGTAGGCATCTCACCTAAAGCCAACAGGACACACAGTAACATCCATAGCTCACAAACTGAGGTCTTCCTCAGTCAAATGGAACCTGCTCCACATGTAAAATTATCAAGTAGCTAATTACAACTTTTATACATTAGCCGGGACAGCCCCTAGGTTTATTCTCAAAAAAATGTAGAAAGTGGGGCCCGACTAGAGTAAGCAATAACTTAAGACTCTGAAATACAGAAACCTACACGACGGCCAGATACGGCCATAACTGTGAGGACAATCCCAAAGACATTTCAAGGTCAAAGCAAGGCATCTGTGGAGTCCTGTTCACCTGAATGGTTCATTCTTAGGATTAAGAACGGTGACCAGCAGAGGAAAAAATTGCAGAAAACTCATAAACAAGGAATAAGGTCAGTTGCCTTAAAATTCAACGGGCAGACCTAAAATGTGAACATTACACCATATCGTTTGTCTCAGGTTGGGTTTCCGCAGAAGCAGCCCCTGAGGACAGGGATTTGAGCACAGGTTGTTTACGTGGGGGGTGATCTCGGGAAGCACCCGTGCTGGGACAGCGCCAGGGAGCCAGCCAATGGAGGTGTGTTTCAAGTCCATTGCTAAAATGGTTGAACTAGCACTTGACCCCTCTGGAAACCTCTGGGGGCCAGTGTAGACGTGCAACTCAGACACCCAGGGGGTGAGGGAGCTGGGGTATTTATCCACCTGCTCTTGGTCTGCCATGGGTGGAATGCAGGCTGTTCCCAGGGGACATTAATTCCCTGGCACTTCCACCCAAAGTGGGCTCTGGTACCCAGCAAAAGGCCTTAGATAATGAGACGCAGGTGCTGAAAGTTGGACGGTGCCCATGTGCACTGAAGACATGAGGACAAAGTGATGCGGGCAGGATGCCGATGGCATCTTCCAGCCTACACGAGACCAACAGATTGGCCGTTCTGCTCTTCTTGTAATCTGGGTTAAAGAAAAGTGCTCTGTGGTGCTGCGATCCTAACATTCAGGAAGATCCCAATGTGCGTTGTTTGTATAGTGGTGAGCATAGCTGCCTTCCAGGAAGATTCCAAAAATCTGCAAAGAAGCAAAAGCATCCCTTCCAGTGACTTGCAAAGTTCCTGCTTAGGCCAAATTTCCATGGTTCTGTAATTCTGAGAGAAAAGCTGATACCAATTAAGAGATATAAAAATAAAGCCAGCTATTGTAGCAGAAAATTAGAGGATTTTTTTACACGATGATTCAATAGCTTCAGGAATCAGAGACTATTAACGCAGCGCCTCTGGATTCCAAAACCTACAAACGTTTATCTCAAAAAAAATATATATGACCACTGACCACTGATATACAGATGTGGAGACCAGAGTCTGAGAAAATGAGAATGATGAAAGCAAAGCACTGCGTTCACTTACTTCCCACTGAGAACCGTGCGACGATATTACACCCCATTCTCTTTGTCCTCACAAAACTGCTGGTGAGGGACTTCCCTGTGGCGCAGTGGTTAAGAATCCACCTGCCAATGCAGGGGACACAGGTTCGAGCCCTGGTCCAGGAAGATCCCACATGCTGCAGAGCAGCTAAGCCCGTGCGCCACAACTACTGAGCCTGCATGCCACAACTACTGAGACCCATGCGCCTAAAGCCGGTGCTCCGCACAGAAGCCACCGCAATGAGAAGCCCGAGCACTGCAATGAAGAGTAGCCCCCACTCGCCGCAACTAGAGAAAGCCCACACGCAGCAACGAAGACCCAACGCAGACAAAAAAAAAAAAAAAGTCAAAAGAAAAAAACAAAACTTCTGGTAAGGTAGGAAAGGGCAGTTGGTTCTCGGGTCAACTTACCTTTGGAGTAAATAAGTCAGAGTAGAAGTGATCTGCCTCAACTCGGAACCCACCCATGGCCACAGCCACTGCCAGTTAATAATCATCATGACAGCCATTTATTGAGTGTCATGACAGCCATTTATTGAGTGTCTATTATGTGCGAAGAACTTGCCACTCTTTGCCATGTTTCATCTTAACATCTTATTCTGAACTATTAACTCCACTTGCAAATAAGGAAACCGAAGCACAAAAGAGGTTAAAGACTTGCCCAAGGTCACAGAGCAAGCAAAGAGGAGCAGAACGGGGATCTGACCAGGATCTGACCAGGTCTAGTGACCCCAAAACCCATATTCTTGGTAGATCCCTGCAGAGGATGAAATCCATCTGGCCATATTACTCAGCTATAGCAAGACAGATCCACTATGCAGCCTGCACCTTATACGAGGTGAGGGGTGGAGACAGTCTCACTGGACCTACTTCCCCCAGAAACTATTAGGAACAGTGGCAGGTCAGGAGCATCACCCCGTGAAAGCATCACACACGCAAAAGAAAACGGTCCTGAAACCCTACTGGATGCAGGACGCTCAGCTGAGCGTGGATTTCTCAGAGACTCAGGGGGCCCCTTGGTCACAACATGGAGGCTTACAGTCTTGGATTTAGGGAGGAGTGGGTGGGCAGTGGGGAAGGCAGAGGGGATCGGGGGAGGTGCCCACTGCTCTCCCCTCATCACCCCCAGCTTCCCTGGACTTCTTGGCCCGGCAGGGGATGCTCCTCGAAGCTACACTTGAGCAATGTCAACAAAAGCCCTTGGCCCCCATCCACCGCGTGCCTGGCTCCGCCTGCCAGGCCCTGGAAGTGGCGAGCTGGCCTAATTAGTCAGGGAGCGGGTGGGGGCGGTGAAGAGGGAGGCAGCGGGCTCACATGTCACATGTCACCAGCTCCGAGCAGGGCGGCAGGGGTGGGCCGTGGAGATAGCGCGGGGTGCCTGCTGGAGGGGAAGAGGTTCTCAACTTGAGACTCAAGCACACGCACTAAGGAAGGAGAGAGTGTGAGGCTGGGAGCCAAGTTTCCATTACAGAGCTGTGCCCTCATCCTCTCCTGCTCTCTCCCTCCCTCCCTCCCTCTCTCTCTCTCTGTCTCCCTGTCCCCTTCCGCCTCTCCACGATCAGGGCTTGGAAAGCCCAAGGCTTTCTGACCCCAAGAATGGATTTCCTTCAGTGCCCCCTGTCCCAGCTTCACCCTAAGACTAACATGCTTTCTCCCATGTGCACCCTCGCCCCACATAGGGTCCCAGGCCCAGCGGAGAGGTGGAGCTGCCACCCTCTGAGGAGGGAAGGACCCCGTTCAGATGAGGGTCTGCAGACAGGCAGGTTTGCTGCAGCAGCATCAGAATTGTGCCCCTGCCCGTGTGCCCGCAGCCGTCCTGCACCTTCTCACTCCGCGCTACCCCCGGAGTTTCGTCCATTTCACTGACGGGGTAAAGCAGCGAGCTGGGACTCAAGCCCAGATCTGACTGCAAAGCCCATCTGCGCGCGTCCCACCTCGTCCCAGAGCTCAGGAGCCCAGGGGAAGTGGCCTCCTGGGGTCAGCAGGCCCCCTTGAAGGGTCGTGTTAGCTCTCCCCTCCCCCAGATCTGGAACATGGCATTTCTTCTTGAAAACTGGGATGGAGAGAACCACCCAGAGGATCAGGGCAGCAGGTGAGGAAACTGAGTCTTGCAGAGCCTAACGCGACCCTGAGGACAGAAGGTCCAGAAAACTCAGTGAACAGAACAAGTGACAGAGCCCATGGCGGCAGGACCGGCTGCAGCCCTCAGGCCAGCGCAGGCTCAGAGTGCCCAGCAGGGCTATAAATACCCCACCCTGCAGTTTACACAGCTGTCCCCACTCCGGGCGCCCCGGGTCTTCACCCCGGGGTCAGAGGGCGGGTTTGCATCAGCCTGCAGCCCTGAGACCGCCTTCTGCAGACTCTCCAGCAAACGAGTGGGGCGCAGCTGCCCCTCCAGCGCCCTCTCCCTACGGCCACCATCCTGACCCCCCACCCGCCGAGATTCTCACCCTCTGTGGGTGAACGGAGGAGGAGGGCAGGGCTGGCCCTTGCCTGTGGATCTTCACACTGATTCTCCAGCTGGAGGAAAAGTGTGGCTCTGAGTGGTTCTGGGTCCTTGGAAAGGAGCACAGACTGTGGAGAGGCTGCGAGCTCTCCAAACCCGCCAGGAGAGAAAGAAGCCGGAGGCTGAACGTCCTGGGCACTGGGTCCCTCCACAGCCTCAAGCTTCCAGAAAGACAGAGAAGGGCAGATCCAGAGAACTCGAAGCTGCGGGGAGGCCACAGACTCCAGGTAAACCTCTCCTCTCTCTGCATCTTCACGCCCTGCCCAGCGGGTCCCCCATCTCCTGCCCTCTGGCTGCGCCATGGCAATCACAAGCCGCAGCTCTCAGGCTGCACTTAAACCGCATCCCAGTGTCAAGGCGCCGCACCTCCACTCAAGAGGAAAACCCTCTGGAAGGCTGAGGTTTCTCGGTCCCTCTAATGGGAAGAGGGAACAGTAACCCCTGGCCACCTACACACAGATATGGGCCCTTCCACCCATGTCCGCCCTCTGCAGGGCTCCTGCACAGAGCGCAAGGTCAGCAGCAGCAAAAGCATCTCCTGGGGGCTGGTGAGAAATGCAGCGCCCAGCCACGGAGCAGGACTCTGCACAGAGCACAGTGGAGTCTGAGCTGCTGCTCCCAGGCCCCAGGAAACAGCTTCAAGTGTTATTTGCCAAAAGACGGTGTTTCTAAGCACAAGAGGCAGAGAGAGGCTGCAGGGCGTAGGCAGAAGGTCCCTACCCAGCACTGCTGGGGTCCCGATGGTGAACGGGAGCAGGCTGCTGGGGCTCTGGGTCACGCTGTGGACCAAGTGCTGTCCAGTCGTGTCCTGCATCCGAGGGGGCCGGTCCCATGACCCGTCCCCCGACGGGAGGGAACGGGCAGCCCAAGAAGTCCTGACTGCTGCTGTGCCTCCCCTTCCCTCCTGACACCAACCCTCACAGCCCAGGCCACACACCCTCCCCAGGACACAGAGGCCGGCAGAGCCCATGACAGAGTGGCCTTGGGAACAAGGGCAGCCCAAAGCACCCAGCCCAAAGGCAAGAGTCCAAACTGGCCCCGGATGCAGGTTCTGCCATGGCTGTCGGGCAAAACAAGGCAGGTCTGGTTGTGAGACTTGGAGGCCAAGGTAGGGGAGCCCAGAGAGACCCTGGCCGCTCCCAGGGAGAACCCCTTCCTCCACCCAGCCTTCCTGACCTTCCAGGATGTCCCCTCAGCACAAGGCCCCAGAGCTACTTCTCCTTCAGAGCTTGCATCACAGATGGACACATCACTGACTGTCTCCGCTGCTCCCCCCACCCTGCGACCCCGACCTGTCCCAGGCTCCAGGAGACTCAGGCTGTCTGGGCTTTTCTCCTCCCTGTGCCCCTCCCCCCGACCCCTGCCTGAAACCCGGTGGGTGTCCAACAGCCACAATGTCACAGCGCTTGCCTCAAGGTGGGGCTGGGGAGTCATTGCCCAATTCCCAGGAAAGACCCCTACGTCTTCCCTCAGGGGTCATGCCCCTTGATTTGAGGCTAAGTTTAAATGACAGGCCTGGGAATTTTAGTGGCAAACCTAAAACAGAACCCAAGTGCTCGGGGTTCCCGGACAAAACTGTTTGCGTTATACAGTCTTGCTATTCAAAGTGTGGCCCCTGGACCAGCCACATCAGCCTCCCCTGGGAGCTTGTTAGAAATGTGGCATCAGACCCCCCGCGTGAGACTCTGCATTTAAACACATGACTTGTGTGCACAGTAGGGTCCAGGCAGCTCTGCAGCCCATTGCTGGGCTGGGTGTTTCTTTTCCCATTTGTTCAGACATCGGTCGCTGAGCACCTTCAAGTTCCCAGGACAGCGCTCTGCTTGATCTCTCCACCTCTAAGTTCTGTCCTCAGGGAGCGGGAAGGCCCCTTGCTGAGCACAAGCCCCTGCAGGAGGCGTGCTCCAGCATCCACGGAGCTGGCTGGCCGCCGAGACGCTTCCTCCTGCATCTGCCTCGAAAAGCGAGAGAAGACCAGGTCCCAGCAGCCAGGTTTCAGAGCTTCCTCTTTTCCAAACAGCTCCATCTTTCTTCACTGCTCTACTAACTAAAGCAAATGGGTGTGTTCCAAGGACCCTGGGGACTGGGCTTCTGGTCTCAGGACTTCGCCATCTTGGGCATCTGGTGACTTGGGATTCTAGGGCCAGATCTGTCCCTAGCTGTGGGCTGTTGGGAAGTTGAATCACTTTAACTCAGTTGCTGCATCTGAAAACTGAAGGGCCTGAATAGTCTGACCACTAAAGTCCTTGAGCTTGGATTTTTAAAAAAATCTCGGGGAGAGTTGTGTACCCCAGGAGACTGGGCTATATGACTTACTGAAGAGTGGGAAGAAAATATGAGAACCCCCAGGTCTGTATCACGTGCCAATCTTATTACATATTTATTATTTATAATGCAAGCTGACAGTAGCACCACCACTGAGCCCGTGTGCCAGCATGTCCCATAATTAATGTAATAGAAGGGCACTGTCACCCAGTGTAGGCGAGGGGCGTGAAGGCAGAGCGCAGAGTGGATGTGGGGCCCTCCGGGCTCACTTGCTCTCAGAGTGTCCGGCATAGGGCCCTTTACGTGTACTCAGTGAAGCAGATTTGCAGATATGATTTGAGACAGTAAAATCTTTACATTCTTTGAACTTGAAGATGAATTACACATTTCTCTCTTACAATAAGACAACTGCTACAAATACGCCCACCTTTTCTGAGAAGACATTGTGGCCTCTAGCTAAGGATGCACCTAGCAGGTATATTCAGAACACACACACACACCCTTCAAGGTGACATCTTAACAACCAGGTGAAAAGGCACCTACGTTCCTCAAGAAATTTGTTTTATGGAGAGAACGTTTTGAAAACAAATATCAAGAAATTGTGTTACCCTCCAAAATTGACAGAAATCAGCGTCTAAAGCAATCATATTTTCCACCTTAAAACGCGGAAGCAGAATTACGTCACCTGATGAAAAACATTCCACACACAAAGAGTTGCAATGAGTTCTGAATCCATTTGTTAAAAATATGTAAATTCAACACCTTCTGAAAAGTAGCATGATTAATTGACCGAAACCAGGAAAAATGCGAAGACGTGAACAAAAGTTTTTGCCTAGTTGGTGGGTGAAACTGAAAAATTAACGTCTTGATTTAGTAGGTACGGTCTAGGATGCTTTTCTTCCATTTGGATCTATGTATCTTGGTGAATTATCTATTTCAGTTAGGACAGCCATTAAATGTCAATATTGAACTGAACCTTAAATGAAAATAAACAGACTTCCAACTGGCTGTTCCTCAAAATATGGAACTAATATTTTGAAAAATGATTTAAATATACTCAGTCATGTTGTCCTCAATAAAACAGTACTCACAGACTGTAGCAATATTAATAATTATAATGCTCCAGGAAAATTGAAATGTTTTGCTCTATTAATAAAATCTTTATTTTCTTCCTCTTAACTTTATGTTTCTTCATATATAAAAGTCAGGGGTGGGCCCGTGAGCCACGGCCACTGAGCCTGCGCGTCCGGAGAGGCCACAACGGTGAGAGGCCAGCGTATCGCAAAAAAAAAAAAAAAGTCGGGGTAGATCCAGGTTTCGTAGGGCCCGAAGCTTATGTAATGTTGCGGTCCCTCTTTTCTTTTATTATTTTTTTAATTTTTTTTAAATTTTTTGTCTGGCCACACACCTTGTGGGATCTTAGTTCCCCGACCAGGAATTGAACCTGGGCCCTGGGCAGTGAGAGCACGGATCCCTAACCATTGGACCACCAGGGAATTCCCTCTTTCAAACAGGAAAATACAAAGTTAGATACAAGGCTTAAGTATGTGTATACATAATACATATTACAATATTAATCATGCACAATTTCTAAATCAATATCCATTCTCCAATAGTTTGGAGATAGCAGCTTCAGATGACACATGCTGTTCCAACACCTGTATACGTTTCTTCTTTCTTCCATTAGACTGTAAGCTACCTGATGACACCAATTTTTTTTATTGGCCCCCAGTACTTGCATAGAGGAGGGATTCAATAAATCTCCATCAGGGAATTAATTTTTTAAACTAAACTGGAGTGTGGTGCCTGCACCCCTCCCTGCCGACATCCCTTCTCCCCTAATTTGAATCAACCTTGGAATTTCCTTGGGGAACGACCCCTCCCCCATACCCTGTCTACCTGGTCTGAGTGGAGCATCTCTCACTCATTCACTAAGGTCCTGGCCAATCAAAGCCCCACATCCTGCAGGTCATGATGACTGGTTCCCAGGTGTGCCTGTAACTGAGACAAGCCAAACAAAACAGAGCTCCCAGGAGAGAGCCTAGCCCACTCTCTCCCAGTGAGCTTGAAACTGGAAGGAGGGCATGGATGCTGGGAGTCCAGGAATGCAGCCAGCACGCAAAGGTGGGCAGAGCCAAACCCAGAGCTTTCTTTTCTCTGCAAGGGGTTCAAGTACAGGCTGCAAGGAGTGAAGGTTGGCCCCTTGATGGTGGAGATACAGAGTCTGTGCAACACCCCCCCCAAATACCCAGAGGCCGGCCCAGGCAAACAAGGGAAACCCTCAAATGTCACTGTGAAATTGCAGTAATGATTTAGATTGCAATGCAGCATTTGCCACGTTGGGAGGCGTCCTGGTTTGTGTTTCCTGAAAGCCAAGTCCAAAACAAAGACTTGAGCGCAAGTAGTTTATTCTGAAGGGGATCCCAGGATGAAGGAGTGAGGGCACGTGGAAAGCAAGACGGGGAAAGGGAAACAGGAGCTATAAGGGAAGTTATAAATGGAGGATGTATAGGATGGCTGCTGCCATGGCAACTAGGGCACGATCCCACCGGGAGCTCGGAGGTGCACCCAAGATTCCTCCCAAAATTGTCCTCCAGCAGGATGAGGGCTGTGGCTCTCATCACGTCCTGACTGAGGGTAGCCCCAGGAGCATGAACTCCCCCAAACTCCAGGCTGTACTTTTGGGTGGGCCACGTCAGCTCCCACCTACCGGGAACACCCCGAGCCAGAGGGACACGTGGCCCATGCTTGAGGTGGCACGGCCACTGCAGCAGAGTCTGAACCCACACTGCCCTGCCTGCTGCAGCTGCGGCTTGAACCCGAAGGAGGATGGAGGGGGTGTCTCAAGGGACACCCAGTGATGCCAGCTACCGAAGGTAACCTTGGCCTCATCTTGGAAACAGTCTCTCTCGAAGCAAGCGGGAAGATGTGGTTGGTCCAGGGCCACGCGTAGATTTCCTAATGATGTTTTCCTTTTCTCCCTCTTCTCTCACCACGGAACTTGACGCCAGAACTAAAATATCCTCTGGACGCTTCCCAATGAGAGCACAGGACTAAAGAGGGGACAGGCAGTGTGGGTTTCTTTTAGGTGGAGAGTCACTTGGTTCTCACATTTTCCTACTCTTCAGCCCACTGCTTGCAGCTTTCCAAGTTGGAAACTGACGCCCACCACAGGAGCGCAACAAGGCTGAGCAGAGAGAAAGCAGCATCCACGCCCCCCGGCCCCGGGTTTCCATCACGAGTCAGAGACCCACCAACAGGAAGCGGAAGGCAGGGAACGATCCCACGAACGGCCAGACAGGGATGGGCTGACGCATACCACCTTCCAGGCCACCGCCTGCCGCCTCAGGGAAGGCCGGTTTGCTTCTGTCATTTCAGCCCGATGGCGGCACCTCCCCTGCTCTCATCCCGTGACTCCCTCCCGGTGAATTTCTATTGATTCGGGATTTGCCTAAGGAATCAGGCTTTGTTTTCTAGAGCCCTAAGAAGAGCAGAAAATGATCATCAAAATTCAGTATTTGGGGCCCACCCGCTACGTGCCTCCGGCCGAGGGCTCCCCATCTCACTCTGTGAGGTTCGTACCACGCACGCCTGTCTCCCCCTCCGGCCCTCTCTGTCCCAAAGCCTGAGAGATCCCATCCATCTCAGCCACCACCAGCCAAGGCCAGTAAGTCCTCTGTCAGGGAGCCAGAGAGAAAAGGGGAAAGTGAAAGACCTCTTCCATTGTTTCTAAAAGTGAAGGAAGCAGAGAACAAGGGAGAGGCGGTCAATAAAAAGACACACACACACACACACACACACACACACACATACACACACACACTGGCTGAGAAGGGGTGATGCAACAAGGGATTCTGGGACCAAGGGCCATATCCATCTCTTCTGGAATCGTGTACTCACATAAGGGAGAAAGGGGAGGGAAGGAAACTGGACCCATGGTGACATTGCTGGTCCGTTGATGACACCAGCCTACCTGCAGAAACAGCCTCCAATAAATCCCCCAATGCCTTAGGCATTTTGAATTGTCTTCTGCTTTTGACAGCAAGAAGTGTCATGACTGATGTATCAGATGAAACCTTGTGTTAAGATCTAAGTATTGTCCTGAGAAACATCAGACTTCGGTTCAAATTCTGGCTCTGCAGCTTTCCAACCTTATACTGCATGAACCTCTTCCTAGAAGCTGGCCTTACACACATGAGACCTGTCCCAAATACCAGCCTACCTGGACCAAAGCTTTTTAGTAAAGGTGGTGAGCCTATCTTACACCCAATAGTTTGTACCTCCAAAAGTACAAACCACTGGGTATAAGACAGGCTCAATGATGCACTGTACAACATGAGGAAGAGAGCCAATCTTTTATAATAACTATAAATGGAGAGTAACCTTTAATAATCGTAAAAAACCAAAAATTTTTTAAAATAATAAAGGCAGTGAGAGCTCTTCACTGTCCCCCTCTTCAGGGATCCACTACTCGTCAGGTCACCTCAGCATCACCCTGCGCGTGACTGACGCCACCTGTTCTCACACATCCCCTTGTCCCCCCCGCCACGGCAGGCTGACGGCCTGCCCGAGCAGCCCTCGGCTCAAAACTGCAATAGAGAAGGATGGAAAAGGATGAGGATCCCAAAATAAATCCCCATCTCTCCGAGAGGATTCTCCTCCTCAGAAGAGTTCCTCGAAGCCACAAAAGGCACCTTGAACGGTGTCATTTGACTTACAAGGAGCCTGAAGCCTGTGATGAGCCCCGGGAGGGGATAGAGCCTCCCAGGCACTTGGGAAGCCTATTCTTGCGGGGCCACCCTGCTGGGATTTTCAATTAGAAACACTGCATCTGTGACTTGAGTTCATCCCATCCTTTCTTTTTTTTTTTTTTTATGACAAAGTGAATCAGTTATACATATACATATGTTCCCATCTCTCTTCCCTCTTGCATCTCCCTCCCTCCCACCCTCCCCTTTCTGATGACAGGTGTGAGCTGTCACCACTGCCAGACGATCAGTGGGAAGTCACCGAGTAAGAGGAGTGTGTCCGTCCGGGCTGGGGAGGCCACCTAACTCAGGAGGACAGAGCACCTGGCCCCGTGTCCTCCACAGTCAGGAAGCCCGGGGCCTTGGGGCCCACAGAGTCTCCAAAGGGCTGCAGAGGGCAGCGCTCTCGTAGCTTCCATGCTTCCATCTTTTATGAGAGGCAATAAACCAGAAAATTCTCTTCTCCGGAGTCAGACGTAACAGCTCTTTCCACAAATGTCTACAGAGAAAGCTCGAGCTATAAACTGGGACATTTAAAATCTCTGGTTGTTTCTGTTTTTGCTTCAGGTTTCCTTAACTTTACAATCACTACTGCTCTTGCTACTATCACTATCTCTAGACACGATACAGTTGTAACTTCCGCAGCATCATGAATGGACCCTCCGTGAGCAAAGCACGCGGGGTGCCATACGGAGGTGCGCGTGAACCCGGACTCGGGATGTCTGACTTCCTGCGTGGGCCCACCTCCTGCCAGGTGCCACCGGGGCCCTTGTCTTGCTTCTCGACGCCTCACTCATCTTACGACAGTCTTGGGAGGTGGGTGTTCTTACTCCCACTTCCCCTGTGAGAAACCAATCTCTTGGACCCTAGGCCAGCGACTTGCCCAAGGTCCCAGTCCTGAAGTAGATCGCAGGCAGCACCCAGTCCAAGGTCGGCCTGGGGACGTTCCAGGCGGGACACAGATCTTAGATGCCCTCTGGTTTTTTAGCAGCAAAGCCTGGCCTGGCACCTCGCCCGGTAGCTCCCACGCTGGGAATCCTTCCTTTCCCTTTACCCCCCTAAGCTCAGGGTGCCTGGATTCCTGCCTCAGCCTCACTAAGATGCCGCTTTGTATAATCTTCCCCTTGACGTTTCCATCTGAGACATGGGAGGCACGGGGCTGGTTTTATAAAAGTAAATCATGGTAGGAGAAACATGGTTTCACTGTGGCAAAGAAAAAGTAGCAAATACTGTGTAGCAGAACGTTAATGGGGAAATCTCGGTGGTGGGTATGCGAGTGTTCACTGCACAGCTCCTTCCATGTGTCTGTACGGACGGATATTTTCATATAAAACGCTGAGCGGAAAGTAAAGTTGCAGAAGGTCCCAGAGGTACGTGAATATTCATGGCATCCCCTACATAGTATCTGAGAGTGATAAAAAGAAAGATTATTGCAACATGGCCAAGATCCATGTGTACAGGGAACCCCTCCAGAGGGGGCCGGCAGGGGGCCGCTGTGTGGTCCAACACCTCGGCTGGGGTCCTGCGGCTCAGCCGTGCTCTGCTTCCAAGACCATATCTACTACGCCTAAAAGGCCCCGGGTGGCATGGTACCCACACCGTGGCCGAGTGCATCACAAACACCCATCGTTGAGAAGAGAGTCTCAAGGCAGCGTCCCTTCCGGAACCAGCACACGTGGATGCCTAAGCCTCCGCGCCTGCCACATGAGGCAAGACATCCCAGCTCGTCATCTCCCAAGCCCCACACTTGTTTCACTTCCTCTTCCAGAACCTCGGCTGGACCTATCTTCTCATCGGAGGGGGTCTGGAGGGCTTCCCCTCAGTAGCAAAGCTGTATCAGCAGCGTGTCCTCTCTTGGAAGAGCCAGGAAATGACTCGGCTCAGAGCCCAACTGTCTTTGAACAGCTCTATTTCCAAGCCCTCCTCTGGATATCACCCTGACAGGAGAACGTACCTAACTCTAATTCAGTTGTGAAACAGGCCCTATCCCTGTGCAGATGTTAAAATGGAAATCTAGAGGAACGGCATGATCCTTTGGTGAATTACCGCCAGGACGAGATAGGACCTCAACGTTAGTCACTCAGCATCCCACAGACCACCCTAGCCTTTGGAGAATTTTCTGCTCCTGTGCTTTACCCCCCTGTGCAAGCTCCAGGCCTGCTTATTCTTTTCTGGAGGTCTCTGGAAAGCTCAGACTTAGTGGAAAAGCTACAGGAAACCGTTCACCCTCTTATCTTCCTCATCATGACTGTTTCAATGACTCTTTCTCTGTCATTGAATTCAATTAATTCAAAAGAAACCCAGGAACTAAAGAAGTTTCCTCTTGCCTTGTTCCCTAAAGAAACGTTAAAAGTGGTTTTTACAGAAGGACTTCACTTCCCCATGCCCCTGCCCAAACTTTGAAAGGGGCGAGGACAGATCACGGTGCAGGAAGCAGCCCATCAAAGGACACAGGGTGACAGCTGGTGGGAGCAGGTGGCACAGGGCTGCCAGTCTCCAGGAGCTCAAAACTGTGAACACTGGCATCCCTTGTTTAAGTGAAAACAGGTACAAAGAAGGTAAAGGAGTTTCAACACTCCCAACAGGGACCTACCCTTGTGCAGAGGCTGCAGAATGCAGAGCTGACAGGGCCTGTGGCCGCAGGGCTCAGAGACTCTTCCAGTCTTAAAGAGGTCATTGAATGAGCAAAGGGGCAAGGCCTAGCTCACAGGGGAAATACAGGCCGTGTACAAGGGCTGTTTTGCACTGATACTTCCCAGGTCTCGCGGGAGCCAGGTCTTTCCACGAAGCGCTATAACTCTGACTTCTGAATTTCCCAGCACCCAGCAAAAGGCGGGAGAGAGAATGGGCCTTCAATAAATCATTCCCAGAGGACAACTAAAAGAAAAAGACACTTCCCGAGATCATCTTCAGCCCTCCTTGGAGGTGAGACTGGAGGTCAAGTTTCGGGCTTCGACAATGAGCCTTTTAGGGGATAGAGAACACTCTGGTGGTCTCCGGCTGGGCCATAAGGACGTGAGGAAACCAGGCACACGGGCTCAGCCAGGCAACTGTTTAAGCCCTTTTGCCAACCAGAGATTTACTGCCTGTTCCTCCGGGCAGTGGCGGTCCCAGAGTCAATTTTCCAAGAGGAGGATCGATTGAGGAAACCATTGTTGAGGCTCAGACTGTAAATTTTTTTAAACAGCCCTGTCCACAGTCACAGGTGGCTCTGGAAGGCTCATGGGGGGCAGGAGAAAGTGACAGCCCGGCTCGCTGGCTCACCTTACGTGACTCTGCGTCTCCTTCCAGGATTTCTCTCTAAAAACCTATTTTTGCAAATGGTTTAAAAAAAAAGATGCAAATGAACTTTTTTTTCAAGTTGGGTTTTAGCCATGGTACTAGATGAGTCATCAGAAGTCCAAACCTGGGAGGGTTTCGTGGAAGAAAATAATTTTGGAACCAGGAAGGTCCTCTGAGAATGTGAATGCAGTGCAGTCCAACAGAAATACACTGCAGGCCACGTATGCAATTGCACGTTTTCTCACAGACACATTATAAAAGTAAAGCGCAACAGGTGAAATTAATTTTAATCGTATGTTTCACTTAACCTGATATATCCAAAATATCACTTCGCCATGCAATAAGTATAAAAACTATTTCATCACCTTAATTGAGATATAACTTGCATACCATAAAATTCACCCACTTAAAGTGTACAGTGAAACGGTTTTCCATGTTTACAGAGTTGTGCAACCATCAATATAATCTAATTCTTGAATATTTTCATCACCCCGAAAACACACATTAGCAGTCACTCTCCATTGCCCCCTTGCCCACTAGGCAACCACTAATCTACATTCTGTCCCTATGGATTTGCCTCTTCTGGACATTTCATATCATTGGGATAACACACTATGTGGTCTTTGGGGACTGGCTTTTTTTTTTTTTTTAATTTATTTTTGGCTGCGTTGGGTCTTCGCTGCTGTGCGTGGGCTTTCTCTAGCTGCGGTGAGTGGAGGCTACTCTTCGTTGCAGCGCGCGGGCTCCTCATTGCGGTGGCTACTCTTGTCGCGGAGCATGGGCTCTAGGCGCGTGGGCTCAGTAGCTGTGGCTCGCGGGCTCTAGAGTGCAGCCTCAGTAACTGAGGTGCATGGGCTTAGCTGCTCAGTGGCATGTGGGATCCTCCCGGACCAGGTCTCGAACCCGTGACCCCTGCATTGGCAGGCAGATTCCTAACCACTGCGCCACCAGGGAAGTCCAGGGACTAGCTTTTCTGATTTAATGTTTTCAAGGTCCATCCATGTTGAAGCAGTATCAGTGCTTCATTCCTTTTAATGCCTGAATAATATCCCATTGTGAGGATAAAAATAATCAATTAATCGTTTTACACTCTCTTTTTGTACCAAACCTTCAAAAGCCATTGTGTCTTGTACACGTGGCACACAGCTGAACTGCTCAGTGGCCACGTGTAGCTCACGGCTCCAATATTATTGCAGATCCTGTCATGTTTCTTCAGAAAATTAAATAAAACCCTGGAAGGACAATTACTTGTCCAAGGCCACATGCTGGTCAGTGGCTACATCTCAGTGTGAACCCCAGTGCTGGCCCCATCCGACAGCACCATGCTTTTTCTCCTCACCTACACACTGGGCCATGTAGCGAGGATAAAGATGAAAAGGAACAGGCTAGACAGACATCCACGGAGGTCCACTCTCCCTCCTCAACAACACTCCCTACCTGGTTGGCCATCATTCTGTTTCAACCAGTGGACAGGCCCAGTGGGGCAAGGGTGGGGTACCACCCACAGTCACCCTAAAGAAAGCACCTCTCCACCATCTGGACCAGCTGACTCCCAGCAGAAGTAGCTGCTGAAAGGCAACAAAGGTTAAAGTGATGGGTCACCATGAATAAACCACTTACCTTCCCTGAGACCCTATGACAGAGGGACAATACATACATCCCCTACTTTATGGGGTGCTCATGAGAGGAGATACATACACACCAGGAGGAGAGTCTGTTGGGTTAAGGAGAGTGAGTGAACTTCCACCCCTTAGAAATAATGTTGCCCGTGGATCCCCACCCAGTGAATCAAAAGCATTTACTACTGATGGGAAAGAGCAGATGCATTCTTTCTTCTGTAGATACACACTAATAATAGTTAAGAGCAAATACTTCTGTGGCAGTTATTATGCACGAGATAGTCTTCTAAGCAGTTTTCATTCTCACAACCCTTTGTGGAAGGTTTTTTTTTTTTTAAGTCTAGTTGATTTACAATATTACATTAGTGTCAGGTGTACAACACAGTGATTCAATATTTTTATAGATTATACTCCACTTAAAGTTACTACAAAATATTGGCTATCTTCCCTGTGCTGTACAATATAACCTTGTAGCTTATTTTAGACATGGTAGCCTGTACCTCTGAATGCCCTACCCCTATATTGCCCCTCCCCACTTCCCTCTCCTCATTAGTTACCAATAGTTTGTTATCTATATCTGTGAATCTATTCCTGTTTTGTTATAGTCATGCATTTGTTTTATTTTTTAGATTCTACATATAAGTGATAACATATAGTATTTGTCTTTCTCTGTATGACTCATTTCACTGAGCATAATACCCTCCAAGTCCATCCACTTTGCTACAAATGGCAGAATTTCATCCTTTTTGATGGCTGAATAATATCCCATTGTATATATACACCACATCATTTTGTCCATTCATCTGTTGATGGACAACTTAGGTTGCTTCCATATTTTGGCTACTGTAAATAGGGCTGCTATGAACATTGGGGTGTGTGTATCTTTTTGAATTAGTGTTTTCATTTTCTTTGGATAAATACCCAGGAGTGGAATTGTTGGTATCACACTCCTTGACTTCAGACTATACTACAAAGCTACAGTCATCAGAACAATATGGTCCTGGCACAAAAAGAGACACATAGATCAATGGAACGGAACAGAGAACCCAGAAATAAACCCATGCACCTATGGTCAATTAATCTACAGTAAAGGAAGCAAGAATATACAATGGAGACAAGATAGTCTCTTCATTCAGCGGTGCTGGGAAAACTGGACAGCTACATGTAAAAGAATGAAATTAGAACATTCTCTAACACCATACACAAAAACAAACTCAAAATGGATTAAAGACCTAAATATAAGACCAGAAACTATAAAACTCCTAAAAGAAAACATAGGCAGAACACTCTTTGACATAAACTGTAGCAATATTTTTTGGATCTGTCTTCTAAGGCAAAAGGAACAAAAGCAAAAATAAACAAATGGGACCTAGTTAAACTTTAAAGCTTTTGCACAGCAAAGGAAACCACCCACAAACCAAAAAGACAACCTACTGAATAAGAGAAAATATTTGCAAATGATATGACTGATAAGGGGTTAATATCCAAAATATATAAACAGCCCGTACAATTCAGTATCAAAAAAACAATCTGATTTTTAAAATGGGCAGAAGACCTGAATAATTTGTTTCCACAGAAGACACACAGATGGCCAACAGGCACATAAAAAGATGCGTAACATCGCTAATAATCAGAGAAATGCGAATCAAAACCACAATGAGCTATCACCTCACACCTGTCAGGATGGCCATCATCAAAAAGACCACAAATAAAAATTGTTGGCGAGGGTTTGGAGAACAGGGAACCATCGTACACTGTTCGTGGTAATATAAATTGATGCAGCCACTATGGAAAACAATATGGAGGTTCCTCAAAAAACTCAAAAAAGAGAGAGATTTTTAAAATTATTATCTGCATTTGAAGATGAAAAGAGTATGGCACAGAGAGGTTAAGTAAGTTGCTCAAGGTCACAGAGCTAGTAAGCAGCATGGCAGGCATCTGAACCCAGGCAGTGGGCTCCAGAATCCAGCCTCCTGACACCACGCTTCCCTGGAGAAACCTGGCACATCCAGGGAGCCCAGGTCTCTCCCCACGACTTCTCCTCCTCTTTGTTGGACCCCTGAGGATCTCCCCGCCCATGCAGCACGGTCTCTGGAATCACGCCTTCCAGCTCCAGGGAACATTCGCTTGTGGCCACTCCTGCCTAGATTTCCCATACTAAAAGCATGAGTCAGGAAGACAAAAAAAATGTTCCTTATGAGTTATTATTACTTGTCATCATGCTTGTTGTATGAGCCACAAGGGTCTAGATTTATTAAATTGGAAGGAGAGCTGCTGAGTTTGTTGCTGAGGAATGACAGACTCCACAACACTTGGATTCACTGCTTTTGTCCCCAAAACCATGCTCCCCACCCCCCCACTCAACTGCCTGAAATCCTAGCCCAAGACAGCAAGCAGCCCAGTGCGGGCGGGAAAGGCAGCTTCCCCACAGGTGAACCATCTCTCCCCAGCCTTTACTCACCGAGGATGGAGTGGGGTCCCCATGACCTAACCTCCCCCTGGGATCCCCCGGGGCATCTGGGGTGACCATACAAAGGCAGGCTGGTTGGTGTCCAGTTAAAGACGCAGACGTAGAGAATGGACTTGAGGACACGGGGAGGGGGAAGGGGAAGCTGGGACGAAGTGAGAGAGTGGCATTGACATATATACACTACCAAATGTAAAATAGATAGCTAGTGGGAAGCAGCCGCATGGCACAGGGAGATCAGCTCGGTGCTGTGTGACCACCTAGAGGGGTGGGATAGGGAGGGTGGGAGGGAGATGCAAGAGGGAGGAGATATGGGGATATATATATGTATGCATAGAGCTGATTCACTTTGTTGTATAGCAGAAACTAACACAACATTGTAAAGCAATTATACTCCAATAAAGATGTTTTAAAAAAAAAGAGCAGATGGATATCAGGCTGCCCCGGCGATGTCACCCTGTAAGAGGACACGCTGGGACGGCAAAGGCCAAAGGTCACAATCCTGCTGAAGATTAGCAGATACGTTTAGTTTGGTTCATACAGTGTCACAAGAGCTCCCCGATTTCATACAAAAAGCCAGATTTCCAGCTTCTTTGGAAAAACCAGAAGACCTGGCAAGGCAGGCCTGAGTCCCTGCCACATAGGCACTTAGCAGGGCACCTCTGCCCCTCTGGATGAGGAAAGCCCTCTTGCCCTCACCCCATTCCCCACCGCTCCATACTGTCCCTCCAGGCCCTTGGGCACAGACGCAGACCACGTGCACTGGAGGGAGGATGACGGTGAAGCTCGGCTTATCCAGCAGCCCTGGCTTATCTTTCCCCTTAAGCCAAGCCCACAGCACACCTGGAGCTGGGGCGGCCTGCATCCCTCCTGCCTTGTGAGGACACCTGCCAGGCTGCACTCGAGGCCTTTCCTTCTCTGCCCGCCCACTTCCGGGATGCTCCTGCTATTTAGTTCTGGAGAGTCAGAGCTTGTGTTTCTCTCACACGCGAATAGTTCACTTCTCCATCCATTCCAGCAGCCTTGAGGAAAAGAACATTTCATACACTTCTCTCGGCTCCTTTTCCCGCCACACTGGGTTGGGCCCACGGTACGCACTTGACAAGGTGATGTGCCTGAGGAGAAGAGTCTGATGGGGAAACTGAGGAGGACCGGGACAGAGATGCAGGACGTCACACAGCTTCTTGCTGGTGGAACGTGAACCAAGACCTTGGAAGGCCACGGAGCATAAATAGACACGGTTCCTATCAGCAAAGATGCCGATGACTCAAAATTAACCACCATGAGACAATGGAGGAAGTGAATGCCAGGTGGTGCGCCCCAAGGGTCTGAGAAGTGCAGAGGATTCCGACCCAGCTGCTCAGAGAGCTCAGAACCCAGGGGTAGCGCTGGGGCTGTGCCAGGGAGACGCTTGACACGGGATTCGCCGGTATGTGCCATGCACGCCTTCATCAGACCCTGCAGTCTGAAACAATTTCATGCCTCTCCTGCGGTGAGAAGGCCTTAAAAACGACCAAGTCCTCAAACGAACGAAGGCAGATCACTTACGCTCAACATGTGGGGTCGCTGATTGAACTTCCCAGGACATGACCTGGACCCTGGGACACGTGGACGGACACCCAGGGGAGGGGAAGCTTCAGGTCTGTCCCACTCCTCCACCCACTCTTATAGGAAAGGGCGGATGAGCCCGTGGACCGCAGGGGCAAATGCTGGGATGCCGTCCATAAATGATACAATTCTGTCCACTGCCGGGGTGCCTATTGGACCAGCACTATTGCCTAATCCCGTGGGGAGACCAAGCATCCAGGCATTGCTCCAGATGTTTCCACATGGCCTTGCTTCACTCTGAGAGGCAAAGGACCCACTGCATAATTCTATAAATCTAAATACACACACAGCTCTCATGAGATTGTGAAATCAAGTACCACCTCTTCATGCATCTCTTTAGCATGTAACACAGAGCTATCAACACAGCAATGCTGAGTGTATGTTGACCCTGCCCCCATACTTGAAGCTCTATTAGAAGATCCGGAGAAGTTTATCATGGCAGCCATGAAAAAAACTGTCGACTAAGAAATTTGGACTTGCTCTCTGTCTAGTTCGCCCAATGCAGTGAGCAAAGCCACACACAGAAGAATGTACCAAGACAACTCAAGGGAAACTGTAAGGGGATTCTGGGAAAAAATGTGTCCCTATTCTAATTTTAGGCTTTTTTTAATCTAAGAGGAGAGGTAGAAAGGAAAAATAGAGCAGTTTTTGAGTATCTGCCTATTGGAAAAGATGAATCTGTACCACTCTGTCAGCTAGCTGATTTCAACAGATGACAGCAATGATTAAAATCAGCCCTCTGGGTTAATTAGAGCCTATTACCACAAATACATCGTTACCCTGTCACCACCACTGCTTTTTCTTCTTCCTCCAAGCTTTGGTGGCTAAGATTGTGTTACCCACAATTTCAGGGACTTCCCGAAGCTAAGGTCTCTTCAAGGCAAGGGTCATCTGAGTTCACCCTGCCTCAGATCTGCCCCTTCCACTGGTGAAAGACTCTTTGGCTCCATTTCAAAGCTAGTTACGTTGGCCCCAAAACTCTTTAGCCTTCAATTCACGGTTGTCTGGGGTAACACTCACTCTGGCTGACGTGGCGTTGAGAGGAACAATGCTTGCCCGAGATAGTTGTAAAAGATGACAAGGAATTTATTAGGAGCGCTCTGTGTTGTCTTTGATGGAATCAACCACCACCATAAATTTCAAACCCACTCTGCTGGGCTGCAACCACTAAGAATGTAGCCTGGCCACACAGAAAGGAGTGGCCAGGCTACATTTGGAGTCTGTACGTCCCATGGCATTAAGGGTTCAAAATATAAAGAATCTGGGTGACCTTCTAAAGCAAGGGAAATGGGATCAGCTTAACTTTCTGTCCACTCTCTGGGAAAATCGCCCAACAGAAGCCAGTTAGGGCAGACTGGGAAAGCCCACCCCTCCAGGCCCCCAGGTGAGTATCCCTGATGCAATGGCCCCCGGCTTCCCCACCCACTGCCTGCAGCTGCCGCTTCTCTGCCTGAGGGCCCTCTCCAGCGCCAGGGGAGGTTAATCAACACAGAAGCAGCTGAGAAGTACAGTCAGCCCTCCGTACATACCCACAGGTCCCCACATCCGCGGATTCCAAAGTTGGCTTTGGAATTCCAAAGTTGGCTTTGGAATTCCAAAGTTGGCTGAATCTGCGGGTTCTGCATCTATGGATACGGAGGACTGACTGTGCTCCACTATTTTAGATAAGGAACTTGAGCGTCCGTGGATTTTGGTATCAGGGGTGTCCTGGAATGACTCCCCGGCAGATGCTGAGAGACAAGTGTTAGAAGATTTAATTCTGGGGGAGGGGAGGAATGTGAGCAACCCTCCCCCAGTAGGAGATTGGATATGGTGGCTAAACACCCCTGCTTCCTGTCCCTGAGGCATATTTCACACAGCCTACCAGACGTCCAGGGTTGACCAGTTGTCCACGGCAGCATTCTGCTTAAGATAGCACCTCTTATCAGTGTGTCCTCCCACTCTGTCTCACTTTCCTCTTTCCCTCTCTTGGAGGAAGTCCTGGCTCGCCTCCTGTGCCCAAGTCCTTGTCTGAGGGTCTGCTTTTAGGGAAACCCAAATCAAGACACAGGCTCAACAGACAGGATTTAAATTCATAATTGTTTTTCTTCCTGTCTGTGGCTTATTCCACCGGGAGGACTTTAGCTCTCCCTGAGTTTTCCAAATATAGAAATAGTGAGCAAAGGGAAAATACTAGAAGGAGGGAGGGACACCTTTGTCTCAATAGTAGTGAGAGACCAAACTGGCCTGAAAGCTGCCCACCAGCAGCTATGCTAGTGCCTCCCTAGTCTGGACATCCCTAAAATCTCTCTGCTCACATGACCCTTCAGTTAGGGGCCGAGACGGATTTTCCATTCTAAGAACCATTCAGCATCTTCATGGGCAGCAGCATGGCATAAGGCAGGGAGAATATATCGGTTCTCAATTAGTGATGTCTGTAATGTGACTAGGATAAGAGAATGGTGGCTAGTATGCTAGACATTTACAATCCTTTCTATACGGAAAAGTATAAATAAAGACTCTGGAATCAGACACACTCAAAACTGAAAATTCAGCTCTACCACTGAAGATCTTGGGCATCTTAATCCACCTGTCCAGGTCTCAAAGATTCCCCAACTGTATAAATGCGGATCGTGGTTCCTATTTTACAAAACTCTTACAGGGATTGCACGTGATGATACATAAAAGCTCCTGGCACACTTCTAACTCAATAAGCATTTGGTTCCCTGCACCACTGGGAGCCAGTGGTTCAGGGAACCAAATTATTTTATGTTTAATAAAACGTATTTTCGATTTCTTAAGCAAATACATTATTTGTCAAAACTACTTAATGTATTTAATGGCAAAGACTCTCAAAAGGATTGAAACTTTTTTTTTTTTTTTTTTGCGGTACGCGGGCCTCTCACTGCCGTGGCCTCTCCCGTCGCAGAGCACAGGCTCCCGACGCGCAGGCTCAACGGCCATGGCTCACGGGCCCAGCCGCTCCGCGGCATGCGGGATCCTCCCAGACCGGGGCACGAACCCGTGTCCCCTGCATCGGCAGGCGGACTCCCAACCACTGCGCCACCAGGGAAGCCCGAAACATTTTTTTTAAAGCTCTAAGATCATAAACCTCTCCCTCTGGCCACACCTTTCCTCTGGTTGAAGTAGTTTTTCCATGGAATTTAACTCTCCAGACAAAGACTTTTGATTCTGAATAAACCATAACACACCCTTTAGAGTGTGGCAGCCATAATTCCCAGCTCAATGAAAAACACAAGAAAGAAGACGCTAAGAAATGTGATTGGCTTGGATGACACATACTTTGAATAATTTACCATCAACTATGCAAGTTGAGACGGTGTCCAGTAGTTGACTGTTGGATTTAGAAAGGGGACCATCCCATCTGGCATGCCAAGACCATACCCCCATCTCAGGAACGCGATGCTCCTACAGTGTGTGCATCCCGGCATCAAGATGGTGGGCACCTGTGCCAGTGAGAAGTCACTTTAAAATCTAGTGCAAATGGTGTAAGTGGTGCTCGGAAAAATATGCTGGAAAGTTAGCTGCCAAAGACCAAAAATGAGAGCAATTTAAGGTACTTTCAGTTGCCAGAAAACACGCCAGCGCCTAACAGCACCCAGCACAGATGGACACGGAGCACATAGCTGTCAAAAGACTTAATGATCACCAACCCCCACACATCCCCCCTGCACACATGGCATGTCTACAAGATAAGGTCTGAGAACTATAAATAGGAAGGATGGCCTTCCAGATGAGACGAGACAAGAGGCAAAGATCAAGGGCAAGGTGTGTCTCTCCCCCCAGGAATAACCTTCTGAGCATGCCAGCAACAGGTAGTCCTCATTCTGCATGGGTCTCAGCGGCACTAATTTCAGGTGCCACAGTTTAGCTGAATAACACCTGTGACCCAACAACACTGTTCGGGTTTCCGTTACCACAATGTATTAGCCATGAGGAATTGCTAAAAGCGCAAACTCACTGCTAGCTCTTGGGTCCACAGTCAGTATGTAAATAACAGGCAAGCCATGATCGGCAGCCAGCACATCACTGTTTTCAGAGCCCACCACGATCAGTCACTGCATCAGTGACTCAGGCCACCAACAGACCGGAAATCACGTGGTGGTGTTGCCCCTTGTCTCACAGTGATAAACCCATGTGATGTTTTACAAGATGCATAATCAAAAGAAGGACCCGAAGGAGACATGCTGAGCGAGGGGATGCTGACACTCATGGGGCTGGAGAAACTCGAGAGGTGCAGCCAGA
Source organism: Neophocaena asiaeorientalis asiaeorientalis (assembly GCF_003031525.2). Classification (NCBI taxonomy): domain Eukaryota; kingdom Metazoa; phylum Chordata; class Mammalia; order Artiodactyla; family Phocoenidae; genus Neophocaena; species Neophocaena asiaeorientalis. The sequence continues at coordinate 1,691,134 of NW_020174038.1, read as the reverse complement.
GGAACGCAGAGAAGACAAACTCAGCAGCACAAATGAAGAGAGTGGCTGGGACAAAAAGGATGAAGGTGTCCTGGAGGCAGCGAGGCCAGCGAAAAGCTTCACGTTAAAGGAACTCTTGGAGATGCTTCATGACACGGAACATGCAGAAGATAAAATACTGGGGGCTGATCCAAACTCAGAAAGTGGTGGAACAGCTCACCAAGGCGTAGAAAAGATGCTCAGCCCGTACTGTCAGCGCTATTTCAACTACTCTTATGTTTCTCTACAAAGAAATGAAACACTTTAATTCTTGATATTTCTAATATTTTTAGTTCAGTGTACTAAATCCTAGTTTTACTATTCATTTCACTATACATCTATAACCAAGAGTAAGACAGTTTTTCACGATGTGACAAAAAACTTCCAAGTTCACAAAACCGCCGTCATTTTTCTCACTGAGTTTTAAGATTGCTATGGATAGTTCCAGCTTGCATGGTCATTGCTGCCATTCTGTACAACCCTGGCAGGATTAAAAGGATGTCAGGCACACAGAATTCTCTCTAAAAGTAGCTCATAAAGAAGACAAATAGCAAAACTTTGCCTAGAGGCTGGTCCTGATCTCTGCCCCTGATAAATAAGCAAGATGCCAGCAATGTGGTCAATTTTCTCCAGGACCTTTTTTGCCCCCTCATTCTGGGACTATGCTGTGCTCTGGAACAAAAACGAACAAACAAGAAACAAAACCATTCAGTGCAGGTATAAACCTTTACCATTTATCAAGTACGCATTTGGGGAATGGGCTTCTCCCACTGAATATTCTCAACTATCTATGGTACAATGAGACACTCATCACCCCTATTTATAAAAGAGAAAAAAAGCCTGAGAGAAAATGAAGCACTAACCCCAAACCACACAAGCAGGAATCAGAAACCTAGAACAACAACAACAAAAAAAAACAAATGCAAGCCACACAGGTAACAAATTTTCCAGTATTCACATTAAGAAAGTAAAAGAGAAAACGGAATTAATTTTACTAATTCATTTTAACTAACCCAGTATATCAAAAGTATTATCATTACATTAATCAATACAAAATTATTAAGGAGATATTCTCATTCTTTTGAACCAAGTCTTCAAAACCTGGTGGCCGTTTTCCACTTACAGATCCCTCAATCCACATTCAAGTGCTTGACTAGCTGCCTGTGGCCCTTGGCTACCGTGCTGGACAGGACAGGGAATCATCTTCTGTCTCCAGGAACGAACATTTCTGTGGCTATGGGCCTCATATTTTCATCCACAAAATTACTGCCTTGGCAATTATACCCTTGCCTCCTAAAGAGTGTATTGGGAAAGTCATAGATCTCTAGAAAGAGCTGAAGACATTGCAGAAATTGGATTTACATTTTTTTTTTTTAATTTTCTTTTAGTCAGAAAACTATGAAGCCAAGTAACTGAGGAAGGAACTCCGGTGAGGATGGGCATCAAGATGTACAAGGGACAGTTTCTGCACCTAAGCAAGAAGGTGGCCTGGTCAGGGAAACTTCACAGAGGGAGACAGTACCAGAGTGTGGGCATCGGCTTTGCTTTCTAAGTGGTATATGTTGTTCTATTTATATGTGGATGATGAATAGATAGGAAATTGATTTTTGTATATTGAGCTTCTATCCAACAATCTGGAAGACCTTTCTCATTAATTCTAATAATCTGTATTTTTTTAATTAGAAAATCACAATATTTGTAACTAAGTTTCTTTCTTTTTTTGAAGTGATTTCCAAGTTGATCTCAATCTTCTTTTTTTATTGAAGTTGAGAATTTACAATGTTTCAGGTGTACAGCATAGTGATTCACTTATACATACACAGATACATATATATATGTATGTGTGTGTATATACCCACACACATATATAGTCTTTTTCAGATTCTTTTCCCTTATAGGTTATTACAAGATATTGAATATAGTTCCCTGTGCTATATAGTAGGTCCTTGTTTGTTTTCTGTTTTATATATACTAGTGTGTATCTGTTAATACCAAATGCCCAGTTTAACCCCCCGACCCTTTCCCCTTTGGTAACCATAAGTTTTGTAACTAAGTTTATTTCTTGCATTGGAATGCCTTCACCTTTGACTGTTTTCCTGACAACACGTTGGCTATAACCTCAGATAAAAAGTTGATCACAAGAGATAAAGAAAACTCTTGCTTATTCCTAATTTTAAAGGAAGAGCTTTTAATGTTTCTTAATGATTACATACTTATTTTAAGGTTTTGATACTTTTTACCTGCCTGTTAATCCTGGTGTGCAGAGCTAGAAACAGAAATCAAGATAGAAACAGGCAATAGGTTTGAAGTTTTTAATATTTTCCTGTATCTGTGGAGATGACCGCGTTTCTCTTATCTGTTTGTGAGGAAAATCACATTAATGCATTTAAACACATGAATAAATATATTTTAAACTACTGATTACATTTTTAATATTACACAGCTCTCCAGGTTTTCAGTTTGTTTCTTCTTCAGTCAAGTTGTTAAGTTACATCTTTCTTGAAAAATGCTAATTTCATCTGAGTTTCCTAATATCTTGAGAGTCACTCTTTTTAATCTCTGCTATAGCTGTATCTATGCACCCCTTTTCATGCCTAATATTATTCATTTGTGCTGGCCAGGCTTGTCAATAAGTCTGTGTATTTTATTGTTCTTTATGAAGAACCAAATTTTGGCTTTGGTAATTCTATTGATTATAGCTCAGTTTTCTATTTCATTAATTCTACTCTTATTTTTATTATTTCCTTCCTTATAACACTTTGGGTTTATTTATTGTTCTTTCCTCTAACTTCCTAAACTGAAAATTAACTCATTTATTTTTACTCTCCCTTTTTTCTGATATAATAAAATACAATGTAATACAATATAATGTAACATACTATATGTAACAAGGTTATACATGTCTCCCTGATCAAAGAATTTAATCTACATGATGTCAATTCTGTGACATTTTTTGAGACCTTTATTATGGCCTGATACAAGGTAAATTCTTATATATGTTCTATTTTATATATGTTGAAAATAATGTGTATTATATATTTTGAGAATAGTGCTCTATATATGTCCATCAGATAAAACCTTTGTTCAAATCCTCCCTATCCTTAATGACTTTTTAATTATTTGATCAATGAGTCACATTAAGTCCCCTACACACGAACCTTTAAGTTGCGAACTTTCAAAGATGCGAACGTGCGTTCACATGTCCCATCACATAAGTTAGTTCACGTGTCTGGCGTACACTGTCACATGCATGCATCCTCTACAAGTGGTTGTGCTTTTGTGTTCTTTGCTGTACAGTACTGTATAGAGTACAGTAGTATAGTATCTTTATTTCAAGCCCAGGATGTCCAGACGCAAGCATAAAAGCAGTGGTGATGTAGTTGGTCCTGCTAAGAAGCTCAGTACTATTGTACCTATCAAGGTACTGTACTGTAAGATTTAAAATGTTTTATTTTTTGTGGTTTTTAATGTATTATTTCTGTGAAAAGTATTATAAACATATCACAGTACAGTACTATATAGCCCATCGTGTTAGTTGGGTACCTAGGCTAACTCTGTTGGACTTACGAACAAACTGGACTTAAGGATGCACTCTCGGAATGGAACTCGTTTGTATGCAGGGGACTTCCTGTACTCAGAAAATTGTATTAATATCTCTCAATATGATTCTAAATTCATCAGATTCTTCAGTTTCTTCTTGAAAACCATCAGTTTTTGCTTTGTTACTCTGAGACTATTAAGTGCTTAGAAGTTTAGAATTATTACATCTTCTCAGTTAACCATATCACCACTAAACACTGACTCTTTATCCCAAAGAATAATTTTTGCCTTAAAATCTATTTTAATGAATAATACTACCCAATCTTATCCAACCCAATGGTGTCTTTCGGGTAGTGTGTGCTTACATCTATTGGTTTGGAAATCATATATGCTACTCTTATCATTTTAGTAATCCCCATAACTTTTAACATGCACATTTAACTTAATAAACTAATAATATTGTAATCAATCAATATAGTCACTCTTTCTGGCAAAAGTACAAAGACTTAAAATGTTTTTCTGATTACCTGCCCAAATTGATCTACTTACAGGGTCAATATTGCTTTATACAATCTAAAACATTTTCAAATTCATTATACACACACACACACACAAACACACACACAAACACACACACACATACATTCTGTCATATGACATTCTTTAGGGTTTAATTCTACTTCGAATTTCAGAGAAAACGGTGATGCTTCTTCTAGAAATCCCAGGGTGATTACCAGGGTGAGACTCATTATTTTGCTAATTTCTTGGCATGGGGTTCCAGGTCATGTAAAGAGTCCCAAACCAATTTGGGGCGTTTCCATGGTAAGATGTTCTTGGAGAAGACTTGTCCCAGCCCCATCCAAAGCCCAGGTCAGAAGAGACAAACTTCCTAGCATTTTCTTTCATGGGGAGACGTATCATGGTCCCCCGTGTACTAATCAAAGGGTTCCTCTTTCATGTCAGGGTCTCAGAAAACTTCCCCAATCCACTTACACCCCCAGCCTTGCCTTCTCCCTTGTTTACTGAGATAGGTCAACGCCAGCAGAGAAGATGAAGCCGTCAGGGCCAGGATGCTCCCTGAGTATTCCGCCGTCTCTCTATGGACAGTTCCAATGACATCTCTTACTTCCTAATAAGTTCAGCTCGGCTATAATATTATCCAGCATTCCCTATTGTTTTGGATCAGGAGGGTTTTCAGGTTTTCGTGTCTTCTGGACACCACACAGCAGTCACAATAAAGGGCTTCTCTGGGCGTGTCATTTCCTTCCTGCTTTAAACCGTCTGAAGACTCCCCTTTGCTCTGACAACAGACACCTGAATTCTTCTTTTGTTTTCCCGCTCTACTGAGATATAACTGACATATAACACTGTACGTTTAAGGTGCACAAGAGGATGGTTTGATACACATACATGCTGCAAAATGGTTATCACAATAAGGCTAGTGAACACCTTCATTACCTAACATAGGTGTGTGTGTGCGGTATGTGTATGGTGAGAACTCTCCCAGCAACTTTCAAGCATGTAATATGGTATTGTTAACTATAGTCACCATGCTGTACATTAGCTCTCTGGAACTTATCCATCGTACAACTAGAAGTTTGTACCCTCTGATCAACATCCCCCCATATCCTCCTCCCCCTGGCCCCCGGCGACCACCATTCTGTTCTCTATTTCTATGAGTTTGGCTTTTATAGATTCCACATGTAAGTGAGATCAGAGTATTCGTCTTTCTCTGTCTCATTTCACTTAGCATAATGCCCTCAAGGTCCATCCATGTAGACACTTGAATTCTTGCTGCATCCTAGCACAAGCCCGCCCTGCCTTCCCCCACATCCCTCTGCCCCACTCGTGTCAATGCAGCACGTGGGTCTTTCACGCTCAGCCTCCAAGCACCTCAAGGACGTGGGAAACACTGGGCTCCTTGCCTTCATGAACTCAGTGCCGACTCGTTTCTTAGATGCTCTCGGTGATCACTTCCTCAGGGAAGCCTTATCTGGCCCTCCAGGCTAATTGAGGGTTTCCCATTACATGCTCTTGCAGCAACTTCCTTTGTGAAATAAAGTTCATATTTTATGGTAAGATGAGAAAAATCTACACGTAAAAAATTCTTCTCTGCCCTTTGGCCTCTTCTCTCCCCCACTGTGCACTGTGGATCTGCATTATGCATCGACCAGACTTCCACCATCAGCAGACATACCTGCTCAACCATAAAGCGCGACATTCTCCCAGCACCCATGAGACAACTCCCTCCTTAAAAGATAACGTTCCTCCTTGATCTTGTACAGGGTCACATGACCCACCACGATGATGCTTAAACCTGGATTATGTAAACTGTCAATAACACGTCACTGATGCCCTCTGTCTCAAAAAAACTTCTATAACTGCGCCTTGACTTCTAACAGGCAGAACGGTTCTCAGAGCTTTCTAAGATGCTGTTCCCAGGCTATAACCCTCAAATTTGGCTCAAAAATTTTTTTCCATTTCTTTCTTAGATGGACTGATTCATTTCTCGTCGACACCCCCTAGCTCTTATCTCGGCTTACGATGACACACCTCACAGTGTATCTCTCTGGTGTCTGTCTCCTCAGTGGACCCTGAGCACTGGAGCCCTCACAGCTGGGTCAGGGTCTGGCTCATGGTGTCCACTCACGGCACTAAAGGAAGACTGACTGAATGACGATGGATGCAGAAGTCATGGCAATGACTCACTGGGGAAGGGAGGGCCTAGATTAGGGCTCAACAAGGCAATGAAAGGAAAAGTCAGGTAGGAGAGACACCGGGAAGAAGGAATTGACAGCATTTGGTAAGTGGGTGGAAGAACACTTTCAAAGAAGAGCAACATTTCATTAGAACAAACTGGGTCATCTGCATTTTAGACATACTGAGCGTTAAGTGTAAGAATGTTCAGGTGCAAATGTCCAGTGGCAGCTGGAAATGCTGGCGTGGGGTTCCTGAGCAGATTGAAGATTGTGATCATGGCAACTGGGGTGGGGAGGTGTTCCCTGGAGGCGGAGGCCGGGTCAGGGGGAGGTGGCTGCGAGAGACGACACAGCACCTGGGGTGGCATCTTAGGAGCAAACGGAAAGAGGGTGGAAGAGAGGCCAATGAAAGACACAGAGAATAGCCCCCAAGATGAAAAACAGGGACCGTGAAGGGTCAAGAGAAGAAGGGCTGGGTTTCTCACAGCGATGTCAAGGGCTGCAGTAGAGGGTCAAGAAGAAATGCTTTCACAATAAGCCAAAAGAGGCCGTGCAAGCGAAATCCTGCCTGAAATGCCCCAGTACTCCCATTTTTCATAACAATACACAGCTTTTCAGGATAAACTCCAGAAAGGCAGACAAGATAGAAGCATATAGGATCCCGGGTCCTTTTGAACTGTGAAAAATGTCGGTTTCAATTAAATTATGCTTTCAGTTTTCAGAGACTAAAAATTAATGGACGAAGAAATTCGCAATTATTTGGGGGAGAACTGTGTTCTGGAATTATATAGATGTTTCCCGCCTCCCACCTCCGACCCCCCCAACAGCTATGATTCGGAACCTTCTGTGTTATTTGAGCCAATTCATTTCTGGTTCACAGATTCACCATTCCAACGTTATTAATATGCCCAGTATCTTATAGATCATATATGTAAAATCATAAATCACACTTTCTACTCATTAATTTAGGTCCTAGGAAACCACACAGGGTAAGTTCAGTAATTCCCTTCCAAGATAACTCTTCAAGTTATTTGGAGAGTAATAACCTTGCCTTAGTATCACAAAAACAGACATTAAGCATCCCCAAATGAAAAACAAAAAATTTTTAGTATTGCTACTTATACATTAAAAAGGAACAATAAAGGCACTTTCTGAGTAAGTTTAATGCTTAAAAAATTGCACTTTACTAAGAAGAGTATAGGGGAAAATTTGCACTTCAACAGAAAACTAAGCATTGTCTAGTACACACCCTTCCTGGATGTTTGACCCTACCTTTTCTTTGCCCTTGAGTTATTTTACAGCTCTGTAAATTGACAGTGATGCGAAACAGTTATTGCCTACACATGCAAATTTGTTCAGTAGGTTCGCCTGACTTCTCTCCCCGACTGAGGAAGAGGCCAGCTTTGCACATTCATTCCAGTCTTCCTGATCTATCCCTGCGTCTGCCCTGTGGATTCTCCTTTGAAGTGTCTGTAACATCTTACCAGATTCCTCATTCCTAAGGAATGGAATAAAATCTTTAACATGTGTTCATTTTATACCTGTATGAGAGGTCTACCATCTCTGGAAATTATTATTTAACAAGGAGTGATGGAACTTACCCCATGAGTTTAGAAAGAAAATTAAAAACCGACCCATCCTTTCTGGACACTGGACTGTGCAGAAAATGTCAGCTGCAATCCCAGCTGCTGGCAACAAAGTCTTGGGAAAGAACGGCTCCTCTCCACAGCCCAGGCCTCTGTCATCCAAACCCCCATCTGCTGGGACACCCTGAACACAACGCTAGCAAAACTGACCTCATCCCACACCTGTCTGTTGACTCAACAGGTGGGTACATGGATGAATGAAGCTGAACACCTACAAAAACTGGGGTTTTTATTTACTCCATCAGGGCCCACGCAGACTGGCTCCTAGACTAAGCTGTCCCCCACTCCCTCTGAGATGTAAACTAACCTTCCTCTCAGATCTGGGACTCCAGGACACCCACTCCCAATCCCACAGGTCACCTCCCTTTCTCCTCCTTTTCCAGGAAATCCTTTGAGTTTTAATTCTCAAAACCTAAAACTCCCAGTTGAGATGAAAGTCTGCAGAGGAGATCTGATAGCATCATGGCACACAGGGAGATGCTGGAGCCAATCACTTTTCCCAAAGCACCAGTCTCAGGACCTTGACGGTATAACTGGGTCAATCAAAGGGAGCCTTTCAGACCTTGCTGCCTGGTGGGATCAAGTTCACTTATTATTCAGCATTTCTACAGCCCTTAACATTCATTTCTCAGCACCCTTTTGCCAGAGAGACAAAGGGCAGCCATTCTGCAGTAAGATGACCCCCACCGTCCAGGATGCTGATTCACTATTCATCCCGATTGCACTCAATGAGAGCTAAGTGCGCCAAAAGCCCTGAATTCAGAGCCACCAGGTGAGTCTGGAAGGAGCATCTTAGCCAAGAAGGGATGCAGCTGTTACCCACTCATCAGTGCAGCCCTGGGAACCCCAGGCAGGCTCAGCAAACCCACCTGCGAACACTTTCGCAGCTTCTGGAATTCGGACCTGCCCGGACCTGAGTGAGACCTGGGAGAGATTTTCCTCACCACCAGCCCCACCCTCAAGATCACAACAACGGTGGAACGCCCTGAAGGGGAGCCAGGCCCTCCTGAGAGAGGGTCCCCAGCCTGAGATGGGGCGACACGGGGGCAGTGGGAGCCGGCAGCAGAGCTGTGGTCCTGGTGGTACCTGATGGAGTCTCCAAGGCCCGCTGGGTGTCTGCACAGATCCCAGTGCCTCAAAGCCCATGGACTAAGCAGAATGCAGGGCTGTCAGCTGTGACAGGCCCGCGTACTTCATCCGCTCCTTTGCCCCCGTGCATGGGCTTCTTGGATCCACATGGTTTGCTTTCTGGAAACGTACTGCGAGGTCCCAGGAGGCTCACAGAGACACGTTCAAGTGGCATGACCCAGGCTGGTGGGTCCAGGAGGCCCGGTTCCCAGGGACGGGGCTGGGAGAGGCGATGGCCCATCACCGGCCAGGTCATGGGGGGTGAAGGCTCACTGCTGGTACCTGCCCAGCCCCCCTGCACCTCGCGGACATCACCCCAGCTGCGGTGAATGGCTCTCACCTCCCCCTTCTCCAGAGCAGCTGCCTCACCTGACAGGTAAGCCCACGCCCCATGCCAGGGGCCACCAGGGGCCAGTGAGTGGCTGATGGGAGCTGTAAAGGCAGCCCCTGTGCCCCCAGACAGGATCGACTCTGGATGTAGCTGCTCTGGAGCTCCCTGTGGGATCAGCTGACCCCAGCTCAGCCTGCCTCCCCCCTCACTCCACTTTACCTACTCCCTTCCTTCATAACTCACTCGCCCGGGAATCGGGACCTGCCGACCAGAGCGAGCAGACACCCTGTAACTCCTCCACTCCGCGCCGAGCAGGATGTGACTGCAGGCGGCACCCGGGCGGGCTTCCCTGGTCTCCTGGAGCCTGGCTGCAGGTCTTCACACACGTGTTCAGGCCACCATCGTCCCTGGAGCTCCCAGCACCCGAGAACCAGGAGAGCCCTGGAAACGTCTGCTCACCGAGGGGTTGGATGACGCAGTTCTGAAGATCCAAAAGCCTCAGATCCACTCCAGTTAGGGCCGCGGTGACCGATGGCAACGCCACCAGCCTCTGCGTTCAGCTGCAGTTATATAAAACTCAGGTGGCAGCACCAGTCATCATGGGGTGACCCAAAGCCCCGAAAAGCAGCCGTGTGGGCCTCTGATGATTTTCCGGGGAAAATGAACAGATTCATGCTTTATTAACATGGACTTATGAGTCAACAGAATCTTCTCAGACATCGGATGGGTGGAAGAACGTAAAACGGGCACTTAAAACCACCATCTTCACGCCTCATTAAACTGACTCTCAGGTCCTGGGAGGGGCAGAAAGGAGACGGAGGAGGTGGACGAGGACCCCCAACCCCAGGGACCGAGGTGCCTCCCAGCGTCCAAGGGGCAGCTTCCAGTCCTGGGTTCTGCAGAGGTCAAGGGCAGAGGTGAAGGGCCTACTTACCCAGCCGGGCCGCCACCCAGCACAGCCCCGTGTCCAGCCCTGGGCCAGGGCCACGTGGCCTGTGGGCCTTCAGGACACACAGCACCGTGACTGAGACCCCTAGGGTCTGAGCTGGCCTCTGAAGACGTCCCCAGGGAAGCAGCCCAAGCGTGGGGACAGTCACCCGCCTGAGGTGCAGCCTCCAGTCCCAGAGAAACGCCCCCAAACAGGTGTCCCGGGGGGGCACCCTGGGACCCTGAGCAGGGACATGGGGTGGGGGGACGGGAGGAGGTGCCCCCGTCAACTCCCCTGAGGGTGCCCAGGCAGTTCCCATCTCAGACGCCATGACCTTGAGAAGACTCTACTGTTTCTCTCCTTAAATGAGCTTTTCCCTGAAGAGCTCCGGTGATTTCAATCACACCGGCTCCCGTGTAATTAACACTCCACTCCACACTGTGACTGCCAGGCTGCATCCCGACCTCAGGAGCTGTCCTCCGACACCGGTGTGTGGAGTGTGTGTGTGTGTGTGTGTGGAGTGTGTGTGTGTGTGTGTGTGTGTGTGTGTGTGTGTGGTGTGCGAGGGACAGGAACACAACTCTCAGAACTGATAAGTTCTGAGACTCCTCCATCCCAAAGTTCCAACCCCTCCTGGCTCTGCTTTGCCCACAAAGCCTTTCAATCCAACAGACAGGACCACAGAGTTCAAGCTCAATTGCCCACTTTGCTTTAAAATCCAAGGTACACGTTACAAAGGCACATCCACTGTGGAAACCTGCTTATTAGGATCTACAAAAGCCAAACACAGGCACGTCCCAAGACCCCATGATTCCATGCTGGGGGGGCACAGACCTCACCAAAATGCACACGGTGACCACAGAAAGGCAGAAAGGCACATACAAGAATGTTCTGAACAGCGCGACTTACAAGAGACAAACGCTGGAAATGACTCAAATGCCCACCAATTCTCACCATCGAATACTAAGTGGCCATGATAATGGATAATCTACAACCAGTCACAGTGATGCAGATGGATCTCACAATGTTCAGCAAAGGAATATATACACAGGCTACAGTGAAATAACACAGAAACATGCAAAACTATGCTGTTAGAAGTTGGCTCAGCCGTGACTCTTGGGGTGACCAGAAAGGTCCACAAGGAGGGCTTCAGGGGTGCAGGTCCTGCTCTGTTTCTTGACCTGGCAGCTGCCGTTTAGTTTGTGAAAATTCATCAAGCTATACACTTACGCAGATACACGTTTCTGTGTGTGTGTACGTATTTTGAAGTTTAATATACTTTTTAAAGTTTTTAATAGTAACAAAATGAATCACACTCTCTCTGCACTGAAACCATCCTTGTCATTTCTGACTTGGGTTGAACATAGAAGGCAGCGAAGAAAATGTGGAAGGGGCTTAGACCCTGGAAGTGAAATCAAGGAAAGCAAGACTCAGGCCGGGGCTTAATTCAGGCGCAGTGAGGCTGGGAGGGAAAGCAGGGGTGGGGGTGGGAAACGGGTGAGAAGGGGTCGAAATCAGAGCCCCACGTGAGAACTGGGTGACTCACATCTCTCCATCCTGCCCAGTCTTCCTCTCATGCGGGCAGACCTCAACCCAACTGAATTCGGCCACGCACTGAGGCTCCGCCATCAATTTCTCGTGCAAATTACCCTGCGTGTGTATTGAGGTGACAGAACCAGAGGTGGAGGTACCACAAGAGGAGAATGTGTGAGGGGTCAAAGGTGCACCCCAAATTCCAGCCTGGCCCCGCCAATTTCCGGATGCCTCACAGAGACTAGAAAAGCTGAGCTCACAAGTGACTTGAGCAGATGCTGGACCCGGAGAACACAGACTCCCAAGCCAGGCCTTCTCCGAAGGTAATTCTCATGAAATCCCTTTGCAGGATGACTTACAGATGGCCAGGCGGGCGAAGGCAAGTGGCCGAGCTGTTAGAGGAGCAGACGGTGTCACGGGCTGACCAAACCAATACCCCATCCGCCACCAAGCCAGAGCTCACTGCTGCTGGGCCAGCAACACTGGACACCACGATTCCTAACCCCGCACCCTCCCCTTCTACCACAGAAATAACTCTGCTTTACAAGAAAAAGGAATGAACGCCTGCCGCTCTGGAAAGCTGGAGGGCTCTAAACTCAAAGTTTAAAGAATCCTCCCCAAAAGGGGACCCCGTGTGATCACTGCCCTGGGTGGGTATGAGGGCTGAGCTCATCCAGTGTTTGTTGCGTTGCCATAATTTCTTAACTATCATCGTTTCAGGCCAAGCGTCACATAATATTCGTTTTTAAAGTTAATCGTAGGATTTGGAACTGTCTGGGGAGCTCCCTGGGGAATAACAGCCGAAGGACGAACAGGGGCAAACTCTACTGGCTCAACTATGTTTAAAAAGTAAGATTTACTGGGCTTCTCTGGTGGCGCAGTGGTTGAGAGTCCGCCTGCCGATGCGGGGGACACGGGTTCGTGCCCCGGTCCAGGAAGATCCCACATGCCGCGGAGCAGTTGGGCCCGTGAGCCATGGCCGCTGAGCCTGCGCGTCCGGAGCCTATGCTCCGCAACGGGAGAGGCCACAACAGTGAGAGGCCCACGCAAAAAAAAAAAAAGTAAGATTTACTAACCTGCAGACACTGAGCTACAGCATCTACCATCCCCAAGGGACTCTCCCTCTCTCCTTCTCCTCACCTGCTTTCCTGGCTATGGGTCTTCTGTCACATAGGTTGGCCTTTCAATATGCCCTAGATGCTCATTGTAAGTTTTTTTCTTATCAATAAAAATATCGTGGGGGTGGAGTAGAGAAGCTTACCATGAAATATGGGCCAGCCTACTGCCTCTCTAGGGAGGGATGGAGACCCAAAGCTTCTAGAGGCATGAGCTGCTTGCTGCCCCCGTGAGTTATTTTTTGGTCTTAACCCACTTCGCTCACTATTAACACCCACACCCGCCCTCAAAGTCACAACATTCTCCCAAATCACGGTAGACACCTGGTTTCCTAAGCCCTGTCATAGAGAAATGGAGGCGTTTGCTCTGTAGCTCTCTTTTTACGCAAGCCACACCATTGTCCCTAGACACAGTGTTGGATCCTGAACAAAGCAACAGACCCTGGGTCCTGGATCAGCTTCTCTAGGGCAAGGGGCCCTTGGACTCCATTCAAGGTGACCAGGCCATGGAACAGAACCAAAGGCCTGGGGGTGTTTCATCTGAGGTCAATTAGGCAATGCTTGCTCCATCTGCAAATGGAAATTCGTTCATTGTTCAACAGCTACTTCGTCAACTCTTCTCTCTGCAGAGTAACTCACTATGTACTGCAGGGACGTGGAGGCATTTGAGATCCAGGACCTAACTGAATAGACTTCCCTGTGAAAAGGTAAATAACTGAGCTGGCAACCCCACTGCTTGCTGTCACCTAGTTCACCTCCAGCACTGTGGTGGTTAAAAACAATGGAAACAACTCAAATGTCCAACACGATGGGAAGAGCTAAAAGGCAAAATCATCTCTGTGATATCTGGATGAATGAGTCAGAACAGACAGGAAAACAAGCCACACCAGGTATTTCAAGGGGAGGGAATTTAATACAGAGAATTGGCCGTACAAGGCTGAAGGGGCTGGTGGGGCACCCAGAGATTAGCAACAGCAGGGGGCTGAAGCATCCCTAGGGTGGGAGGGGCAGAGGGAGAAGCAGGTGTTATCAGAGCTCAGGAGCCCGGCCAGGAAGGGAGGGGCTTCCAGCAGGAAGAAAGTCACAGCCAGGGAGGCTGCCTGAGCGGAGGAGGGGAACGGGAGGCGAGCTGGGAGGGGAAGGAGATTCTCTCTTTTTTCTGCCCGCTCCCGCACTTTCTCCTGCCCAACCTGCCTGGAAGTCAGAGGGCCAGGGAGTTGGGGAGTGCAGCTCCCTGAGATGAGAGCAGAGCAAGGAGGGGTGAGGAAGGCGTCCCAGCCTGCACAGGACACCCTGCCGTGCTATTCTGCCATGGAAAAGGAGGCAGACCAATCTCTAACATTGTTGAATGAGAATAAGCCAGGCACAGAATGAAATACAGACTGAGGTCACTGAACTACAATGAAATACCACCCACTTACTACAGAGAAAGAAAAAGGTACATAAATGGAGACACATGCCCAACCAACTACGGTGTGGCTTCTGGACACGGCTGCAGATACTGGGGACAGACCCAGGGGGCTCAAGACAACACCAGCATTACCTGTGATGTCTTAAATTTTCACAAGCAGGAAGTAACCCATGAATTTCTTCAGTAATAACAATTCACTTAAAAAGGTGAATGCACGGGCTTCCCTGGTGTAAAAAAAAAAAAAAAAAAAGATTTCATTCCTGCTGTCTCCTAAAATAAACCTTCATTCTGTGCTGACACTCGGAAGGTTCATCAGAAGAGTGCTCCCAGGCAAGCACACCTCTCACCTCCCTTTCCTCCTTCTTTCCTTCCCACCCTACCTCCCAATGGACTCAAAAACGTTTATAAACCAAACACCAAAGTGAAAGAGCCATCAAGAGACACTGTGGGACCCCAGAAGCCTTTAGGAGCATCCCTTCCCGGGCAGGACAAGATGTGCCCATTTACAGCTTTCTTGGCTCGAGATTGAAAGATGATGTTCTTGCCATCTTAGGCGAAACAACTGTCCAGATCTGCCTCGGAGGAGACATCCTTCTCCTCACAGGCTTAGAGCTGTTGTTTGTAATTCAGCGCACACTGCTGGCATGTACAACCAGAGGGAGCCTGGGGAGATCCCCTCCCCCACTCCCGGACTGTTCACTGCTCTTGCGAAATTGAGTCAACAGTTAAAATTTTGTTATTCCTTCTTAGTTTGTTATCAGAGGAGCAGTCAGCATGTAGGAAAACCAAAGCAACTGTCAAGAAGAGAAGATAAGGAAAACAAAACGTCTGTTTAAAAGAGTGAAGGTCATCATGTGACATACTTTAAGGCGATGCCTTCATCTGATACTCATAACCCTCTCGATGTGCATTCCAAGTGGGTATTTCTTCTTTGTCATCGCTGTCCCATTAACACTCTGCTTTTGCCTCCAGTTCCTGTAGAGGTTCTGGGGATTTCTGATGAGGAAAAATTTTCGGTAGAAGGTCAATCTGAGGTTGAGACAGGTGGGGATGCTTGATGCCAGGCAGAGAATGCCTTATGAATAAGTTAAACAAAAATTTAAGAGCCATTCAAAGCACCCTAAGACAGGGACCCTTGTGGACAGAGCTCTATACAGAAACATGTGGAAGGCCTATAACTCCACAGGCATTGTCCGCAGGTCTACCAGTTAGCCCAGGCCTACCGGATGACTACAACCATAGTAATAACTAGAGAGTCACGGTGACTTGACACAGACTCACGCACAACGGTGTTTAATTACTAGTTATCAAATATTTTCAGTAAACTATAGTATTTTCAATAACCAACAATAAATTAATTATATACGTATATATTCAGTGGACTATTCTACACACTCAATGGAACGTCAACCAGTCTGTGAAATGGTAATTACAAAAAATTGACAGTTCTCTTTATTTAAAGTATGTTAAGTCCCAAAAATGCAACATGAAACATCATATCTATAAGTCAAAAATGCAAAGTACAGCATTGTATTTATTTTACGATGACCACCTATCTTTCTGTATGGGAGGATCATTCAGCGTGTGAGGAATATATAAAAATATTTATGCATATGACTGAACACTAGAAAGAGCATGGAAATTAACATTCGATCCTGGATAATTTTAACTCAATTTCTTTTTTCTTTTTATTTGTTACTTATATAGTTGGCCATATTCCATCCGGGATGCAAATCAGGTCTCATTTAGTTGGTACAATATCATTTGGGCAAAAAGAAATAATCCAACAAATATTTATGGAGCTTCTCCTCCATACCAGGCTCTTCCTGCTCCCAGAAAGCTGACGGTCCCATTGTAGGGGGAGAGGTGGCCGCAACATAATGAGAAAACACCTACACAGAACATCAAATGAGGACACAGCACCTGCTCAGGTAAATGCCTGTGTGAGGTGCATACAGAGTCGACCACTCGGGGACTTCCTGTTCGCTTTTCAGAAAGTCAGATCGTGGCCATTATTTGATATGCTGAGTGTATTAGTTTCCTGTCGCTGCAGTAATAAATTCCCACAAACTTAGTGGCTTGAAACAGACCCAAATCTTGCATTTCTGGAGGTAAGAAGTCCAACAGGAGTCTCACTGGGCTAAGTTCCAAGTGTCGGCAGGGCCGTGCTCCTCCTGGAGGCTCTAGGGGAGAAATCCTTTCCTTACCTTTTCCGGATCCCAGGCTGCCCATATTACTTGGCTCCTGGCACCCTTCCACCTTCAAGTCGGTAATGGTATCGCCATCCTAGCACGTTCCCTGACTTCTCCTGCCTCCTCTTTTCATGGATTAGGACCCCTGTGATGACAATGGGTCCACCTGGATAACCCAGGATCATCTCCCAGCTCAAAGTCAGCTGATTAGCAACGCTAACCCCAGCTGCAACCTTAATTCCCCCTTGCCACGGGACGGAACACATTCGCAGGCTCTGGGGATTGGGTCACGGACACCTCTGAGAGGGAGGGGGAATTATTCTGACCACCACACTGGGACAGCTTCTGGTTGAACTCCCCAACAGGAAATCTTCAATAACCTCTTTCTTCAGAGATGTTTAGCACAGTGGAAACTACCTCTGCCTATGTGTTAGACTTTGGGCGTGTCACTTTGACTCAAGCGAGGGTACTAGTACCTAACCCAGGGTTCTGTGGAAATAATTAAGTGAGGTAAAATATGTGAAAGAGGTGTGAACCTGGAAAACACAATGACCAGTTGGTTAATATATCAAGCTACCTGTTGCTGCAGCCCTCTATCCATGAATTAAACTTCTTTGTAATAAACTAGAAATTTTAAGCTAAAATCTAAAGGCATTCTGGGATATTATGGTAATGAGTCAATGTCATGTGATTCACCCTTTCCTGAGTTCCCACTGAAAAAAAGTACAGTGATACATAAAGCACGCTGAGTGTGGATGAGTCCCTGAAACACAAGAACGGGACGTGACAGGTGGACCTGGGAAAGCACAAGGACCGCCAGGTGTGAGCCTCTCTCTCAGAAACAAGCTGCTGAAAGAAACTGCTTTCAAGGGCACCCCCATCCCAAGAATACATGTTTCTATATCTACTTACAGACCCCCAATTCCTGGAAATGCAACTCAACCAGGGAAGAAGGGAGGGATGAGGGTATACTGTCTCCTGGAGAACAAGAGAAAAGAAGAGACACAGGAAGAATCATGGGAAGGATACAAACTGGGGTTGTAGGTTTTACTGCCCCTGGGAAGAACTATCAACTGATCAAAATTATATGAATAAAAATCCATCTAAACACTCAAACTACCAGGTAGCAGGAGGTCATATTCCAATCAAAGGTCCTATTCTCTCGACAAAATGAAGGAAAATTAGAAATTGGTATTTAAAAATAGATACATAAAAGCACCCTGACAACTTAGAAATCAAAAAGCACTCCCCTAAATAATTAATTATGGAAAAAATAAAATTACAAGGCTATTTGAAAAGTACAGGAATGACTGCATAACATTTTAAAACTTTTAAGGTGAGTCTAAAGCTGCTCTCAGAGGCAAATACATCATTAGCAGCAAAAAATAAAAACATATAAATAAAACACGTTAAGTCGAGATATTAGTAAACAAACCAAAGGAATGAACAGAAGATTTTAAAGAACTATTAAAGCTGTAATCGATGATTCATAAAATAGGAGAAAAAGCAATACTCATAAAGATACACAAAGATGGATCTTTCAAAAATAATAAACCAAATACAGTCAGATTTGATCAAGGAAAAAAGAGAAACATATAAGTTAGCAATGAGAAAATGTTATATAATCACCAACAGAGCAAGTTAAAATTTTAAATGCAATGCATAATTCTGTTCATTTAAAAAATCTTTATGAAACGGACATTTCTCTGGGAAAACAAATTACCTACACAGAAAAGTAGCAATGGAAGAAACTGAAAAGTCTGTACAAAATTATCTTCAAGAAACTACAGGCCAGGCAGTACTACAAAGTGTTCTTTCAAATTTTGAAGTTACAGATCATTCCCTGCTTCATAAAATATTCTAGAATGTAGAAAAACATGGAAATCATCAATTTGTTCTGTAAAGCAAGTGTAACGATAACACCAAGTCATGACAAAGAAGCTATATGTCACTATGTCATGAATATAAGAGCAAAAACTCTATAGAAAATATGAACAAATCAAATCTAACATCATTTTAAAAGAAAAAAATATATTATGGCTATCTAGGATTTATTTCAGGAGCAGCTTAATATAGATATTTACTTACATCATGTTACGTTAAACACTTCAATAAATGTTAACACGGCATTTGACTACCTGCAACATTCACGGCTGACTTTTTTGAAAATCCTTAGAAAACTAGAAATAAAAAGAAACTTCCATAGCATAATGAAAAATAACTAGATTAACCAACAGCCAACACTAAAAAACTATTCAACTACAGCATGAATCTCAAAAATTCCCTATAATAGCAAATTATAATTTTTATTATTACTTGCATAGCTTAACATTTAAGAATAAAATATAAAGAAGAAAATTAAGAAGAAATTATAAAGAAAAAATATTTCCAGAAAAACATAAAAATAAAACAACAGCAATGATAAGTAATTAATACCAGAATAACTTGCAGAAATAAATGTAAGAAAGAGATAGGGAAATAATCATGAATCTTGACAGATATTTTTTAAAGCCTTGATTGAGTAAAGAAGCATACTATGAATGAGATGAATCGATGCCGTAAAATGCCATATTTCCACAATTTTTTAATAGATTTGTCAAAACCCAGAGGCATTTGGACAAAATTTAACAGAGATTCTAAAGTTCACCCAGAAGGATAAACGAGTGATAACAGCAAATGATTTTTTACCCCCAAACAAGAGGCAAGGAGTCTTGCCCTATCAGGTCATTAACATGTGAATAAACTACAACAATTAATGGGAAAATAGAACCAAACAGACATCACAGAAACTGCTTCTGGTACATTAGAGACTAAGCATCGAATAAAGGGGGCACCACAGATGTGTGGGTAAAGGAAGTATTATTCAATAAACAATCTGACTGTTAAAACTGTTAATATGTTTAAATCTCCATCTTCTGCTAAGATAAATTTCAAATGAAGTAAAGGGTTAATTTTTTTTTTAATTAAACCATAAAAATGGGGGGGAAGACATAAAAGATTATGTGATATAAATATATAATTGAGGGAATTCCCTGGTGGCGCAGTGGGTAAGAATCCGCCTGCCAATGCAGGGGACACAGGTTCGAGCCCTGGTGCAGGAAGATGCCACATGTCACAGAGCAACTAAGCCCGTGCGCCACAACTACTGAGCCTGTGCTCTACAACCTGTGAGCCACAACTACTGAGCCCACGTGCCACAACTACTGAAGCCCACGTGCCACAACTACTGAAGCCCGCGTGCCTAAAGCCCGTCTCCGCAACAAAAGAAGCCATCGCAGTGAGAAGCCCACGCACCACAACAAAGAGTAGCCCCCTCTCGCCGCACCTAGAGAAAGCCCGCACACAGCAACGAAGACCCAACACAGCCAAAAATAAAATAAAATAAATAAATTTATTTTTTTAAATATATATATAATTGAGATCCTGGATCTGAGAATAAAACAATGAAAAAAATACAAGGGAAAAGAGAGAGCATTTTGACTAGATAAAAATAATTTCTTCTGTATGCCAAAAATCCAGGCAAAACTTATATAAAGAACTCAAACAAATCACTAAGAAAAACACGGTTATCCCGCTAGGAAAAAAAATGGAGAACTGACAGGAACAAATTTTTCTCACAAGGAAAAAAATATAAATGACGAATAATGATCTTTAAAAATATTCAGTTTTACTAGTAGTAAAGAAGGCAAACTAAAGCAATGAGATACTGTCTCTCTGCAATCAAACTAACTTTAAAACACATAAAATAACCAAAATAATTCTGGCAGAGAACACTAAATTGAGCACCCTCAAATAGGGCTTTGGAATTTCTAATTCGTTCAAATTCCTGGAAAGTTATACAGCGGTGTGTGTTAGCCTTTACAACAGGCACGCACTTTGACACTGAAACAGCACTTCTAGGAATCCCACCTAAAGAGTCTGTCAGAGTTTATCAAAGACTTCAGGACAAGAAGATTCATCACAGTGAGGACACGGAAAATACCTAAATATCTCAAAGGGAGGCCTAAAAAACAAATTCTGATATAATCAGAGGGTACAATGTCATAGTCAAAACCATGAGATGGGGAATCAAACAGCCTGAGTTCATATCCTACTTGGCCACATAGAAATTTTGTGAGCTTGAGCAACTGACTTAAACTCTTTGTGCCTTACTTTTCTTTGAATGTAAAATGGAGATAATAATTGTACCTACTCCATTGGTACAGGTAAAGCACTTAGAACAGTGCCCCAAATATTGAACAGTGTTCAATAAATGTCACTTAATATGTAATAAGTATTATATATATACACATATATTTATACATAATATACGATAAATGTCACATAATACTAAAAAATATTGTGATTTTTAATAATATGCAGACATTAAAAATTAATTTTAAAGTTTGATGCCACAGAGAAATGTTTATGATAAGTTAAAAAGCAGACTCCACCAACACTACACAACCTTTTCCAGAAAATAAAAGAGAAGGAAATACCTCCTACTTCATTGTATGGGCCCAGCAAAACCAGATGAAGATAGTACAAGAAAAGAAAACTAGGACTAATATCCTGGGTGATCACAGATGCAAAAGTCCTCAAGAAAATATGATCAATTCAAATCCAGGAAGATATACCATGAAAACCACTCCCCTGTCACCATATTAACCGTGTGAAGAAGAAAAACCATGGGATCAAACCATTTAATGCAGAAAAAGCATGTGATGAACTTCAATACCCACCTCTGATAAAAATTCTCAACAAACTAGGACTCCAGTGTCAAAACATTACATACTGTAGAATTCCATTTGTATGACATTCTGAAAACTATAGTGAACAGAAAACAATGGATTTAGGGATGGGGGAGGGTGTGATTACAAAGGGATAGTTTGAGGGACTTTTGAGGGGTGATATTTCTGTTCTGCATCCTGACTGTCAGCCAGTTCCACTATATGTTAGTTGCTTTTAATTTTAAAAGCAGGATTCAAGACACTATATACAGTATTACATCAATTTTAAAATATGTAAGGGAGGAAGTATAACACAATGTTGGAAAACACTGAAACTGACCTGTCCTCATGCCCAGATTTATCAAAAGTAGGTTCAATGAGTTTTCTTTCTGCACATACGCAAACAAACATTTGTGATTTCAAACGATCAAACCATAAAATCCCACACAGCAGGTCATTACTATCAGATTTTCAAAGCCAGCGTTGTTAAGGTCCTAGGAAACTTTGCTTTCTTTGGAACTCATGTTCAGATCACAGACTAGAATCACAACATCAGGGATGAAAATAGTGGAAATCTTGTAAACTCAAAGACCCCCAACAAGAAAAATCAATGGATACTAATTTCCAAAACGACCAATCATTCTCACGGCTGTATGAGGTGACTACCCAGGTAGAAGGTAAGCCAAAATGTTAACTTCCTCTTAAAGCAAGCTAAGAGTGCCCCGAGAACCAATATTTCTGAGTAAACAAGTCTCTTATTTGCTACAGGAAGTAGCTCACTCAAAAATTCCCTCATTTTCCCCATTTAGTGACCACACTGCATGCCATATAATTCCCAGCAAAATGCTGGGAATATATAAATGGGAATTCATATTTCTGAATTTGAAATAATTTCACCCAGGCAATCTGCATTAAATATATTTCTGATGTGACCTTTCTGCTGTTTTTTTCCCTAAGTATTTACTAAGCAACGAGTCAGAAAACCAGGGTTCTGGCCCCAATTTAAATTCTCCTTCACATGAGTTTCCTCAAACATAAAATCAGATGTTAAAATACAAGGTCCCAAAGATTTCCATCTCCAATATTCTACAACAGCCAACAAATAATGGGGACAGCAGTGTTTCAAAGAGCATCTAAACTACTTGGAGGAACAAAGTACTTGAGTAAACTATTTTCACAGAACATTCATTCGGAAATACTGTGCAAATGACAGAAAAAATTATTCATCAAGGAAACTGTTAGCTAGCCGTGCATGGCCTTTATCTGGCGGTTAGCTCAGGTTACTGTACCTGAAAGTAATCAAACAGCAGGGATTGAGAACCACCCACCAACGTCCGACCTAACTTCACTAATGCAAACTGACCTTCCTTACACTTGTCTCCCCTCCCAAAACTTACAAGCAGTCTTTGGAGTAGAACAACATTACTGGTGGTGGAATTTGCCTTAATTCTTTTTTTTTTCTTTTTTTTTAACATCTTTATTGGAGTATAATTGCTTTACAATGGTGTGTTAGGGTCTGCTGTATAACAAAGTGAGTCAGTTATACATAAATATATATCCCCATATCTCCTCCCTCTTGCGTCTCCCTCCCACCCTCCCTATACCACTCCTCTAGGTGGTCACAAAACACCGAGCTGATCTCCCTGTGCTATGCAGCTGCTTCCCACTAGCTATCTATTTCACATTTGGCAGTGTATATATGTCCATGCCACTCTCTCACTTCGTCCCAGCTTACCCCTCCCCCTCCCCATGTCCTCAAGCCCATTCTCTACATCTGTGCCTGTGTCTTTGTTCCTGTCCTGCCCCTAGGTTCTTCATAACCATTTTTTTTTTTTAGATTCCATATACATGTGTTAGCATACGGTATTTGTTTTTCTCTTTCTGACTTACTTCACTCTGTATGACACACTCTAGGTCCATCCACCTCACTACAAATAACTCAACTTTGTTTCTTTTTATGGCTGAGTAATACTCCATTGTATATATGTGCCACAGCTTCTTTATCCATTCATCTGTCGATGGACACTTAGGTTGCTTCCACGTCCTGGCTATTGTAAACAGTGCTGCAATGAACATTGTGGTACATGACTCTTTTTGAATTATGGTTTTCTCAGGGTATATGCCCAGTAGTGGGATTGCTGGGTTGTATAGTAGTTCTATTTGTAGTTTTTTAAGGAACCTCCATACTGCTCTCCATAGTGGCTGTATCAATTTACATTCCCACCAACAGTGCAAGAGGGTTCCCTTTTCTCCACACCCTCTCCAGCATTTATTGCTTGTAGATTTTTTAATGATGGCCATTCTGACTGGTGTGAGGTGATACCTCACCGTAGATTTGATTTGCATTTCTCTAATGATTAGTGATGTTGAGCATCCTTTCATGTGTTTGTTGGCAATCCGTATAGCTTCTTTGGAGAAATGTCTATTTAGATCTTCTCCCCATTTTTGGATTCGGTTGTTTGTTTTTTTGATATTGAGCTGTATGAGCTGCCTGTATATTTTGGAGATTAATCCTTTGTCAGTTGCTTCATTGGCAAATATTTTCTCCCATTCTGAGGGTTGTCTTTTCGGCATGTTTATGGTTTCCTTTGCTGTGCAAAAGCTTTTAAGTTTCATTAGGTCCCAATTCTTACTGTTGTTTTTATTTCCATTTCTCTAGGAGGTGGGTCAAAAAGGATCTTGCTGTGATGTATGCCATAGAGTGTTCTGCCTATGTTTTCCTCTAAGCGTATTATAGTGTCTGGCCTTATATTTAGTTCTTTAATCCATTCTGAGCTTATTTTTGTGCTTGGTGTTAGGAAGTGTTCTAATTTCATTCTTTTACATGTAGCTGTCCAGATATCCCAGCACCACTTATTGAAGAGGCTGTCTTTTCTCCATTGTATATTTTTGCCTCCTTTATCAAAGATAAGGTGGCCATATTCGTGTGGGTTTATCTCTGGTCTTTCTATCCTGTTCCATTGATCTATATTTCTGTTTTAGTGCCAGTACCATATTGTCTTGATTAGTGTAGCTTTGTAGTATAGTCTGAAGTCAGGGAGTCTGATTCCTCCAGCTCCTTTTTTCGTTCTCAAGATTGCTTTGGCTATTCGGGGTCTTTTGTGTTTCCATACAAATTGTGAAATTTTTTAGTCTAGTTCTGTGGAAAATGCCATTAGTAGTTTGATAGGGATTGCATTGAATCTGTAGATTGCTTTGAGTAGTATAGTCATTTTCACAATGTTGATTCTTCCAATCCAAGAACATGGTATATCTCTCCAACTGTTTGTATCATCTTTATTTTCTTTCATCAGTGTCTTACAGTTTTCTGCATACAGGTCTTCTGTCTCCATAGGTAGCTTTACTCCTAGGTATTTTATTCTTTATGTTGCAATGATAAATGGGAGTGTTTCCTTAATTTCTCTTTCAGAATTTTCATCATTAGTATATAGGAATGCCAGAGATTTCTGTGCATTAATTTTGTATCCTGCTACTTTACCAAATTCTTTGATTAGCTCTAGTAGTTTTCTGGTAGCATATTTGGGATTCTCTATGTATAGTACCATGTCATCTGTAAACAGTGACAGTTTTACTTCTTCTTTTCTGAGTTGAATTCCTTTTATTGCTTTTTCTTTTCTGATTGCTGTGGCTAAAACTTCCAAAACTATGTCGAATAATAGTGGTGATAGTGGGAAGCCTTGTCTTGTTCCTGATCTTACTGGAAATGGTTTCAGTTTTTCACCATTGAGAATAATGTTGGCTGTGGGTTTGTCATATATGGCCTTTATTATGTTGAGGTAAGTTCCCTCTATACCTACTTTCTGGAGAGTTTTTTTGTTTTTTTGCTTGTTTTATTTGTGGTATGCGGGCCTCTCACTGTTGTGGCCCCCCTTGTTACGGAGCACAGGCTCCAGACGCGCAGGTCCAGCGTCCATGGCTCACAGGCCCAGACGCTCCGCTGCATGTGGGATCCTCCTGGACAGGGGTACAAACCCGTGTCCCCTGCATCGGCAGGTGGACTCTCAACCACTGCGCCACCAAGGAAGCCCACCTGGAGAGTTTTTATCATAAATGGGTGTTGAATTTTGCCAAAAGCTTTTTCTGCATCTACTTAGATGATCATATGGTTTTTATCCTTCATTTTGGTAAGATGGTTTATCACATTGATTGATTTGCATATATTGAAGAATCCTTGCATTCCTGGGATAAACCCCACTTGATCATGGTGTATGATCCTTTTAATGTGCTGTTGGATTCTGCCTGCTAGTATTTTGTTGAGGATTTTTGCATCTATGTTCATCAGTGATATTGGCCTGTAGTTTTCTTTTTTTGTGACATCTTTGGTTTTGGTCTCAGGGTGATGGTGGCCTCGTAGAATGAGTTTGGGAGTGTTCCTCCCTCTGCTATATTTTGGAAGAGTTTGAGAAGGATAGGTGTTAGCTCTTCTCTAAATGTTTGACAGAATTCGCCTGTGAATCCATCTGGTCCTAGACTTTTGTTTGCTGAAGATTTTTAATCACAGTTTCAATTTCAGTGCTTGTGATTGGTCCGTTTATATTTTCTATTTCTTCCTGGTTCAGCCTCCGGAGGTTGTGTTTTTCTAAGAATTTGTCCATTTCGTCCAGGTTGTCAATTTTACTGGCATAGAGCTGCTTGTAGTAATATCTCTGATCCTTTGTATTTCTGCACTGTCAGTTGTTACTTTTTCATTTCTAATTCTTTGATTTGAGTTTTCTCCCTTTTTTTTTTGATGAGTCTCACTAATGGTTTATCAATTCTGTTTATCTTCTCAAAGAACCAGCTTTTAGTTTTACTGATCTTAGCTATTGTTTCCTTCATTTCTTTTTCATTTATTTCTGATCTGATCGTTATGATTTCTTCTGCTAACTTTGGGGGGTTTTTGTTCTTCTTTCTATAATTGTTTTAGGTGTCAGTTAGGTTGTTGGAGATGTTTCTTGTTTCTTGAGGTAGGACTGTATTGCTATAAACTTCCCTCTTAGAACTGCTTTTGCTGCAACCCACAGATTTTGGGTCGTCATGTTCTCATTGTCATTTGTTTCTAGGTATTTTTTGATTTCTTCACTGATCTCTTTATTATTTAGTAGTGTATTGTTTGGCCTCCATGTGTTTGTATTTTTTACAGATTTTTTCCTGTAACCTCATAGCGTTATGGTCGGAAAAGATACTTCATACGATTTCAATTTTCTTAAATTTACCAAGGCTTGATTTGTGACCCAAGATGTGATCTATCCTGGAGAATGTTCCATGAGCACTTGAGAAGAAAGTGTAGTCTGTTGTTTTTAGATGGAATGTCCTATAAATATCAATTAAGTCCATCTTGTTTAATGTATCATTTAAAGCTTGTGTTTCCTTATTTATTTTCATTTTGGATGATCTGTCCATTGGTGAAAGTGGGGTGTTAAAGTCCCCTACTATGATTGTGTTACTGTCGATTTCCCCTTTTATGGCTGTTAGCATTTGCCTTAATTATTGACGTGCTCCTATGTTGGGTGCATAAATATTTACAACTGTTATATCTTCTTCTTAGAAAGACCCCTTGATCATTATGTAGTGTCCTTCTTTGTCTCTTGTAATAGTCTTTATTTTAATAAAGTCTATTTTGTCTGATATGAGAATTGCTACTCCAGCTTTCTTTTGATTTCCATTTGCATGGAATATCTTTTTCCATCCCCTCACTTTCAGTCTGTATGTGTCCCTAGGTCTGAAGTGGGTCTCTTGTAGACAGCATATATATGGGTCTTGTTTTTGTATCCATTCAGCCAGTCTATGTCTTTTGGTTGGAGCATTTAATCCATTTACATTTAAGGCAGTTATCGATATGTATGTTCCTATTACCATTTTCTTAATTGTTTTGTGTTTGTTATTATAGGTCTTTTCCTTCTCTTGTGCTTCCTGCCTAGAGAAGTTCCTTTAGGATTTGTTGTAAAGCTGGTTTCGTGGTGCTGAATTCTCTTAGCTTTTCCTTGCTTGTAAAGCTTTTGATTTCTCCGATGAATCTGAACAAGATCCTTGTGGGGTAGAGTAATCTTGGTTGCAGGTTTTTCTCTTTCATCACTTTAAATATGTCCTGCCACTCCCTTCTGGCCTGCAGAGTTTCTGCTGAAAGATCAGCTGTTAACCTTATGGGGATTCCCTTGTATGTTATTTGTTGCTTTTCCCTTGCTGCTTTTAATATTTTTTCTTTGTATTTAATTTTTGGTAGTTTGATTTATATGTGTCTTGGCATGTTTTTCCTTGGGTTTATCGTGTATGGGACTCTCAGTGCTCTTGTTTGGCAGAGGATGTCCAGCACTGTAGCTTGCTGGTCGTTGAGTGCAGCTGAGTCTTAGCGTTGAGATGGAGATCTCTGAGAGAGCTTTCATTGTTTGCTATTACGTGGGGCAGGGAGGTCTCTGGTGAACCAATGTCCTGATGTTGGCTCTCCCACCTCAGGGGCTCAGGCCTGACACCAGGCTGGAGCTCCAAGACTCTGTCAGCCACACGGCTAGGTATGTGGGGAGTTTCTTGCCTTTTGGGAAGTCTGAGGTCTTCTGCCAGCGTTCAATAGGTGTTCTGTAGGAACTATTCCACATGTAGGTGTATTTCTGATGTATTTGTGGGGAGAAAGGTGATCTCCACATCTTACTCCTCTGCCATCTTCAATCTCTCCCTTAATTATTAAAGTTATAATTTTCTAATTAGCTTTATTTAGGGAGTAGGTGATAGAAATTACTTAACATGACTGTTCCGTTTGTACAAAAAGGTACATGAAGTGTGTGTGGTTATAAAAGGGCAACACAAGTTATCCTTGTGATGTTGAATCAGTCCAATATTTTGACTGGGTTGGTTACAGGAACCTACCCAGGTGATAAAACTGGATAGAATGTAATACACACACGCACGTGGGCGCACATGCACTGGAAAAAGAAACAGGAAATCTGAATAAGGTTCATGGGTTGCATCACTGTTGCTACTCTGGTTATGACATTATACTCAAGTTTTGCAAGAATGTTACCATCGGAGGACACATACAAGGGATCTCTTTGTATTCTCTCTTACAACTGCAGTGAATCTACAATTATCCCTACACAGAAAATTCAATTAATAAAAAAGGATATGGTAAAAAACTATGCCTTCCCCCTACCCTGACCATTAGCCATCCGAGGAGGCAACAATTCTTACCAGTTTCATATGCATAGGAGTTAAAAGAAAGAAAAGGAGGAGGGCAGGAAGGGAGGAGGGGAGGGAGGGCGGGAGACTTCAAGCAGCTTGGGATCGTCCTGCAATGTATCAAAATAAATTGTCAGCTCCTTCATACTCACAACTGCCCTTGAGTATAGAAGTGTTTCTGCTGAACGACCCCCTACATACACACAACCCCCACTTCATCTCCACTGGATTCGCAGAAGTAACCAGGTCTTTGCCCACAGGACAGGGCACTGGGTGACCCTCCTCTGGGAAATCTCACCAACCCATGATAAAGATCTAAAACTAGAGAAAGGAGCATTGCCCAGTGACATGGCCCAGTCAGATCACCTTACAGAGGCACCATGAGCAGACCCTCCTATGTGCATAGTTCCCAATCCTCTTGTTAATGGCCTCACTTAAATATGAGTAGAGGCCAAAGATCCCTTGACATAAGAAGAAAGCACATAATATGAAAAATAACAACAAACAGACAACAGCAACTTGGAGAGAGTCCATACAAAGAAAAGAAAACCTCGAAAACTACTATTAATATACTTTGGGGGGCTTCCCTGGTGGCGCAGTGGTTGAGAGTCCGCCTGCCGGTGCAGGGGACGCAGGTTCGTGCCCTGGTCCGGGAAGATCCCACATGCCGTGGAGAGGCTGGGCCCGTGAGCCATGGCCGCTGAGCCTGCACGTCCGGAGCCTGAGCTCTGCAACGGGAGAGGCCACAACAGTGAGAGGCCCGTGTACCGCAAAAATTAAATAAATAAATACACACACACACACACACACACACACACTTTGGGATATAAGAAATTATACTGTATTGATGAGGCAGAACAGGATGGTACTAAAAATAATTTTCAGAGGAAAAAGGAGCTCTTGGAAGTTAAAAATATGATGGCAGAAATCAAAAGCTCAGCATAAGAATTAGAAGGTATGGCTAAGAAAACCTAAAGAAATTAGAGTAAAAGGATGAGAAAGAAACAGGATCAAATCAGAAGATCAATGCAGGAAGTCAAACACCCAAATAATAGGTAATCCAGAAAGAGTAAAGAGAGAATTTAGGATGGAGGAAATAACAAAAGACAAGTTCCCAGACCTGAAGGACTAAGTTTCCAGATTAAAAGAACCAGGCAAGTGTACCCAGGAAAATGCGTGAAAACAGAACCTCAGCAGTCATCTAATTGTGATATGACTGAACATCAGGAACAAAGCAAAGAGCACACATGCTTTTAGAGGGGAAAAAACAGGTTTCATACAAAACAGTTAAAAACTAGGACAGCGTCAGACTTCTCAGAGGCAACACCAGAGGCTGGAAGAGCCATGCCTTCAAAATTCTAAAGCAAATGTGCTCCAACCCAAACCCTTGATGCAACCTAGAGATCTTCTAAGTGTGGGGAGAGAATTAATATATTTTCATGTCCACAATGTCTCAAACCTTTGTTTTGTTATTTCCACAGCCCCTGTCTTAGGAGGCACCATGAGTGTGTGATCCCAAAACTGCATACCAAAAATGAAGGAATAAACCAAGAGAGACACATGTGTGAGTTCCAGGAAAATCCCAATGCCCAGGCTACACCCTGGAGCATAACATCACAATCCCTGGGGGGGGGGCAGGACCCAGACGTGAGGTTTACAGTTCCCCGGTGATTACAACAGGCACAGAAGATTGAGACCCACAGAACTAACCAAAGGTACAATTTTCACCCCCATGCATAACCTCACAGACCTTTATCTGTAGCAACTACTTATAATCTTGACTTTCAATCATCAGCTATATTCCACCTAGATGTCCTACCAGTAATCGAAGTCAAAATGTCCAAAAATGTGTATTTCATGTTCTTTCTTAAAAATGGCACTAATAAAAAAAACTAAAAACAGAGTTACCCTATGATCCAGCAATCCCACTCTTGGGCATATAATTGGAGAAAATGCTAATTCGAAAAGATACATGCACCCCAGTGTTCACTGCAGCACTATTTGCAACAGCCAAGACTTGGAAACAACCTAAATGTCCAGTAGAGTAGTGGATAAAGACGTAGATATATACAATGGAATACTACTCAGCCATTAAAAAGAATGAAATAATGCCATTTGCAGCAACGTGGATGGACCCAGAGATTATCATACTAAGTGAAGTAAGCCAAACAGAGAAAGACAAATATCATTTAGTATCACTTATATGTGAAATCTAAAAAAAAGATACAAATGAACTTATTTACAAAACAGAGACAGGCTCACAAACACAGAAAACAAACTTATGGTTATCAAAGGGGCAACGGGCTGGGGGAGGGATAAATTAGGAGTATGGGATTAACAGATACAGACTACTATTTATAAAATAAACAACAAGGTCCTACTGTAATGCACAGGGAATTATATTCAATATCTTGGAATAAACTATAATGGAAAAGAATCTAAAAAAGAATATATAAAAAAATGGTGCTTGTGAGTTCTTGATGTCCACTGTGACGCCCCCTTTCTACTGGTCGCCCATGCCCTTTGTTCTTAGGTCAAAATTCTGCGCAAGAAACCTGTTTGTTACTTCCTGTCCTTCACAAGTTCAGTTTCATGTCACCAAAGTGAAAATGACTTCTGCTCAGGCCAAACAATGCAGAAAGCACAAAGAGAAAAATGAAAAGAAAAATACAAAGTTGCAATGCGAAATTCCCCTGAACTAGGTCACTGATGAGCTGACTTTATCTGTTCCCCCTCTCCCAGAAATGAAGAGTGACTGACAAGCAAGAATAATGGCTGGATCTCACCGTTTGAATAAGCAACTTGTATGGGTCTGGACAGCTCCAGAAATGACAAGGGCCCTTCCCCTGCTCCCTGGAACACTCAGCTAAACTCTACGCTCTAGATTCACAGGGTCAGAACCAACCTGCTCCATGGTCACGGACGGGTCCAGGCAAGCTGCATTTCTATCCAAGTCTCAAATACCCCTGCACTCGCATTCTCGTGCCACCTCTCCCGTTTCTACACATGGATCTCGTTAAAAGGCTGAGGCTTCATGGAGGGTCTGTGCCTGACACCTGATCAACCTGCTGCAGTCTCCCACCATGCTGGGTACCAATGTATCTACATCTTCACCTGCAGTAAATGAGAGAAGTGGTCTCCCTTGCACCTTTGCCAACACTCCATTTTCACTTTTGCTAGTCCGATATTGAAAAATGATAACCCCTAATTTTAAAATTTAGATATCTCTGGTTACTATCAAGGCTGAGGATTTTTACTTGTGTCTCTTGGCCATCTGCAATTTGTTTGGTTGGTTTTGCAAATTCCCTTCCCATTTCTTTTACCTATTTTTCTATAAGTTTGTTTTTGTCTTCCATTCTTCACCAACCTAATTCCTTTATTTTCCAGGTTCCAGCTTCTCCTGATCACCAGCATCTCCTCCATGCCATGTTGTATTTCTCATTTGAATTCTTGAAAATTAGCTGTTCAACGCCTCTCTTCCCACTAAAGTCTGAGCATCACGAGGATACTCTGGGTATCCGTCTCAGACACAGCTGTCACCCCAGCCACATGTTTACTGAATGAAGGAGACAAGGTCCCTGTGTCTTACACCAGTCGGGTCTGGGAAGAAACTGCTGCTGTTAAGGGAGTTTCATAAGGGACCGTTTACAAAGGTGGGGGCAGGGTTGGGAAGACCAGTGAGGGAGGGTGAAGCCCCCAGGACGCACAACAGTGAAGAGCATCACCAGCCCAGGGATGAGGATGAAGAGAGAACAGCAGGTAGACTGAGACCTAACAGGAGGAGGAAGTCTGGAAGATGCCATCCAAGTCTGGGAAATCATGACTCCATGGTTTAAACTGCCCAAAGATACCCATCACCGCTTCACTCATAGAAAACCTTCTTCCACTGAATCCTCAATCCTTGAAATTCTCAAATCCCACATGAGGACACCATGTTTGAGACCACTGCAAACGAGAAACAAAAACCACTGCCAAATAAGCTCTACAGAAACTGAAGGCAGGAAGAGGCGAGAAAACTCGAATTCCCTTCTTGGCAGGACTACCCATTGGCTCTGCGACTTCAGGGACATTTTCTGAACTCCCCGGACCTTAGTTCCCTCATTATAAAAGTCTACATACTGTTATTTCCCCCTCTGAAATTGTTTTGCTCAAGGAAGAGAAATCTCCTTAAGGAAAAAGAGCATTGCCAAAATCCTATCCTATCAGCCAACTTCCACCAGGCCTTGGAATCCTTAGCAAATGGCTGGTTTTGCAATTCTTTTGGCTTTGCCAACCCTCCAGGGTAAAAAAAAATCTTCCCACAAGGATTTAAGGCTCACAAGGGGAGGAAATCTTTGAGAAAAATCTGGGTTGATGAGCAGCTAAGAAAAGCCAGGAGGAAGGAGACACATCTATATATGTTTAGGCAGAAAATAGAAAAGGTTGAAAAGGAATGTTTTTCTAAAATACTGCTTCTATGAAAGCAACCTTCTGTTACTCCTTTACTCCCGAGTCAACTGAAAAAGGCAGTGTGATTCCCATTTTCTATTCGAGTCCTCCTAGGCTGGGGCTAGGGATGCAGAGGCACGCAGCTCTGATGCAGGCAGGCTTGAATTCAAACCCTGCCACTTAATGAAGTGGCTCTGATGGAGGCTCTCACCTTTCTCAGCTCAGGGTCAGTCCACGAAAAATGGGTAACAACACTGAATGTGCTGGATTGGAGGCAGAATTAGAAGTCATGAAAATACAGTGTGCCTATAAGTGGGCCTCTGATATGCAGTCGCTAGGTTTTATCACAGGCACTGTCGCTCAGACATCAAAACAGCTTCCGTACTTAACAAATGCCTTTTGAGCATCTACTCTGGGTGATGTGATGGGGTGACAAAGGTGAGGAAAGGTCACAGGATCCCTGACCTCCTGGAGCTTAGACTCTGGTGAAGAGGAGATGGTACTCAAATCATAAGCAAAGAAACACATAATTGCCAACAAAATGCTACAAAGGTAAAACAGAGTGTGTTCAGAGAGCAAACAGACCAGTGGGGGACCTGGTCTAGTCCGGAAGCTCTTGGGCCTGGAAGTGAAGGATGCAGGTTGAACTAGCTGGGGTGATAACAGTGGGACCAGCAGGCGCTAGAGGTCTAGGGCCAGAAGCATCCCCTTTCTGAGGAGCAGAAGAAAGGCCTTAGCGGTGATGCACGGACAGGGGAGGGCAGGGAGGGAAGAAAGAGCTGGAGAGTCCAGCCAGGCCTCCCAGGAAGCCACAGGAGGGACCGAAAGGTCATGGTCAGGGTCTTCTGAGGGGCGGGGAGCCACAAAGCTAAATGCGAGCTCTCAGCTCTGCAACTGAAATGTGCAGTTCAAATCCCCACTGCAGCCGCTCTTCAAATATCATCTCTGGACCCAACCAGGTAAGGCGAGCAGCATGATTGGACGGTATTTCAATAGAAATTGTATATACACACACACACACACACACACACACACACACACACACACACACACACACACACACACACACACACACACACGTACATATATGTGCACACATACACACGTATGTGCGCACATATATACATGCACATATGCGTACACACTCATAAATACACATATATACATACGCACATGCAAGCATACGTACATACATACAGATGCACATACACGTATATACATACACACACGTATATATGTGTGTGTGCATATATGTATGTATTATTTGCCTCTTACCATCTTGGGGAATGTCTACAATCACTCCTAAGTTATCATCCTTTTAAGATCCTGGTTTTCCAAAGATGGCCACAACAGCATCTCCCATCACATGTGCTCAACCTTACCATGTATCCTGACAATCCTCCATGGAGTAAGTGGTGGCATCAATGTCCCCTCTCCTCGAACTCGGGTTGACATGTCACTGCCCTAACCAACAGAAAATAGTGGCAGTGGCACTATGCAACACCTGAGGCTGACACATAAAAATGCCAGGCACGTCCACCTTGTTCTCCTGGACCCCAGCTGCCACGCTCTGGGGAAGTTCAACCAAGGCATGTGGAGAGGCCATATGGAGAGGCCACACGTAGGTGTTCCGGTTGACAGCCCAGCTGAGGATCCAGCCAACAACCCTCATCAACCCCAGACACGGTAGTGATGTTGCCTCCAAACGACTGCAGACCCAGCCGCCAAGTCCCCCAGGCCTTCAGTGTCTCCAGCTGAGGTCCCAGACATCATGGAACAGAGGCATCCCCACTAGGCCCTGACCAAGTCCTTGACACAAAGTATCCTTGAGTAAAAACATGGAAGAGTCGTTTTACACCACTATTTGGGGGTGATCTGTTATGTAGTAACAGAAACTGAGCCAAAGAGTATCTCAAAGTTTATACGTATATACCTGTGTATGACTGTCCTTCTTCACTATTCACCACCCTAGGGACCTTTAGGAGGGGATGTCTAATTACTCCCAAGTTAGGACCTCTGGGCTTTGTCCACACCACTTACGGAAAAAGAGGACCAGGTTTCTTACTGCAAAGAAAAATTAAACACTTTTATTAAACTACTCAAAACATACAAAGTGATCCATTCACACTGCAAAAAAATAAAAGAAAACCGCGTTAGCAAATCTGACACCTTATTTCAACTGCCTCTGAAAACAGATCAAAACCAAGATCTTCATCAACAACAACTAAATAGGGCACCGAGGGCTCTTCTTTCCTTGTCCACCACTGGAAGCTCAAGTGTCTGCAGCTTCAAGGAGGCAACGCATAGAAAGGGGACTTAGCCCAGGGCCTGGCACTTAAGAGCCTGCCAAATTCCGGTTAATATTATTATTGCTTTTGTTGTTGTGGGAATTAACATTTTTCTTGATTCCAGCGCTAATTCTTCCTGACTTAAGCTTAACAGTGCTCCTGTCCCATCTGAGCAGGGAAGAATCTATACTGAGTTTGGTTAGATGTCCTGAAAGGGATCTCCGATTCCATACAATTAGAAATGTTATACAAGATTATATAACATAACTTCCACACATCTCTATTCTGGTTTGGTAAAAGAACTGTCCTTTTTATTTAAAAAAAAGAAAAATCAATATATGTTAGAAAAGAGGCTTCTGAGAAATAACACTTAATCACTGCGTGGTTTTCAAGGTGAATAAATAAAAAGATCACCTTTGCTAATCATGAAGGTACCCCCCCTATGTGGTTATATAAATATTACAAAGCTGCACCCAGATTGTGGCATGAATACCAGGGGACACAGGCGGGATCAAAGAGCCAGGTCACCTCAGGTTGGTTTCTTCCTCTGCTCCCCAACTGCTGTGTGACCTTCAGCGAATCACTTGGTCTCTCCAAGTCTCTGGTGCCTTTAATACAAGGCTAAATTCCAAACACTTTAGCCATACTGAAGGATCCTCAAGTACAGCATCCCCCACGTTTCCGGGGTAAAAGTCATTATTCAGATGGTTACGTATGCTGAACGGCAACCCCTCAAGCAAAATAACCACTTGCAGATTCACACACATTAATCAGTATCTTAAAAAATTATCTCGAGAAACCTGGGCCTTGCGAAATCTTGCTGTGCATCGTGTGATGAAATTATCAATATCTAGTGGAAGAAAAGGTGATCTGAGACAGAATTACAACTAGTATGCCATCCGCCGGCCCGATGGCACACACTCCCCCCACTGACGTTCACTGTTATCTTCAGTTACTGGGCTGGGGGTCTTCTCAAGCGCCACATGTATGGGAGCAGGTGGAGAGGCAGAAGGAGAATGTGGATGGGGACTCCCTGG
Organism: Neophocaena asiaeorientalis asiaeorientalis; assembly: GCF_003031525.2. Taxonomy (NCBI): domain Eukaryota; kingdom Metazoa; phylum Chordata; class Mammalia; order Artiodactyla; family Phocoenidae; genus Neophocaena; species Neophocaena asiaeorientalis. The sequence goes on along the minus strand of NW_020174038.1, from coordinate 1,654,982 downwards.
CAGTTCAGTGGTTAGAACTCTGTGCTTCCACTGCAGGGGGCACGGGTTCGATCCCTGGTCGGGGAACTAAGATCCCGCATGCTGAGCACATGGTGCGGCCAAGAAAAATAAAATAAAAGAATGTGGATGGAAGGAAGGAGAAGACAGATCAAGGGAAGGTATGGAGGAAAGGGCTGTGCATGAGTCCCTAACGGGAACATTTCTGTCCGTCTCCAAATGACATCTAGTCACCAAGTTTCAAGCTTGCTGAGTGTCTGACACCCCCTCCCTCCGAACATCCCAGCTTTCCCAGGGCCCAGGCAGCCCCCTGCCACTGATGGACTTAACCATCTGGGTCACATCCTCTATCCAGAAAAATGTCTTTTGTAGCCTTGAAAGTGGTGGAATTCGATGGCTCAGAGAACCCCAACCTGCAGGAAAATGGCCGGCATGTAAGTGACTTGGAACTCCCCTTTCCAAAGGTGGCATGAAGTACGGACTGGCTCTGCACTCATCAAAACTGAGAAGATGAAAAGGGGGTTAATGAAAACCCTCTTTCTGAGAATCAGCCAGGAACTGCTTTTGACAGGTCAGACTCTGCCCTTGGAGAGGTCGAGCCTCCCTCACCCGGCACGGTCACCTTCCTGATGGCAGTCCTCATGGCCAGAGAGTCTGGGATCCAGGAGAAGTGGAGAGAACCCGGGAGTCTCAAGGGCTCCACCGAAGACCAGGACAGGCTCTCTCCTTTTACCATATATGCTGAAGTCGGCTAAGACCTGGACCAAGACCGACCATCTGCTTTCCCCACCAGGCACGAGACAGTCAACTGGGGGAGGTCCCTATTTTAATTGATAGCACCCTTAAAAATATTTGACCATCACTATCCAAATGCCTTCATTCTGCACTTCGTAACACCTTGTATTGGAGCTCCGTCTATCTTAACACCAAAGCCTGTATCTGGAACTGCTTTTCCTCACGACCATTTCCATGGCTGTTTTCCCAGGAACCGTGCCACTTGAATGGCCGGGACATAAAACCGTTTTACAACAGTTATTCTTCCAAGACTTTCCTCCGTTTCTTTGACAGCTGCACACCCAGGCTCCAAACTCTTTACCGTGGACAACTGTTCTGAGCACATTCCTCCACCAGGCCTATTTCAGCTCAAGAAAGCCCAAGGACAAAAATAAGACAAAAGTTGTGGGTAAAGGGGGCTCCCACCGCAGGGCACCCTGAGAGCAGTGAACAGAATGAGGGACAGTCCAGCCTAATGGCTTCTTCCCCGGCTGCAAGTCCACAAAAGGGATCCGTCTTCCCAGCGAGTGGTCAATGGAAGAGAACCAGTCCCAAACCCTAGCCGGGGGCCAGCACTTTTTTCCTATCAGGAGTTCCCCGCACCTGTTCTGGAAAGGCGGGGATGGAGCTTCCTACCCGGTCCATCCCGCCTGAGAGGTTTCGAGAACTGTATGCTCACCAGTCAACCAGCCCTCCCTCCACAAGCCAAGGAGTACTCAGGTGGTCACGGCGCACAGGGGCCCGAAGCTCACCAGGACAACTTTATTACTGGCCACGGGGCACTCGTTTAGGGGAACCGTCCCCGCCGCCGCCCCCAGTGCCTCCAGCTCGTGGCAGGAAGGGCAGAGCCGGGAGGCACAGGTGAGGGTTCCCAGGGCAGCTAGGCGCCCAGCGTGCCTGACGCGGCCCCACCGCGTGGTCCTCGCCTCCGGGGCCTTGAGCCGGGGAGGGAGCCCCGCGCGCGGTCCTGCGCTCGTGCCGGCGCGGGAGGCCCCCTCTCGGGACACACGCGCAGCTGAGAGGCAGCTTTCTGGGAAAAAGGGTTCGCCCGAAACTTTCGGAGGAGCCGAGCGTCTCTCCGGCCCCCTCCCCACCCTGTGCCCGGAGAGGGGCGCCGCGAGTGCGCTTGGGTGCGCGCGCCCGGCCGCCGGGCTCGCTTCCTCCCGCCGGCCTCCTGGATTTCCCTCCGCCCCCTTGCGGGGATCCCCCTGCGCGCCCGGCTCGGGATCTGGAACAGGACTCCCCGGAGGCTCTTGGCTCACTGAGGATGTCCTGGCTCCCCCCTCTGGCCCGGGCTCACACTTCACTCGCGATCGTCCTGGACCAAGCCCAGGGCTGTGGCTGAGGGAAGGTGGGCAGCTGGCCCTGTCCCGGGTCAAGGCGGCCCTAGGGTCCCCAGCCAACCTCGGGAGGAGGCCCCTGCCTGCCCCCACCCCTGAGGTCAGAGCCCTAATCCCCCCACTCCTCTGCCCCCAGTTCTGCTCCAGCCGTCACCTGCAGCCCTGCAGAAGGTGCCCCGTGCAGAGAGGACACCTAGTGGTTTCAGGCACACCCACCCTCCTTCCTGGGGTTTCCGGCTTCCTCCCTGGTACCTGGCTTGGGCTGCTGGTTGGGATGGTGGATCTAGCCCCAAGGAGGAGGTAGGGCTGAAAACAGAAGGGCTTGTTCAAAAGAGGATCACTGAAATCCAGGTGACTTTCTCCATGGAGTCCGGTCATATCAGGAAATCTAGCTGCATGCAGATGGCCAGGGAGGTGAGGAGGAAGGAGGGAAGCTCTGTACAGGTTTCTCCACTCCTAGGTCTTGGGAGGACCCACAGAGTCCAAATGTGTTCCCACCTGTAGGTGACCTCATGGCCCACGCCTCCCAGATGACACCCAACAGCATCTGGGGACAGCAGGTGATGGCAAAGCACAAAACAGTCCTTCCCGGGTGGCTTCCTTACCACAGAGGGGTCATTTCACCCAACAAGCCTGGAAGATCTCGCTTCCTGGGCGTTATCATTCCTTTACTCCTTTCTCGGCCTGGTGTCTTCCGGGATGCACCTCTCCTACGACCCCCTTGTGGTTGACCCTTCACTCCCACTCTGGTTGGTTACCAGGTACCGAGGAGGATTTAAACCGTGGAAGTTTGCCCAGGCTGAAGGCGGGGGAGGGTGGTTCTCCATCAACATTCAGAGACATAGACAGGAAAGTTTAGGAGCTTGGAATACTGTCCTTTATTCAACTAACCGGAAAAGACACTCAAATCGCTTTTTCTCGTGTAAATAGGAAAACTAAAAGTGAGAGAGGGAATCTGGAACTAATTGGGTTAGGGAATGAGCCACAGGCACAAGGAATTGTGTAATCTGGGGGTGGGAGAGGTGTTGGGGGAGGGAGCAGGAGGGAGGAGGGGAGAAACCAGGAGTTGGCAATTCCCTGGAAATACTCTCCGCACCTGCACTGATGGGAAGAAAGGGAGGAAGGTTGGGGGAGGGGAGGGAGACAGAGAGATGAGAGATCACTCCCGGGGTGCCTAGAAGTGATTTTTAGTTCATATTCATTTTGACAGGTCTCAGAGCAAAGTGGGGTGTAGCAGAGACAAAGACCCCTGAGAAGCCAACCACCCAGAGAAGAAAAATAGGCACTTACGGTCCCCGGCCTGACAGCACCTTCGGCCGGTGGGTCCCTCACCCGGCACAGGGATGGCTCCCCACGCAGGAGGGAAGCACCCCCTCCCTCCAGCAGGCATGCTTGGGGGGCGGGGGTAGGGTTGGGGGCAGCAGGCTGTCAAGTCCTCTGGCAGCACTGGAGGAGGGAGACAGAACCCCCCGTGGGCTCCTCGTCCCAGGAAAACAGTTATTTTTGTCCTCCCTGCCCTCTCCCAGTCTCTGGAAGCTCCCCCAGGAAACGGAATTTTGGAAGGAACGGGAGCTGAAATAACTCATGTGCTATTTATCTTTCACCATCAGGAGCCTCATCAATCCCGAGGCAGCTTTTGCCTTTTATTTCTTAATCTGTTTGCATTTGATCTCACATTTTGTGCAAAGAGCCTCAGGGAGAAAATTCCAGGCCCTGATACATTAGTCTGAGAATTCGCTTGCTTGGAAAGAGAAGCAACACCCCAAGATGTGCCAGGGCCTGCACCCTTCCAAGAGCCATGCACGGCACCTCCTCGGCCTGGCACCCTGGGCTGGATGCTGGGGTCACCGTCCATGCCCCCGGTTTTTACCTCCTAAAATCATTCCAATTTTAGTTCCATGCAGAGACTTTGGACTGGTTATGAGGGCACAAAAGTGGTTTGTCTTTCTCATCGCTCTGCCTCCGTCACCAAGGGCCACACGCACGTGCTGATGTCAGCCCAGTGAGTGAGGTCCAGCCCACCAGGGTCTTCTGTGCCCTCCGGCCTCATTCCCAGGCTCCAGCCTCCCCTGCCAAGAGCGCCCAGACCTGACAGAGCAGTTTCCACAACAAGGCAGGGTTGTGCCTCTATAACACCAGACAATGCCAGTTGTTAGACAAGCCATCAATGGAGAGGCAGGAAGGGACGGAGGAGAGGAGAAAATCAGGGGAGCCACTTGCCTGGTGAGGCAACAAGTCAGCCTCCTGGCTGTGGCCGCCTCTCACACAGGGAGACAAAACCCGAGCAAAGAGGACAGACGCTAAGTGTTCACAGAACACCTCCAGACACAATAAGGCTGAGTGTCGGTGCATGGGAGAACAGGGAGAGACTCTTGCATGGGTGACCCTGGGACAGCCCTCGGGTGTGGCACCCCCTTCATGTCTGCCTAGACACAAACTCCCAGGCCTCCCATCTCAGGCCTGGTCTGGTCAACATCAGTCACTCAGATGCCAACAAAACCCCAGCTTCACCAAGGGGCACCTGACCACTTATCCCTTCCCCATCCTTGTTTGATGCCCTCATCAAAAAGCTGGTAAAACTGCTCCTTTAGATGCTTCCTGAGCTGTCGGCATTTCAAAGAGCACAAAACGTTCACTCCTAGTTGTGGGTGCATGAGTCCACACTCCAGGTCAGGAGGTGTGTGAGAGCACCCTCTCAGCAAGGTGGGGCTCACGGGATTTTTTTAATAGTTCAGTTAGACACGGACTTAAAAGAAACTACTTGTTTTATTTTTTTTAATTTTCATTGGAGTATAGTTGATTTACAATGTTGTGTTAGTTTCACGTGTAAAGTGAATCAGTTACTTTATAATTGTTTCCAATTTTTATTTATTTATTTATTTTTGCCCAATGATTGGCATTTGTTGAGTGACTTTGACTCACTACATGGATGAGACTGTAGATACTTTTTCCCTAGTGGACCACTGTCATAGTCAGAGCTGCCCATCATCTTTTTTTTAATTTATTGAAGTATATTTATGTATAATAACCTGTACACAGCTTTAACATTTAGCTCAATGACTTTATCTATGCATGGACAATGTACTTAGGTTCCAGATCATGACTTAGGACGTTCTCTGCCCCCCTGAAGTCCCCCTCATGCCAACCCCCCACCAGGCGATAACCCTCTGAAGGTAACCCCTCTTCCCGCCTCTCTCTCACCCTGGGTCATGGGTGCCTGTCCTTGAACTTCAGGTGAACGGAGGCAGCTTTTGCTCCGCCTTGTTTCTGTGGGATCTTTCCACACGGTGTGTAGAGCTGTGATTGTTTCTTTCTCGTGCTGCGTAGGTGTAGGTTGTTTTTTACCTGACGCTTCAGCTCCTTTCCAAGTTTAGCGTAAGCCAAGAATAACCAAACCATTGCCTCTGGATCAGAGACAAGTGACCTCCCAGATTGGCTCGTTTTAGAAGGAACTTCAGCTGAAACTGAAACAGTCATGGGCTGCTTCTCAAACCGGTTACACCACCCAGGGGTAACTGCAGGACAGCCAGTCACCTGGCAAACTTAGGGGGTTAGGCTTTTCAAGACAAGCCTAGAAGAATTCCTAAGGTGAGCATAAAATTTGGAGGCAGCTTTTAATGGAAAAAGCACAACCCAGTTCATGTACATTCTTTCCATCCCCTGTTTCTTCTAAATGGGAGGAAAGTAGAGTTAAGGTACTG
>NW_020174038.1:1563324-1649149 GCF_003031525.2 Neophocaena asiaeorientalis asiaeorientalis | reverse complement strand
GACCCTTTCAATCCAATGTCGGTAGACATAAAAAGTACAAGGGATCTTGTTAATAACATCCATTCTCAGCCCATCCTGAGGAAATGGGATTCAGGAGGCCTGGAAATCTCCATCATTCAGAAGCTTCCAGGGATTCTTCTGTGTTCAAGTTTGAGCTCTGTTGTTCAAAAGAAAGGGACAGCTTGGCATGTTTTTTTGGTGGATCCTGGAGAGAAAATCTAAAAAGGAAAAACATATTACCTTCCCCCTTTTTGTCAGTATTTTTAACTGACTTATTTTGGTTATTTGGAAGAAATAGAGAGTAAACAAGCATATCCTATAGCTATGGCTACATCTGTCTCCTGTTTCACACAAGTGCTATTAAAAAAAAAGTCCTATAAAAAAAAATCCAAAGCCAGGGAAAATAATAAAGAGATTAAAATTTTAAATCCTCAGAGGACAAAACTCAAGCATTCACAATTTGAGCAATTTACTCATTCTATCAGAATCATTCGGAAAGAAAACATGTATGTAAACCCCACTCATTTTATTTTGTCACTGTAAACTAGGGCAGACAGGATGCTGAGTGTGGCAGGGGGAGCTAAGAAGCGCCCTGGGGGCGTATTTTTGTTAACATATAAATATTAGGCTCAGGAATCCTGTTTTCAATCAAGAAGACAGATCTGTAAAACGTTCGATCACTTTTAAGTTTCAAAACTCATCCTGATAGACTACAATATGTATCTTACATGGCAAAAGCAAGCTGCATTATGAATTGTATAATGTCATTTTTGCCAAGTTAAGCAAAATCACTTGAGTGTATGTCTGCAGCAATGGTTACTTCTGGAGGTGGGCTTTCAGGATTTGGGGTGGAGGTTAGTGAATGAGGAGGGACTTTCACTTTTATACTATTTTTTATTTTTAGAATTATTTTTCTGGCATCAGCAGGTCCTATTTTTCTAATTTAAAAAATAAGGAACAATTAAAAGAATCTGTTCATGTGTAAGTAGTTAAGACAAGTTGACTTAAATTAAGGGAACTGACACAGTCTGATACTGGCCCCGCCTGCCTGCGTGAGCCATGCTCTCAGCGCTTCTCTGGCTGCCCTACGCCCCTTCTGGTTTCTGAGGGGCCGGAAGATGGCTGAGGAGGGCAGCCCACCCTGCGGGGGGTCGGCCTTTGCAGGAAGCCGGACTTGTGCATCGAACTGGTCCACAGATCTATGTGCAGGCCGTTTCTTCCCTCGATGATAACTAGAAAGATGATGGCAGCCCTTCCTCGGCAGGATGTTTGCAGCCAGGAGGCCTTCTGAAGACACACAACGTTCAAAAGAAAAAGATGCCGAAGTCAGTCGCTCTTTTCATTTTAACAGCCCTGTGTTATCCGCGTGAGGGTCCCCACCGCAAACCCCGCTCCCCTACACCTGGAATCTAACCGCAGATTGGAATTGGATTCAATTCATGCCCAGCTCAATCGCCAGTGTAACATCCTAAGAGTTGTTCACACATTACCCATCACCAAGTCCCTGTCACCGGAGAAACCCGGAGTCAGGTTCTGAAACAGTGGGATGGCCCCACCACCACCGTAAGGTGCTGTATCCGTTTCCTTATCTCGGTTCATCCCCGCGCCGCCCAGGGTGAGGTTGACGGTCCACACAGCCGGCTTGGAAAAGCTGTGGCGGCGCGCCCCCTGGTGGCGGTGGTAGACATGCTCCTGGGGATGTGTTTGCTTCCACCCTACGGGCAGGGCGTGGACTGGTTCAGCTTCATCTCAGACTGAATCCAGTCTCTTTCCTTCCGAGTTTCTGCTCCGGCAACGCCTGACACTGGGGTGACTGGGGCGTCACACGCAGCACTCCCTTCCTCCAGACTTTGTTTCACTGGAGAGAGTTCCTCAAAATTTTGCTATCGGTTGTAGTGCCTGAAGGTACTTAAACGTTTCACTTGTTTCAAACTAAATCCACTTTGAAAATGTACACCTGCAGTAGACAGGACTCATACGTAGTGTGTCCTTTCCAGCCATTTAGGTTCTTGCCACTCACGATGTCGTCCGTGGCAGGATCATCTCCTGGGAACTGGTTGGAAATGCAGAATCCCGGAGCCCACTGCGCGCCTGCTGCGTCAGAATCTGCATTTTAACAAAATCCACAGAAGATTTCTGTACACGTTAAGATGGAGAAGCATGGACTCGGTTGGTACTTCCCCTTCGATGAGATGACTGGGCCTTCATAACTTCCCCTAGTTATGGCTAACTACAAATAATAACTCTCAAGATGGCACGTACCATTTTCTTTTGTTCAACTTTACGTGTCTCATTTGCTTTTAAACACTTCTTAACTATACAAAACCAACAAAACCAAATTCCTAATGTTTGAGCATTTAAATTACTCTACAAGCAATAGATTCTGAAGTCCCTAAGGAATAAAAATTCCAGCTACACCATTAAATGTTCAGCTGTGAATAGCGAGTCCCTCCAATCTGGAAAGTATTCCAAAGAAGAATTTCTAAGTTAAATCCCACGCCTGTCGTAAACTATGTGAGTTCACAACACCACCAGTGTACGATATGCATTTTAAACACGCAACAGGGTGTAAATTAAACTTTGAAAAAGCAGCATGAGAATTTGAGAATACAACCTTACGTTGGTATGGTACTTTTTATTTTCTTTCAAAATGTTTCCACCCATAGTCTGCATTGGTTACATTCTCATTAGAATATTATGTCCAAAAGTATCAAGTTTTTGAGTAGAATGACAAAAAATGATCAAAGGAATGAAAAAAATAGTCCTTTGACATGCTAAAAATTGTGTGCAATGTTTTTTCTAACTTTTTATTTTGAACAAATTTTAAACTTACAGAAAGTTGCAAAAATAGTACGGTGTTCTTGTAGACCCCTCTGAACTTCCCCTAAGGTTATTACATCGGGTATCTATAGTACAATAATCAAATCTATAAAATTAACATCTGGTTCCAAAACTGTGAGTGAATATTTTGCTAGAAACAGGGCTGAAAGGAACCAGGAGATATTTCTGGGTTTTCCAATGATATGTAGGATTAGGAGAATGTCAAAACCCCCAGGAGCCTTCTTCCTTAATCATAAAAATTTCAGTTTCTTCTCTCTTAAGATAGAGAGCTATTATATCATCACTCATAGTGGTATACAGTTAACAGGAAATTCAACTTTCTGGTAGGAGGAACTGCTAACCTCTCCCATGGTGGTCACAAGCATAAAGGCTCTTGATCTTTGTGAGTTCCTGATTATAGTAATCATCACATGTAATACGATTACAGAGATGTTCTACTGTGCTGCAAAATCTCACCTGGGCAGTGTTTCACTGGCTCTTTAAAGTTCCATGAGCAGAAGAATTGTATAGGGAATATGTCCAAAAATCTTTCCCTCCATAACAGCAATGCCAACACTGGGAAAATAATTAAAATCAACTTTTTCAGGACTCTGAAAATTAACCAGCAATCCTGGGGGAGGGGCATTTAGTCAAGAAAAAATGACTGAAGCTAAATAAGAAGAGCAAGTTTCGTAGCATTTTAACTTGCCCTGTTCCCACCCCCATGTCTCAGCTCCACTGTAGCCTTAAAACAAATAGCCCACAGTCACAGTGAGAACAAGCAGCCTAGCAGCCAGTGGAAGGGGCAGTTGTCATTATTGGACATGCCTGCTGGTTCAGAGAAGACCTCTCTTTATTTGACCTGACTTAGAGTTCATCAAAGACAAACAGCTTCCTACCTGTGGAAATTTGTTGAACACAATCAGTGACAATTGTTTAACATCTTAGCTGCCTATGGCAGTGAATAACAGAAGGGACAAACATTAGGTTAACCAAAAGCTTAGAAACAAAAAATACAGAATGAGATGTTCATAGAGGGCTTTGAAAACTTCCAGTATTCCTGGGACTATGGAAAGCCACACACATGTGTAGGACAGTGTGCGTGCCCAGGGCTGTACCCATGCTGTGGAATGACCCAAGAAGGCCCTGAGTTCTCATTTCTGGCTGACTTGAGGCTCTGAGCAAGTAGGAGGAGAAGGATAAGTCAGAGCTGTAAACTTCCTAGTGTTGAAAGACAAAGAGGATACTAAAAGCAGTAAGAGAGCAGTGACTCGTTACATGCAAGGGCAGCTCAATAAGATTAACAACTGATTTCTCATCATAAATCATGGAAGTCAGCAGGCAGTGGGATGACAAACTCAAAGTGCTAAAAGAAAAGCATTGTCCACCAAGAATTCTATAACCAGCAAAACTATCCTTCAAATATAAAGAAGAAATTAAGGCATTACCAGATTTTTACAAAACAGGAAACTCTTCATTAGCAGACTTGCTCTACGGGAAATACTGACGGGATTCCGTTAGGCTAAAATGAAAGGACACGTGAGAGTAACTCAAATTCACGTGAAAAAGTAACAAGCATGATAAAGATAACTACATAGGTATATATATAAGACACTATAAATGTATGTTTGTAACCTTTTTATACTAAATGTTTTAAGAGACAGCTGTATAAAGCTATAGCTATCTGTGTTGAAGGTAACACAATGTATAAAGATGTAATAACAGCACTGGGGGAAGGAATGGAGTTATACAAGAGCAAAATTTTTATATACAACTGAATTTAAGGTGGTATGAATCTGAGATATTGTTAAGATGTTAATTATAGTCCCCAAAACAATCACTGAGAAAATAACTTTTTCTAAAAGTAGAATAAATGACAAGAAAATGAAACCCTAGAAAATATCTATTTAACACAAAATACTCCAATAACGAAAATATAGAGAAACAAAAACATCAGACATATAGAAAACAAAAAGTATAAAAAATAGAAAAATGGGAGAAAAATTGCAAAATGACAGATATAAATCCTACCTAATTACATTAAATGGAAATAGATTAAACTCTCCAGTTCAAAGGCAGAGATGGGCAGAATGGATGAAATAAAAAGTATCCTTCAATTATATGTTCTCTATAAGGGACACACCTTAGATTCAGAGGCACAAATAGGTTGAGACTGAAAGGGTGGGGAAAAGATTGCCATGCAAAAGTAAGAAAAAGAGAGCTCAGTGGCTGTATTAATATCAAATAAAATAGACTTTAAGGCAAAAAAATTATTACTAGAGACAAAGGACATATTATAATAATAAAAAGTGTCAATCCTTCAAGAAGATATAATGATTGTAAATGTACACGCACTTAACAGCAGTACCCAAAATACATGAAGCAAAATATGGCATAAGAGAATAAAGAAGTAGACAAATCAAAAATAATAGTTGAAGACTTGTGTAGCCCACTTTCAATAACGGATAGAACAACTATAGTGGAGATAAACAAGGAAATAAAAGATGTGAACACTATAAGCTAACTACACCTAACAGACATCTATAGAACACTCCACCCAACAACAGCAGGAAATATATTTTTCACAATTATGCGTCCAACAGTCTCCAGAATAGACCATATGTTAGGATAAAAACCAAGTTTAAACAAATTTAAAAGAATTAAAATCATGAAAAGTATGTTCTCTAACCAGAATAGAATGAGATTAGAAATCAATAACAGAAGGAAAATTGGGCAATTCACAAATAGATGAAAATTAAACAAGGCACTGCTAAATAACCAACTGGTCAAAGAAGAAATCACACACGCACACACACAAAATAGCAAACACACTTGGATGAAAACACACACAGACACACACACAAAAGCATAGCTAAACTTATGAGATGCGACTAAAGCAGTCTTAGAGGGAAATTTATAGCTGTAAATGCCTATATTTTTTAAAAACAAACAAAGAAATCAGATAAATAATCTAATATCTTACCTTAAGAAACTACAAAAAGCAAAAAGAGCAAACTAAACTCAAAGCCAGAAGAAGGAAGGAAATAATAAAGATTAGAGTGGAAATAAGTAAAATTATGAAAATAGAGAAAAATCAATAAAACTAAAAGATTCTTTTAGTTCTTTGAGAAGATCAACAAAATTGATGAACCTTTAGCTAAGCTGACCAGAAAACTCAAAAAGGGAGGACTCATATTACTAATATAAGGCATGAAAGAGGTGATACTGCTACAAGCACCACAGAAATACAAATCATAAGGAAATACTGTGAATAACTGTATACCAAGAAATCAGATAATCCATGTGAGATACACAAATTCTTAGAAAGGCACAAACTACCAAAACTGACTCAAGAATCAATAAAATATCTGAATAGACCTATAACAAGAGGTAAAATTAGTAATGAAGAAACTTCTCACAAAGAAAAGCTCAGGACCAGATGGCTTCACAGATGAATTTTGCCAAATGTTTAAGGAAGAATTTTAATGAATGCTTTACAAACTCTTACAGAAATAGAAGAGGAGGGAAAATTTTACAACTCGTTCTATGAGGCCAGTATTTTTCTTTTCTTTTTTTTTTTTTTTCTGGTACGCAGGCCTCTCACTGTTGTGGCCTCTCCCATTACGGACCACAGGCTCCGGACACGCAGGCTCAGAGGGCATGGCTCACGGGCCCAGCAGCTCCGCGGCATGTGGGATCTTCCCAGACCGGGGCACAAACCCGCATCCCCGGCAGGCGGACTCTCAACCAACTGCGCCACCAGGGAAGTCCCTGGGCCAGTATTGTTCTGATACCAAAACCAGACAATGACATCACAGGGGGGAAAAAAAAATCTATGAATATAGATGAAAAAATCCTCAACAAAATACTAACTACCTGAATCTATTGACATACAAAGTGGATTATACACCATGAGCAAGTGTAAATTATCCCAGGAATACAAGATTGGTTTGACACTCAAAAATCCATTTGACAAAATCCAACATTCCTTCATGATAAAAATACTCAACAGACTACAAATAGAAGAGAACTTCCTCAAAACAACAAAGGGCATCTATGAAGAACCCTATGAAACATCATAATAGTAAAATACAGAAGCTTTCCCTTTAAGACTGGGAAAAAAGAAAAGGATATCTTCCCTCAAAGCTTCTATTCAGCATGATACTGGAGGTCCTAGCCAGGGCATTCAGGCAAGAAAAAGTAATAAAAGGCACCAGATTGAAAAGGGCAAAGTATTTCTATTGGCAGGAATCTGCACGAAAAGTATTAAAGCTAGTGACTGAGTTTAGCAAGGATGCAGGATACAAAAGCAACATACAAAACTCAACTGAATTTCCATCATCATAATACACAATTTGAGAATAAAATTTTAAAACAATTCCATTTACAATAGTTTCAAAAAGAATAAAACACTAGGAATAAATTGAGCAAAACAAGTCCTTGGAAACTCACAAATCATCACTGAAAGAAACTGAAGAGACCTAAAGAAATGGAAAGACAGCCTGTGTTCATGGATTGGAAAACCTAGTATTGTTAAGATGGCAGTATTCTTTAAATTGATCTACAGATGTAAAGCCATACTTGTTAAAATTTCAGCTGCCCTTTTGCAGAAATTAACAAGTTGATTCTAGACTTCCCTGGTGGTGCAGAGGTTAAGAATCTGCCTGCCAATGCAGGGGACACGTGTTCAATCCCTGGTCTGGGAAGATCCCACATGCCGTGGAGCAACTAAGCCCATGTGCCACAACTACTGAGCCTGTGCTCCAGAGCCCACGAGCCACAACTACCGAAGCTCGCGTGCCTAGAGCCTGTGCTCCGCAACAAGAGAAGCCACCACGATGAGAAGGCCGCATATGACAATGAAGAGTAGCCCCCTCTCGCTGCAAGTAGAGAAAGCCCACGTGCAGCAACGAAGACCTAACACAGACAAAGATGGAAAATAAATAAATAAATCTATTTTTAAAAAAAGGAAAAACAAGTTGATCCTGAAATCTACATGGATATGGGCTTCCAGTTTTCAGTTCAGCATATAAGGAGATTGGAAGTTGTCACTCTTTCCCAACAATTTGACTTATGTCTTTTAACATAACATAACTAGAAAATCGACAACTCTTTTAAGAACCATTAAGAGAAGTGAGGTCACAGGGCAAACTTTTGGCCTCAAAATTAAAGAAACAGACAGGCAAATATAGAAAATCACAACTTACCAGAGCAGAAATCCCTGACCACAAACCTTGAAGGGACCCAGTACCAAGGTAGAAAATACAAACTGTAATTGATGAACCACTGGAGTGGACACGTCTGAGAGTTAAAAAGTCCAGGGGGTGGGGTAGTCACAGGAGGGATCTTACACTTTCATGATTTTTACCTCCTGGGGCTTGACTAGATCTTCACAGTGATACTGAATGAAAATCTCCTCATGCTTCTAGCATGGGGAGGGGAAAAGGAGCCCTTTGAAATATGACAGAGCATTCTGTTCTTCTTAATCAGGCTTGTCCTCAAGAGAAATGATTTTATCAGAGCCTAAACTATTGGGGATTCATCAGAGCCTAGACAACTCAGGAAATACCCAACTCCACCCCACTCTAGCCATCTGTCCCACCTAAGAGAGTGGGGGGCGGGAACTGAGGAGCACTTACAAAGGTCACAGGTCAGAGACACAGGACACTGAAAGACCGAAGCCTAATCACAGGACTGTAGAATGCTTCCCCTCCCCTTACACCTCACCACCACTTTACTAAAGGCCTATTTATGGCCGTTCTATTTACGCAGGATATCGTGCCTATCCAGAAAAAATTACAAGACATACTAAAACACAAAAAATGCAGTTTGAAGAGACAGAATGAACATCAAAATCAAACTGAGTATGCAAAAGATGTTGGAATTTTCAGACCAAGTTAAAACAATCATGATTAATACAGAAAACGCTCTAATGTATAAAGTAGAAACCAGGTAATAACAGATGGGCAAGGGAGCAGAGAGACGGAAATTCTAAGGAAGGATCTAAAAGAAATGCAAAGGGGCTTCCCTGGTGGCGCAGTGGTTGAGAGTCCGCCTGCCGATGCAGGGGACACGGGTTCGTGCCCCGGTCTGGGAAGATCCCACATGCCGCGGAGCGGGTGGGTCCGTGAGCCATGGCTGCTGAGCCTGCGCTTCCGGAGCCTGTGCTCCGCAACGGGAGAGGCCATAGCAGTGAGAGGCCCGCGTATCGCAAAAAATAAAAAAAATAAAAAAATAAAAAAATAAAAGAAATGCAAGGGATTGAAAACACGATAAAAGAAATGAAGAATGCTTTTGATGAGCTCACTAGTACACTGGACGCAGCTGAGGAAAGAATCTCTGAACTTGAGGATGTGTCAGTAGAAGCTTCCAAAATGGAAAAACAAATAGAAAAAAGACTGGAGAAAGTCACAGAACCAAATATCCAAGAATTGTGGGATTACTACAAAAGGTGTAACATACACATAATGGGAATACCAGAAAGATAAGAGAGAGCGAAAGGAAAAGAAATATTTGAAACAATGGTGACTGATAATTTCCTCCAAATTAATGCTGGACACCAAATCACAGATCCAGGAAGCTCAGAGAACACCATGCAGGAAAAATGCCAAAAAACCATCTAAGACATATCATATTTAAATGTTAGAAAATCAAAAAGAAAGAAAAAATTTGAAAGAAGTCAGACAAAAAAACACCTTACCTATAGAAGAGCACAGGTAAGAATTACATCTGATTTCTCTTCAGAAACCATGGAAGCAAGACAAGAGTGGTGTGATATATTTAAACTGTTGAAAGAAAAATACTCCAACCTGGGATTTTGAACACTAGAGAATTATCCTTCAGCAGTGTAGGAGAAAGACTTTTTCAGACAAATAGAAATTGAGGGTATTTATTCCCAGTAGATGAGCCCTGCAAGAAATGTTAAAAGAAGTTCTTCAGGGAGAAGGAAAATGATATAGTTCAGAAACTTGGGTTTACATAAAGAAAGGAAGAGCACCAGAAAAAGGATAAGTGAAGGTAAAATAAAAACTTTTATTTTTCTTATTCTTAATTGAGCTAACAGACAACAGTTCATTAAAATAACAACAGCGACAATGTACTTGATTGTGAGATATATTAATATATATGTGAATTACTGTCATAATGAGCAATGATACAGGAATGAACAGGAAGATTAGGATTATCTTGTTACCATAAGATATTTTCACTAACTGTGAAGGAGGGTAGCATTATTTGAAAGTGAATTTGGATTAGTTGTACATGTATATTACAAACTCTAGAGCAACCACCAAAAGGAGTATAACTGATATGCCAAGAAAGGGAAAAAAATTGTCATATAAAATGCTAACTAAACCCCACACACATCAGAAACAGAGAGGAGAACAAAAATAGGAACAAAATAACAGAGCAACGAATAGAAAACTATAACGAATATGGTAGATCTTAACCCAACTGTATCAATAATCACTTTAAAAGCCAATGGTTTAAATAAAACAAACAAAAGAGATCGTCAGGGTGGATCCTCAACTATATGTTGTCTCTAAGAAACACACTTAAAATATGAAGGTATGCATAGATTAACAATAAAGAGATGGAGAAAGATATACCATGATTACACTAATAAGGAGAAAGTGGAGTAGCTGTATTAATTTCAGAGCAGTCACACTTCAGATCAAGGAAAGTTATCAGGGATAAGGAGGGATATTACATAATGATTAAGGGGTCAGTTCTCCAAGATATGTAACAAGCCTTAATGTGTTTGTGCCTGACAACAGAGTGTCAAAATACACAAGTCAAAAACTGATGGAGGTGTAAGGAGAAAGAGATGAATCCATTATTATGGTTGGAGACAACACCCTTCTCGCAGAAATGGACAGATCAGCAGCCAGAAAATCAGTAAGGACGTAGTTGAGCTCAACGGCACCATCAGTCAACTGGGTCTAATTGACATCTATTGATTACTTCATCCAACAAGAGCAGAATACACATTCTTCTCAAGCTCACATGGACATTCACCAAGATAGATCACATTCTGGGCCATAAAAAACACCTTAATGAATTTAAAAGAACAGAAATCACACAAAGTAAGCTCTCAGACCACAGCTGGATTAAAATAGAAATCGGTAACAGAAAGATAGCTGGAAAGTCCCCCGAATATCTGGAGATTAAACAACACATTTCCAAATAATACATGAGTCAAGAAGAAATCTCAAGAAAAAAATCTTTTTCAATGCTTTGAACAAAATGAATATTAAAATGCAACTTATTAAAAGCTGTGGGATACAGTGAAAGCAGTGCTTACGGGGAAATTTATAGCACTGAATGCTTACATTTAAAAAATAAGAAAAATCTAAAATCAATAATCTAAAAGCCTTCCACATTAGGAAATTAGGAAAATGAACTTAATCCAAAGGAAGCAGAAGGAAAGAAAGAAAAAGAATGACAGCAGAAATCAATGAAATAGAAAGCATGAAATCAATAGAGAAAATCAACAAAATCAAATGAGCTCTTCAAAAAGATCAATAAAATCAGTAAGCCTCTAGCCAGGTTGATTAAGAAAAAACGGAAGAAGAAAAATGATTAATATCAGAAATGAAAGAAGGGTCATCACTACTGATCCCAGGATATTAAAGGGTAATAAAGGAACATCATGAACAGCTCTATCCCCACAAATCTGATAATCTAGATGAAATGGACCAATTCCTTGAAATGTGCCAAAGTTCACACAAGAAGAAATAGACCATCTGAATATGATTATATCTATTAAAGAAATTGAATCAATAATTAAAAACCTGGGATTTCCCTGGTGGCACAGTTGTCAACAATCCGCCTGCCAATGCAGGAGATGTGGGTTTGATCCCTGTCTGGGAAGATCCCACATGCTGTGGAGCAACTAAGCCCATGCACCACAATTACTGAGCCTGTGCTCTAGAGCCCACAAGCCACAACTACTGAGCCTGTGTGCTGCAAGTACTGAGCCCACATGCCTAGAGCCCATGCTCCACAGCAAGAGAAGTCACCACAGTGAGAAGCCCACGCAGCGCAATGAAGAGTAGCCCCCACTCGCTGCAACTAGAGAAAGCCCGCACACAGCAACGAAGACCCAATGCAGCCAAAAATAAAATAAATTTATTTTTTAAATGTTTAAATAATAATAATTAATAACCTTCCAAAACAGAAAATATCAGACCTGGATGGATTCACTGGTGAATTCTATGAAACATTTAAGGAAGAAATTATACCAATTCTCTATAATCTCTTCTAGAAGATAGAAACAGAGGGATGACTTTCTAACTCATTCCACCAGGCCAGCATTACCATGATACCAAAACCAGACAACTATTTTACAAGAAAGGAAAACGACAAGCTGATATCTCTCATGAATACAGATACAAAAATCCTCAAAATATATTAGCATATCAAATCCAAGAATGTATAAAAAGAATTATATACCATCACCAAGTGGAATTTATTCCAGGTATCCAAGGCTGGTTCAACATTCAAAAATAAATAAATATAATCTTTCACATCAACAAGCTAAAGAAGAAAAATCACATGATCATCTCAATAGATGCAGAAAAATACTGAACAAAATCTAACACCGAATCATGATTAAAAAATATCAGCCATTTAGGAATAGATGGAACTTCCTCAACTTGATAAAGAATATCTACAAAAAACCCCGAAGCTGACATCATACTTCATGGTGACAAACTATAAGCTTTCCCACAATGATCACGAAAAGGGCAAGGATGTCCACTTTCACCACTCTCACCACTTCTCAGCATAGTAGAAATCCTAGCAAATGCAATAAAAAACAGAAAAGGAAATAAAAGGTAAACATATTGGGAAGGAAGAAATAAAACTGTCTTTTCCGGCAGATGTTATGATGGTCTCTGTAGAAAATCTGAAGGGATACACAACAAAAATCTCCTGGAAAAAATGATTATAGTAAGGTTGCAGGATACAAGGTTAATATACAAAAGTCAATCACTTTCCTATATACTGGCAATGAACAAGTAGAATATGAAATTCAAAATACAGTAGCATTTATAGCACTCAAAAAATTAAAAACTTAGGCATGAATCTAACAGAAATGCATAAGAACTATGTGAGAAAACCACACAACTCTGGTGAAAGCAAAGAACTATATAAATAAAGAGATATTCCAATATTCTTGGATAGGAAGCTCAATATTGTCAAAATGTCAGTTCTTCCAAACTTCATCTATGGATTCAATACAATTCCAATGAAAAATCTCAGCAGGTTATTTTTTGGATATTGAAAAACTGATTTCAAAATTTATATGGAGAGGAGCTTCCCTGGTGGCACAGTGGTTGAGAGTCCACCTGCCGATGCAGGGGACACGTCACCAAAAAAAAAAAAAAAAAAAAAAAAAAAAAAAAAAAAAATGTATATGGAGAGGCAAAAGACCCAGAATAACCAATACAATATTAAAAGAGAAGAATAAACTCAGAGGACTGATCGCACTCAACTTCAAATGCCTGATGCAAGATACAGAAGTGGCACATTAAATAATTTTTGATCTTTTTGAGTATAGCATTTTTGAATTCAGTAAAAGGTTTTTATAATATTCTTGAAGGAACTTTGCACATAGGATCCATGGCTTCATCTACAGTTACTGAGAATGACTGCAATCTAAAACAATTATCTTAACATATTTTGTTTACAACTTAAGCTCCTATTAACTCAAAAATTTAAAGAATTTTCTTCTTAAGGCACTTGGGATTCTGTTGATTTGAATTTTTATAAGTAACAGCAATGTGTCTCACAACCTTCAGAGTATTTCTTCTTTCTTTTCTTTTTTATTACATTTGATTGAAGATGTTTTATCACAGTTTTTGAATCTTTTTCTTCCCCGTGAATCTTGAGGTGGCAAAGGTAAAGTTCTGCTTTTAATCTGTCACCATGAGAAATAGAGAAGTGCCGTATAAGACTTTTTCTTGTAGTTTATATGGCATTAAGTAACTAAAAATGAATACAATTCATAAAGTTAATTTCATTTAATGCCATGGATGCTGGTACAACATTTTATTATTATTATTTCCCTTACATTATATTATTATTATTGACTGAACTGTGTCCCTCCAAATATACATGTTGAAGCTCTAACCCCCAGTATGGCTGTATATGGAGATACGATCTTTAAGGAATAACTGAGGTTAAATGAGGTCATAAGAGTGGGACCCTAATCCAATAGGGTCCTTATAAGAAGAGGAAGAGGTACTTTCCTGGTGATCCAGTGGTTAAACTCCGAGTTTCCACTGCAAGGGGCACAAGGTCAGGGAACTAAGATCCCACATGCCACATGGTGTGGCCAAAAAAAAAAAAAAAAAAAGAGGAAGAGACACCAGGAGCACATGTATAGAGGAAAGGCCATGTGAGGACACAGCAAGGAAGCGGCCACCTACAAGCCAGGAAGAGAGCTCTCACCAGAAACCAACCCTCTGGCACCTTGATCTTGGACTTTCAGCCTCCAGAACTATGAGAAAATAAATTCCTGTTTAAGCCACCCAGTCTTTAGTATCCTGTTATGGCAGCTCAAACATACTAATACAATTATTATTCAAATTGTTATAAACATTTGCTCAGAAAGGATAAAAGGGCTGGCCATATTACAGTTATTTAGCTAAAACCCTCTCTTTTAAAAATTCAAATAATTACCAATCTCTTTTCTTGTTAAAATGTCTGAAAATACTAATTACTTTTATACATAAGTTTACTGACTCTCAGTGATCGTTAATCACTACAACACTTTACTCTTATAACAATAAATATACATTTGTGGACTAAAAAAATGTACAACCTGAAATCTGAGAGTTATGTTTTATTCGGCGGACATATGTTTTATTCGGTGGACATTCTTAGGACTTCAAGCCCAGGAGGCAACTTCTCAAGTAACCCTGAGAAAACTGCTTTGAGGAGGGGAATGGGGGAGCCAGGATACATGGGAGTTTTGCAACAAAGGGCAGATAGTCTGAACATCAAAAGATTGTTAATTAAAGAAAACAAGACATCTCAAGTTAAGGAATTTAGCTCTTTTCTATATATGCGAAGATGCAAGAGTCTGGGTTCACTGAAATCTTTCTTTTGATATGTATCTCAGCTATCTATGTTTTTACATCCTGAGTTTCCTCAAGCTGCACCCTTGGAGTGTGGCTGCAGTCTGATGGCTGCTAGATCGCAGGTATTCTTTGTTTCCTTCCTGAGTTCCCTCAGGGCTCACCCTGGGGTGTGGTGAGAGGGTGGCTGCCATGGCTAACGATGACATCTTTAGTTTACTGATAAGGCAGGCAGTATTTTATTTCTTATTAATACCTTCTTATAAGTAAAGTATTTATTCTTCAACAGAATTTCAAATTTTGGAGACTTTTCGCTCTAAGCTACAGCTACATCTGAAAATGCTTGTCTATATCTGGAAATAAATATTCAAATATGAAAGATAAATCTAAAAGATGTGTCTTATTCCAATCAGCATTGGAAAAGTGGCGTCATTTCTGATTAGATATGTGGTCTCTATACAATCACATGATCATCGATCAAACACAAGATAGGGTTACAAAATAGAGTGGTGAAATAGATGAATTAGACTATTTAGACCTCCGAAGATTACGACCTGGAAAAGCCAAAAAGCAAAGCAGAGCCTAGTATTGAGGTCAAAGCTAAACTTTGATGTATCCTTACACTTTGTGCCCACATTTCCTGTGAAACCCAAATGAACTCAAAATGCCTACGTAAGCATTAGCAGACTAGGGGCTCAGATCTTTGGGGGATGCAAAGTCACTTTTAGAATAGTTTAAATTTACGATCTGAAAAGTTTTATAGCTTTGTTAGGGTGTCTATTAAAACAAACAAACAAACAAAAAAACGGTACAGCATTTGAACATTCTGTATGGAACAAGCTCTCCAAAAGCTTATTCTCTGAAGTTTTCAACCACAGTGTGCCTGACCCTCAGATCTACCAAGGACCGTCTGTGTGCCCTAGCCACCTCAGAAGGGAACGTATCATTTCTGTGACTGAGTCAGATCCTTACATGGGGATTACATGACAGCTTTACTGAAGAAGTACTCTTATTCTTGGAAGAGCACAGGCTACTCTCTGGGAGTCTAGCATGATGGCTGTGACAGTGTATTTTTGACAAGTTGTATTTTCTTTTTCATTTAGTTCAAAATAGTTGTAAATTTCTCTTGAGATTTCTTCTTTGACCTGTGTGTTATTCAGAAGTGTTTTGTTTTTGTTTTTTTAATTTCCAACTGTTATAGGATTTGGGGGCTATCTTTCTGTTACTGACTTCCAGTTTAATTCCATTGTGGTCTGAACATACTTTGTATGATTTATATTCTTTTAAACGTGTTAAGGTGTGATTTATGACATAGGACATGGTCAGTCAGTGTAAGGGCCACGTAGGCTTGAGAAGGTTGTGTATTCTGCTGTTATTGGAAAGAATGTTCTATAAATGTCAAGGTGACTGATGGTGGTGTTCAGATCAACTACGTCCTTACTGCTTTTCTACTTGCTTTGTCTATCAATTACAGAAAGAGGGGTGCTGAAGTCATCAACTGTAATAGTGGATTTTTCTATTCTCCTTGAAATTCTATTAATTTTTGCCTCACATATTTTGATGTTAGATGCATACACACTCAGGATTACTATGCTTTCTTGGGAAATTTACCCCTTTATTGTTTTGTAATGCCCTTATTTATAGCTGACATTTTTTTCTTGAACTGAAGTCAGTTTTATCTGAAATTAATGTAGTTAACTCCAGTTTTCTTTTGATTCATGTTAACGTGATATATCTTTCTCTATCTTTACTTTTGACTTTTATGAGCCTTTGTATTTAAAGAGAATTTCTGGTGGACAAGGTATATTTGAATCTTGTTTATTCATCCACTCTGACAATCTTTGTCTTTTAGATTTGGCATTTAGAACATTCACATTTACTGACTACTGATATAGTTAGATTAATATCCACCATGCTTATAACTGTTTTCTATTCATCACATTTGTTTTTGTTTCTTTTCTTTCTTCCCCTCTTTCCTGCCTTCTCTGGTTTTAATTAAGCATTTTATACTACTCCATTTTCTCTCCTCTCTTAGCATACAGATTATGTTATTTAAAAAATTTTAGTGGTTGCCCTAGAGTTTGCAATAAACATTTGCAATTAATCTAAGTTCACTTTCAAATAACTCTTCAAATAACTCTACCATCACTTCACATGTAGTGCTGCTACTTTATAACAGAATACCCCCAATTCTTCCCTCTCATCCTTATAACATTGCTGTCCTTCATTTCATGTATCCATATACTATAATCACCCAATACTTTGTTACTATTATTTAAACAGTTATACTTTAATATCAATTAAGAATAAGACAAATAGGTACTACATAAAACTAAAAAGCCTCTGCATGGCAAAAGAAAACATCAACAAAATGAAAAAGCAACTTACAGAGTGGGAGAAAATGTTTGCAAATCATATATCTGATAAGGCATTAATATCCAAAATATAAAGAACTCACAACTCAATAGGAAAAAAACCCCTAATAATCTGATTTAAAAATGGGCAGAGGAACTGAATAAACATTTTCCCAAAGAAGTCATACAGAAGGCCAACAAGTATTTGAAAAGGTGTTCAACATTGCTAATCATCATGGAAATGCAAATCAAAATCACAATGCAATGGCTATCATCAAAAACACAAGAAACGTGGGAATTCCCTGGCGGTCCAGTGGTTAGGACTTGGAACTTCCACTGCTGGGGCCCAGGTTCAATCCCTGGTCTGGGAACTAAGATCCTACAAGCCACGGGTTGCAGGTGGAGGGGTGGGGAACCACAAGAAACAACAAGTGTTGACAAGGGTGTGGAGGAAAGGGTACCCTTGTGCAGTGTTGGTGAGAATGTAAATTGATGCAGCCACTATGGAAAATAGTCTGACAGTTCCTCAAAAAAATAAAAATAGAACTGCCATATAATCTAGTATTGGCACTCCTGGTTATTTATCTGAAGGAAAAAACATCAGTCTCTTGAAAAGATATTTGGACTCCCATGTTCACGCAGTATTATTTACAATAGTCAAGACATGGAAATAAACTAAGTGACAAGTGGATAAAACAGAAGGAAAAGGCAGCCATAAAAAGAGAAAGAAATTCTGCCATTTGAGAAAACATAGATGGACCTTGAGGACATTATGTGAAGTGAAATAAGTCAGATAAAGAAAGACAAATACTGTTTTATTTCACTTATATGTGGACTCTAAAACAAATCCAACTTACAGACACAGGAAACAGATTGGTGATCGCCAGTCTGGGGGTTGGGGGTCTGCAGAATGGATGAAGGTGGGAAAAAAGAGCAAGAAAAATGAAAGTTTTTATTTTACCTTCTTAAAAATTCCTCCTCGGATGCTTTTCCTTTTTTAATGTATATCCAAGTTTCTGACTTATATAATTTTCTTCTTCATGAAGAACTTTCTAAACATTTCTGTCCGGACAGGTTCACTGGCAATGAATTCCCTCAGTTTTTGCCTTACTGAGAAAATCTTTATTTCTCCTTCACTTTTGAAGGATAATTTTGCTTGATACAGAATTCTATATATTTTTTTCTTTCAACACTTTAAATATTTCACACCACTGTCTGCTTGCTTGCATGGTTTCTGATGAGAAGTCCCCTGTAATTCCTATCCTTGTTTCTCTATAGATAAGACCCTTCCACCCCCCACCCTGTCTTCTTTCAAGACTTTATCATTGGTTTTCTGTAATTTAAATATGGTCTATCTAAGTGTAGATTCTTTTTGGTATTTACCTTGGTGTTCTCTGAGCGTCCTAGGTCTGTGGTTTTGTGTCTTTCATTAATTTTGGAAACTTGTCTGTCAGTATTACTTCAAATATTTCACCTTCATCTTATTCTTTGTCTTTCTTCTCCTTTTGGTACTCCAAGTGTGCATAGGCTATAACTTTTGGAACTTCCCCACAGTTCTAGAATATTTTGTTCTGCCTTTTTTTGTTGTTGTTATTGCTCTTTTTTCTCGTGTTAGTTTGGGAACTTTCTACTGGCACATTTTTAACCTCTCTGGTTCTTTCCTTGGCTGTGCTGAGTATACCGATGAGCCCATTAAACGCTTTCTTCATTTCTTTTACAGTGCTTTTGATTTGCAGGATTTCCTTTTGATTATTTGTTATAGTTTCCATCTCTCTGCTTACATTATCCATCTGTTCTTGAGTGTTGTCTAGTTTTTCCATTACAGCCTGTAACATATTAATCATAGTTATTTTTAATTCCAGGGAATTAAAAAGCATCTGGTTCTAATGCTTCCTTTTTCTCTACAGGCTGCGTTTTTTCTTGCCCTTTAGCATACCTTGCAATATTTTATTAAATGTTGAACATGATGTATTGGGTAATAAGAACTGAGGTAAAAGCCTTTAGTGTAAGGTTCTGTGTTAATCTAAGAGTTGGGCTGTGTTTAATGTTTGCTGTAACTGTAGATGTCAGAGGCTTCATATTTGTCTGGCATCTTTGTTTCTATCTTTCCTGTTGCCTTTGGGCTCCTTGAATAGAGTCTGTGCCTTGCAGCTCTATCAGCTGTAATCCAATGTTATACTGGAGCCCTATTGATGTGGTTTTAAGGTGCTGGGGAGAGGAAGCATTCTGTAATCATTTGTTTAAATCTCAGTCTTTTCAGAGGCCTATGTCCCTGGGCTGTGACCTTCACAAGGGTTCCTTAGCTTTATTCCCCTTCCCTTAGGTTCTGGTAAAATCTTTCCCCCTCAAGAGTAAGCATTTGCTTTGGAGAACTCTCTGGGCATGTTTCACAATGCTTTCCCCTCCTCCTGTCATAGCCATGAAGGGATCTTTCTTGGCTTCATGATAAGAACCTGGTAGGGTTCCTGAAAGTAGGTCCTCAAAAGCATGGGCCCCCCACCAAGACTTCAGACTCCAGAAGTTTCTCACTCTCAAGCTAGTCCATGCTCACCTCCAGCAATTCATCAAAATCATCATGTAAGTGTTTCTACCCATTTATGTCTCCAGCACCTTCTGCTCCAGGTAAGCAGAGTCTCTGTGTGCACTCACCATCTCTCCAAATTTGGGGGTGGTAGTTTACCCTCTGATTTCAAATCCTTGATGGGTCTGAGAAAATCTGTTTATTTCCAGTTTACTCAGAATGTTTCTGTTGTAAGAACAGGAGTGATGACTTCCAAGCTCTTTACATGTTGGAGCTGAAACCAGAAGTTCTGAGTCTATATTTTTGAAGTAATGGAAAATCTAAACCACCTGGGCTTAACAAGGGAATTTCTTTGCTCGTGTAACTGGGTATTTTAGAGGTAGTTCAAGACTTACGTTTGATTTGATCTCGTGGCTCAACAACGCTGATAAGAACACAGATTCCTTTCATTTTTCTGTTCTAGCTCCTCAGTAATCATCTGCAAGCTGGGTACAAGGTGGCTGTCTAAAATTTCCACGCTATGTGCTCCCTCTGAGAAAGAACAACTCTTCCCAATGCTGAAAAAAATATCTTTGGTTTCTATCTGGATCGAACAATCCCAGGTCACGTGTTCATCGTATACGTTAGCTATTGCCATGAAATGCTGTGTGATAACCACACCGTCTTGGTGCCACTTAACAACGAGTGTTACTCATGTGGCTGGCAGTCGTCTGGAAGAAGACCTGCTAATGTCATCTGGGCTCACTCCTGCGTCTGCAGGTTGGTGGGGGTGTGCTGATGTAGGCTGGGTTGACCAGATGGCTCTACTTTAAGCCAGGAAGGCTCTGCCCCACCTCCCTCACTCTTGTAGGCTCTGAGGCTGAGTCATGTTATTGTCATAGAAATGGCAGGGGTGCAAGAGGAGGAATGGAAACAGAAAGCTTCTTATGGTCTATGTGTGAAACTGGCACTGTGTCCATTCTGCCCACGTGTTGCCGGTCAAAGAAAGTCCCAAGGCCAAAATCAAGAGGCAGGAAAGTACACACTGCTCAGGATGAAGCCATGATGAAGGTGTAAATATAGGTGAAGATTGAGGTTAAATACTCAATCTATTGCTCTCACAAGTAAACCAGCCACTGTTTTCACAGGAATTCCAATGCCTCAAATGACAAGGACCAGTCAAAACCCAGGCCTCGGAGCTGCTGATTGATTTGCACTGTATTTGTTTGCTAGGGCTACTGGAACAAAGTACCGCAGACTGGGTGACTTAAACAACAGAAGTTAATCTTTTTACCTTGGCCTACAGATGGTCATTTCTCCTCCCTGTGTCTTTACGTGGTCTTCCCTCTGTGCATCTCCTTGTCCTAATTTCCTCTTCTTACAAGGACTCCAGTCATATTGGATAAAGGCCCACCCCCTGAAAAGTAACCCAAAGTGCCCATTGCATAGAAGGGACTGAGGAAGCAGCACTGTGGGTAGGCACACCCCAGACCACAGCATATACCACCAGGAACATGGCTGGGTCAGCCCTTATCACAAGGCGTGAGAGCAGGATACTTCTTCCACCCCAGGGGGATGTTGAGGGCTCTATTCTGCTGTGATAGGAAACACAAGCCTTTTACTCTCTGATGGCTGCTGGAAGTCCCTCTCTAGTGCAAAGAATTCTTTTGCCATTTATTTATGTAAGAAGATAGAAAAGGACTACTTTGATTATTACATCAAAATCAAACAGAGTTGGCAATAACCCCCCCACAAGGAATCTGGTGACCTCTCAGCCAATTTCTTGGACAGGCTCCACATCAAGCATGACTGGATGGCGGCCCCCCATTGGCATCTCTAAAACAACACAAAGTTTACAGGTGAGTGACGCTTTTCTTGGAACACCTGAGCCATTCCTTCCTAGTGGTAAGCAGCAGTAATGCACTATTAAGTACCATCATGGGTGTTTTTAAGGTAAGCTCAAGGTGAACAGGTCATGAAAAGTCATCGTCGTGAGCACTTGTGACTGGGGGCAGGGGGTCAGCGCATTCATCCCTCTGTATCCGCAGGGGATTGGTTCCAGGACCCACCCAGCCCCATGGATACCAAAATCCACAGATGCTCAAGTCCCTTCCATAAAATGGCATCATACCGTCAGCCCTCTGTTTCTGCAGGTTCCACATCTGTGGCTACTGAGGGCCAGCTGCATTCATGTGCTTGTCTATCCTGGGGACCACCCTTAGCCATCCCTGTGGAAGAGCCAATGTTGATGGACTCACAGGATTAGTTTGCTGGGGCTGCAGTACCTAAGCACCACATGCTGGGGGGCTTAAACAACGGAGGTACATTGTGTCACAGTTCTGGAGGCTAGAAGTTCGAAATCGAGGTATTGGCAGAGTTGCTTCCTTCTTATGACTGTGAGGAAAACTCTGTCCTGTGCCTCTTTCCTGGCTTCGGGTAGTTTGCTGGCAATCTTTGGTGTTCCTGGCCTTGTGGATGGATAACCCCAATCTCAGTCTCCATCTTTAAGTGGCATTCTGCGTGTGTGTCTCTGTGTCCAGATTTCCCTTTCTTATAAGGACACTAGTCATATTAGATTAGGGCACACCTAATGACCTCATATTACTTTAACTAATTACATCTGCAACTACCCTACTTCCAAATAAGGTCACATCCTAAGGTACTGAGACTTAGGACTTCAACACATGAATTGGGGTGGGGGGGTTACGATTGATCCTATAAAAATATGCAAGGTACTCATTAACCATGTAGACTCTATTTCTTATAATTAACACCAATATAGATTAGTAGCATCAAATCAAAAGGATATGAAATAGTTGGGCTTCCCTGGTGGCGCAGTGGTTGAGAGTCCGCCTGCCAATACAGGGTACATGGGTTCGTGCCCCGGTCCGGGAGGATCCTGCATGCCGCGGAGTGGCTGGGTCTGTGAGCCATGGCCGCTGGGCCTGCGCGTCCGGAGCCTGTGCTCTGCAATGGGAGAGGCAACAGCAGTGAGAGGCCCGCGTACCACAGAAACAAAACAAAACAAAACAAAAAACCAAGAGTAGATACCCTTGACTTGCTCCTGATCTTAGCAGGAAAATACCCAGTTTTTCACTATTAAGTATGATTTTAGCTGTTTTTGTTGGTTGGTTGGTTGGTTGGTTGATTTTTGTTGGTTTTTTTTGGTGGGGGGCACACTGTGGGGCTTCTGGGATCTTAGTTCCCCAACCACAGATAGAACCTAGGTGCTCAGTAGTGAAAGCTCAGAGTCCTAACCACTGGACCACCAGGAAATTCCCTAGCTGTTTTTTTAAATAGATATTCTTTTTCAAATTGAGGAAATTTTCCTCTATTCCTAGTTTTCTAGGCATTTTTATCATGGGTACTGGATATACCCATGTCAAATGCTTTTTCTACATTTAACACGATCAGATTTTTTTCTTTAGCTTGTCAATGTGGTGAATTGATTTAATCAATCTTCAGATGCTGAACCAGCCTTGCATATTTGGAATAAATCTCACTGGTCATGGTGAAAGAATTGTACAAAAGAATTGTAATTCTTTTTTTATGTATTGGATTCAATTTGCTAATATTTTATTGAGGATTTTTGCATCTATGTTCACCAGAGATATTGGTCTATAGTTTTTCATTCTTGTAACGTCCTGTGTGATTTTGGTATTAGGGTAATGCTAGCCTCATAGAGTCAGTTAGAAAGTATGCACTCTGCTTCTACTTCCTTTAAGAAATTGTAGGAAATTGGTGCAATTTTTTCCTTAATTATTTGGTAGAATTCACCAGCAAGGCCATACGGGCCTGGTGTTTTCTGTTTTGGAACATTATTAACTATTGATTCAATTTCTTTAGCAGGCCTTTTCAGATTATCTCTTGTTCTTTGTGTGAGTTGTGGTAGACTGATAGATATGATAGATGTGGTTGACTTATTTTTAGACTCATGAAATAAACTCAAGAAATTGGTCTATTTCATCTAGGTTATCCAATGTGCCAGTACAGAGTTATTCATAATATTCCTTTATTATCTTTTTAATTTCCATAGGATTAGTGATAGCTCCTCTTTCATTTCTGATATTAGTAATTTTTATTTTTTTTCTTAGTAAACCCAGCTAAAGGTTTATCAATTTTATGGATCTTTGCAAAGAACCAATGTTGGGTTTTGTTGACTTCCTCTGTTGAATTCCTATTTTCAACTTCATAGATTTCTCTTCTAATTTTTATTATTTCTTTTCTTTTGTTTATTTTGGATTTAATTTGGTCTTCTTTTCTAGTTTCCTAAGGTAAAAGATTAAATTAGAGATTTTGGGTTCTTCTTTTCTAATACAAGCGTTCAATGCTTTAAATTTCCCTGTAAGCACTGCTTTCACTACACCCCATAAGTTTTGATAAGTTACAATCTCTTTTTCATTTATTTCAAAATATTTTAAAGTTTCTCTTGAGGGCTTCCCTGGTGGCGCAGTGGTTCAGAGTCCGCCTGCCGATGCAGGGGACGCGGGTTCATGCCCCGGTCCGGGAAGATCCCACATGCTGTGGAGCGGCTGGGCCCGTGAGCCATGGCCGCTGAGCCTGCTCTCCGCAATGGGAGAGGCCACAGCAGTGAGAGGCCCGCATACCGCAAAAAAAAAAAAAAAAATTTCTCTTGAGATTTCTTCTTTGACTAATGAGTTATTTAGAAGTATGGTGTTTAACCTCCAAGGTTTTGGGGTTTTCCAAGTACTCTGTTCCAGCTATGTCTGTTATTGAATTCCAGTTTAATTTCATTATGGTCTGAAAGCATACTTTGTATGATTTTTATTCTTTTAGATTTGTTGAGGTGTGTTTATGTCCCAGAATGTGGTCTACTTTGGTGAATGTTCCATGTGAGCTTGAGAAGAATGTGTATTTTGTTCTTCACCCACACCAAAAGCATGAGGGTATTTTTCTCTGATCTTCATAGTGAGAATCTGGTAGGGCTCCTGGAAGCAAAACTCACTCAAGTCTGAGGACGCCTGCCAAAGACCCAGAGTTTTTAACTCTCAGACCTGCGCACACTGAGCCCCACAGAAATTTGTCAATTACAGTTCCGGTTTTCCTACTTCAGTACTGGTTCCTGTGGAGTTTTCTGCTCCTGGGATTCTGCCCAGTAAGTTGTGATTCTCTGTGTCTGGCAGTCCCTTCAGTTTTGGGGGAGAGTGGTTTGCCCTGTGACCTGGATCTAAGAAGAGTTGTTGATTTTCAGCTAGTTCAGCTTTTTCCTTGCTGTGAAGACAGGAGGGATGGCTGCCAAGCTCCTTACATGCTAGACCAGAAAGTGGAAGTCTCACTCTGAGGCTTTTAAAATCTCTGCGTGTCAGTCTTATATCTTATCTGGATTGATGTTTCATAACGGCAGTGATCACATCTTATTAAATAATACCATATAATAGTTTTCAGTGCTCAGTATATGCCAGACATCATATTAATAAGTACTTTACATATATTACATTTTATACTACTACTACTAACAGCTAACATTTAATAAGTGTTTTCTATGTCCCAGGATCCATGCTAATAGCATCTCATTTATTTCTCTTAATCCTTACACCCCCAAAAACCAAAAACAAATCAAAATAAAGTGAAACCAAACAAAACCTGGGAAATAAGAACTAGTGTTAGCTGTGACAAAGCGAGAGAGAGGCATGGACATATATACACTACCAAACGTAAGGTAGATAGCTAGTGGGAAGCAGCCACATAGCACAGGGATATCAGCTCGGTGCTTTGTGACCACCTGGAGGGGTGGGATAGGGAGGGTGGGAGGGAGGGAGACGCAAGAGGGAAGAGATATGGGAACATATGTGTATGTATAACTGATTCACTTTGTTATAAAGCAGAAACTAACACACCATTGTAAAGCAATTATACCCCAATAAAGATGTTTAAAAAAAAAAAAAGAACTAGTGGTAGAGATGGGGAACCGAGGTTCAGAGGGCTGGGATAACTTGCCAAAGTCCCACAGCTAGCGAGTGATGTGGTCCAGGGATCCAAAGCCAGACATGTCCGACTTTAGAACCCAGGCATCAACAACCAGGGCGTACTGCCTCCAGGTGGATTTGGTTCTATCCTCCATATGGTGTGTCTTGTATGACAAGCATCCGAAAAATGTCTTGACTGAGTGGCTCTTTAGAACAAAATACTTCCAGCTGTTCTAAAGTTTTGAAGCAGCTCTAATTAGTATAAGCATACCTCTGAGATCTGTGTTAAACTCAGGAAGTCTGCTGCCGGGTGTGTATGTGATGTGCCACTTGAAATGAGCTGCCACTCGGAATAAAAGGAAAGGAGTAGACATGCTTCCTGCCTTCGAAAGATCACGGTCACAGTGAACAGTTAGAACATTCAAAGAGAACGTTCAAAGATTCTGCTTTCATAGGGCAACTCATGAACATGTGCAAATGAAAATAAATACTACATGCACAGTGTGAGGCAGTGGGAAAAACATTGACTTGGCAAAAACCTAACAGACTTGGGTTTTGAAATCGTTTCTGCCACAACTATGACTCTTAAAACTTGGAGAACATTTCTTAACCTCTCTGAGTTTTGATTTTCTCACCCATCCAATGAATACAATTAATGTCTGCCTCCTAAGACCCAAATGAAAACAATGCATCAAAAGAACCTGTGACAGGGGAATTGAATAAATATATGTTCTCTGGCTTTTGTATTCAAGGACTATAATTTGGGGGTTTACACCTTGTGATGGGAAATGTATGACTTTCATTTGGATGGACAGATCAGATCCCATGATCCTGAGAAAGTTATGTAACCTTTCTAAACATCAATGCCCTTCCTTTTTTTTTTTTTTAATTTGACAAATCCCTATTGAACATCTACTATGTTTTAGGCACTGGACTAGGCCAGCAGAGGCATGACCAGCACAATCCCTACCCTCTAGGGGCCCACAGTACTTGTCTGTAGGTACACTCATAGGGCCCCGTAGGTGCTGAAGGACAAGAGATGCTGTGCGTAGCATACTGCTGGGCACATGGCCATTTAGTCTGCATCGCAAACCTAGTCCATGAAAGACGGAAGGATGCCAAAGAGAGGGTTAGGGGGTCTGTACTGGTTTTCTGTTGCTATAACGAATGACCACAAACTTAGTGGCTAAACAACACAGTTTTACTATATTACAGTTCTGTGGGTCAGAAACCTAACATGGATCTCACTGGGCTAAAATCTAGGCATCAGTAGCACTGCATTCCTCTCTGGAGACTCTAAGGGGAGAGTAAGGGGAGAGCTGAATTATGTTCACCCCAAATTTATATGTTGAAGCCCTAACCTCCGATGTGACTATACTTGGAGCTAGAGCTTCTAGGAGGTAATTAAGGCTAAATGAAGTCATAAGGGTGGGGTCCTAATCCAATAGGATTAGTGGCCTTGTAAGAAGAGGAAGAGAGAGAGATCTCTCACACTGTGTGCACATACCAAGAAAAGGCACCCCCTACAAGCCAGGAAGAGGACTTGGTCTTGACTTCCAGCTTCCACAACTGTGAGAAATAAATTTCTGTTGTTTAAGCCACTAGGCTATTTTGTTAGGGCAGCCTGAGCAGACTAATATAAGGAGAATGCTTTTTTTTTTTTTCTTTTTCTGGATTCTGGAGGCTCTTCCATTCCCTGGCTCATGGCTCTCCTCCCCCAGCCTCAAAGCCAGCAATGTCACATCTCTCTGATCACAGCTGGAAAGGTGCCCTGCTTTGAAGTGCTCATGTGACTAGATTGGACCCACCTGGGTGATCCAGGAAACTACCCCCCCATGCCAAAGTCCTCAACCCTAATCACATCTACAAAATTCCTTCTGCCTTTGAAGGCGATACCCACAGTTTCCAGGCACTAGGACGTCTTTGGGGAGCCATTGCTCTGCCTACCACAGGGTCCAAGGGGGTCTGTTTGGAGTTGGGGCACAGATTCTGGAGCAACATCTTAGAAGTGCACAGAAAGAGAGATGAGAAAGTCATGCCTTGTATTTCCAGGGCACCTGTATGGCTGCTTCTCTCCCACAGAGAACATACTCAGCCAAACAGGAAGTCGTCTGGCCAGACGTTTTCCCCCCAGACATGGTTATAGTGCATGTTCCCCAAATACTGAGAGTTACCAGCTCTGGTTTGCTGGTGACTTTTCTATAGCATATACTTGTTTCTGATCATTGGTAAAAGATACCATAATTTTCAAAACTCTTGTAATGGTGTCCTAATGGCATGGGGTGTTCCAGGACAAAGTGAACCCTAAGATTTTCTCCTGGTATTGATCTTCCTGTGGTCACCTTTCCTGCCACATTCTATGCCTGAATTCTGTCCCACCTTCCTCATCGAAGCACCTACCAACGAAAGCTTCAAAATTTCTATTCTTTATTATACAGAGCTCTAATTTTTTTTACTTTAAACTTAAGAAAAAAAAACTTTAAAAAATACCTTTCAAACTTCTTTTAAACTTTCAACTGTACTCAAAGGGCCATCACCTTTCAAAATCAAATACACAGTATTAGTTTCCTAGGGTTGCTGAAAATAATTATCATGAACTGGGTGGCTTAAAACAACAAAAATATATTCTCTCACAGCTCTGGAGGGTAGAAGTCTGAACTCAGGTGTGGGCAGGGCTATACTCCCTCCCAGCTCTAGGGGAGGACCCCTCCTTGCCCGTTCCAGCTTCTGGGTTACCAGCAATTCTTGGCATTCTTTAGTCTGTAGACACATCCCTGCGCCACTGTCACACGGCATTTTCCCTGTGTGTCTGTGTTTTCTTTTCTTATAAAGACTCCAGTCACTGGATTAGGATGTACCCTAATCCAGTAGGACCTCGTTTTAGCTACTTACATCTGCAAAACCCTATTTCCAATTAAGGTCACATTCTGAGGTTCCAGGTAGACATGAATTTGGGGGACCTTATTTAACCCCATATATACACTCATTATAATTATCTAACTAAATTACAGAATGGCTCTCCCTTACAAGAAATTCTGCCTTTATCCTAAGCTAAGTGGCTCAAACTGTAGCCAGTCTTGAAAAAAACACTTTTATTCTCCCCATAATCCTAAAAAAAACTGATTTAAAAGTCTCTGTCACTCTCTGACCTAGAAGTATTAGAATGTGATTTTTACTCTCAGGGGGAACTCAACACCATGGCCCTTTAAACTGGGCTTGAATAAATCAATTGCCCACGCAGTGTTCTCGGGGGGTTCACTGTTAACCTAATGCTGATGTTGGGAGTGAGAGGTTAAGTATTCTTTGGGGGAATGTGAAGTTGTGTTCTAGCAGAGCTGTGCCTGTAGGATTTGTTACTTAATTGGGAGAAACGAACATGTTCCCAGTATGGATCTCAACTGCCCATATCATTGCTGTGCTTCTGAAGGTAGGTGTCGTTTTCTATGAACAGGTCAGGAGGAGTTAATGTGAGCAAGGAAAACAGTGTTTACTTCATACTTGATGAACACTGACGACTAACCGAACTGGGCTAGGAGAACCCAACATGTTTGGGGGGGTCCATCCATCCCCTGGTATCCCAAAGCCTGGATAACAGTGTGTCTGGATGCTGGCCTGCCGTGTTCTGTAACAATGATGTCATGAGAGGCACGCAGCAAACTCCCACTCCTGCAAGTGTTTCTCTGCAGGTTGTTCACACTCTAAACCGCTGGAAAGAGGTCTACACTGGATGGAGCACATCACCTGGGAAGACAGGACTTGCGCTGGGATGAGAAGACAAATGTCATCCCCCCTCTGGGCCATGTGGTTGCTGGTGCCCATGTGCTGAGCAGGTGAGAGGGCGTCCCCATCAGGGGAAGGTGAACTGGCCCCTTAGGTCTGGCAGCTGATGAGAGTAAGGCAGGGGGAACATCCATTAGTTACCCCCTAGTGGTTTGTGCTTTTTTTTTTTAATGAATCTGAATATTGTTGGACAGGACATGGGGTCTTTTTGCCACAGTCACCACAAGTCCTTAATGCTTCACTCTGGCCATAAACACTACCTCTTTGTTACTGGCAAGCTGACTTTTCAGCTTACAGTAGCTAAACTAATATTGATGGTCACATTTTTAAAAAGGCACCCTGTGTTACCCACCATAGGCCGATTAAACTAGAAGACATCTTGCCCACACTCCTGCTTCCAGACAGACCTCCAGCTATGATTCTTGTAAAGCTCAGGTCAAGGGGGGTCCTGTCCCCAGAAGTCCCACATCAGAGTTCCAGGAAGAGTCTTAAAGGAGAGCAACCCAGTGGGCACATACCTTAGGCCAGTCAAGAAGACAAACAAGGGGACTTCCCTGGTGGTCCAGTGGTTGGGACTTCGCCTTTCAATGAGGGTGGTGCAGGTTCGATCCCTGGTCGCAGAGCTAAGATTCCCCATGCCTCGCTGCCAAAGAGCCAAAACATAAAACAGAAGCAATATTGTAACAAATTCAACAAAGACTTTAAAAATGGTCCACATCAAAAAAATCTTTAAAAAACAAAAAAGAGAACACGCAAAACTCATTTCTTGGTGTGGATTTTGAGCTCAGCTAAATAAAACACTGTGCAAGGCCACACATGAACACGCTCCATACTCAGGTGGGGAAAGAAAGTGTGGCTTCCTTATTAACAATAAGAGAATGAATCTCCCTAGGGAGCCTCCCTGCCCACACCCCTCAGGGTAACTGGGAACCAACCTTGACAATGAACAATAATTCTGTCTTTGGGCTTTAGCCGTCTCTTCAGTTCATAATAGTCTCCTTCAGGTAAATGCTCGGGTCTTTCAAATTCTGCCTCTCCTCCTTCTATTCCCTGAGATGGCACCTGGGAATGAGGAATCTTCTCTTGGGAACACTGCGGTGGGGGGAGTCCCTGTGCAGTTGTTCATGGAGTCCCCACGCTGGCCGGGGGTGGGGAGGGGACAGTGTCCCTGGTAGTATCCCTTCTGAGGTCTCCAGTTGTGAATCTGTCAGGGTTCAGCAAGCTTCCATACTTAACCTTGGCCGTCTCAGCTCTTGCTGGCACGGCGTGTGCACCTGTGGTCTGTCCTGCAGTCAAAACAGTGCTGTGTTCACTAAACATTTCCTTTACCTCCAGGGCACACAGAAGACTGCATGTCCCAGCCTCCCTTGCATCTGGGTCTGGTCATATGACTAGTTCTGGCCAATGGGATGTGGACGGAGTGACAGATGCCCCTCGTGAGACTGGTCCTCAGCTAAGGAGACCAATCAGTTATTTTACTCCAGTCACCACGTCCGCCATGGTAAGCTGGCTGCAGCACCATCGAATCCTTTCCACATCCCTCCATGCAGTGTAGAACTTAACGCATCACTTCCTTGCTGCAGGGAAGACAAGGAGAGCCTGGAAGCTAAACTCAAGCTCGCTGTCTAATCAAAGCCTCTGAATTTTCTCTGTGTGGGTCCAGAGGGCCCTGTGAAGCAGCTCCTTCCACGTTTCTAAAGGGACGAGTCAAATGCCCTCAGCTTTCAGTTTTGCCCTCAACCTATCCAAGAATTCAACCTAGAGAGCCGAGGTCAGGACACTTGTATCTCACCCCTGCTTTCCCATGTAACAAGTCTACAAATTCACATTCAAAGAAAGCAGCTCGTCCACAGGATCCCAACACTCATCCTACCAGGTCTAAGCTGGTCATTTCTAACATGAACCAAAATACTGAAGAATCCCCCTAACTCGGCATGTTTTGAATTAATGGCTAGCCTTCTAAATCTCTGTTCCTTCTCAGGTGTTATGTGGTGTTTGAGGAGGGGGCTTCTTGCTGATGGAGGGAGGGAGCTCAGGTCCATGCGCACAGGTCCAGGTCCAGCTGTGACTCCTCTGCCTCCTTGGAGAGGCCCCTAGTCCACTGTTTGCAGTGGAGGCTGGAATTGTGTCTGGTGAGTGTG
This sequence comes from Neophocaena asiaeorientalis asiaeorientalis, assembly GCF_003031525.2. Lineage (NCBI taxonomy): Eukaryota > Metazoa > Chordata > Mammalia > Artiodactyla > Phocoenidae > Neophocaena > Neophocaena asiaeorientalis. The sequence goes on along the minus strand of NW_020174038.1, from coordinate 1,617,544 downwards.
TGGTCCAGCTCTGGGCCCCGTCAGAGCCTGGGATCTCCTCTCTTGACTTAGCCTCCCAACCCAGCCCTCTCTGTTGCTAAAATCTGTTTGGGACTCACATTCAGTCCCCAGCCTGGGTGACTTTCCCTGCAGCTCTTGGCTACGAGTCACTTTGCCCCAACACAGCAACCCCTCTGTCAGTTTCCCAAGGCTTTACCACTATTCCCCACCCTCGGAGCCCAGGGGTCTGCCTGGATCCTGGGTATCAAGGGCTCAGGGAAGTGCTAACTCGAATTCTCTTCTCCCTCTTGGCCTGATCAGAAGAGCTCTCACTCCATGTGGGAAACAAGGCCAATGTTCTCTGCTTCTAAGTCTCCCCCAGTCTAAGGCGGAGGAGTCAGGACATGCATCTCACCATCTTCCCCATCACCACCCCTTCTCCTTCCCACAATTCCCTGGGGGCTCTCATTTCTACTTCCCATCAGCCGGGATGTCAAAGCCTCCTTCCCAAGGGGGGTCTCCACCTCCCCCTCACTTGGCTATTTTTGCAAAATTGTTGCTGTGTAATATACAGGGAATAGAAATAAAAATCTTACTGGTTTTTCTTACTTTCAAAACATTACTCTCCCACAAGCGTATCAATGACACTGAAGCTTGAACCAAAGATCCTGATTACTTTACTAAGGAAAGAATGATTTATTTCCCTCAATGTTTCTGTTCTGATAAATATAACATTTCTTAGCATGCCCCACAAACTCACACTTACCTCCAACATATTCAGTGACCCCCTCACCGTGCAGGGAGCTGTGAGTGTGCAGGTGATCCAGGTGGTCTGCCATCCCCTTGCTGGACTGTCTTCATCTGCTCACACCTCCTCAGGGACCTCCTGCTTTGCCCACCCTCAGAACATTGGCACAAAGCCTGGTGGTACGCAGGGAGTCAGCGTTCCCAGCATGATGGCTAATCCCCACGTCGGGGGACCAGTAACCAAGAGCCTGCAGAAAAGTATATTTCAAAGTTTAAGTACAATTTCCAGGTGTTTCTAAAGCCCAGAGCTTCCAAAGTTTTGAAAAATTAGCATTCTGTGAATGCAATTAAATCAGTCGGACGATCACCTGCACCTTTTTGCTTTGTTCTGTTTTGTACTTGGTGGCACAGAAAAGGATTGCCACCCCGCAGTGATTCTGAACTTCCAGCTTTCTCTGTTTGATCCATGTTCCATTTTCCCAGGCTACACATTTTAGCAAGATATTTTTCACAAGAGTAGAGCTGAATAATCTCCCTGCCTTTTTCTCCTAATCACTTCCTGTGCCTGTAGGCACTCATGAGTCACTGCTCTGCATGGGTGCCCTCACGTTGCTCATTCATCTTGAGAAGCATCCCCCTGCAGCTCCAGGTTCATTCGTTTGTATTTTATTTCACAAAGGCCACTTGTGCCCTGGGCCTACCTTTTATTTTAATTATAATAAAAAAAAAAAAACTAAGTCAAAGACTGGACTTGCATCCCTTTTTCCTTCTTAATTACAGGTGCCCATAGCTTATTACCTAAGATGCAAGGGGACAGGGGGAAGAGTGTGGACTTTGGGAAGACACAGACCTGAGTTTAAATTCTGGCTTTGCTATTTATCAGCTGTGTGACCTTGGACATGTCATTAAACCTCTCTCGGTCTTAGATTTTGCAGGTGTAAAACAGGAGTATGATGCTATAGGCAGAACGCTTCTCTTTCTGCCAGGTGGAAAGAAGCTCACCGAGGTTGGGACTGCAGGTCCCACGTGGATAAGAGAGGACCATTGTGGCTGTCCATCGGACTTGTGTACAATGTAAGCCGGGGGGCCAAACGAGCCTTAGCCCAGTGACTCTGGGGATATTGGTAAGGAGGGAGGTGGTCCTTTCTTTGGATGAGACTAGATCTTGTTGTCTCTGGGTGTGAAAGAGTGCCCATCTTGGTGAGTGTGCTTGCTTGGATGTAAGCAATGACCATTGATGGCTGCCAGCATCACAAGAACAGAGGCGCCAGATAACAGGGGCCCCCAAGGGAGAGCACACCACCATGTATGAAGTACAGGAATCTGGTGAGCCTCTGGACCCAGAAGCCAATTTACAAGAAATACAGGGGACAGAGGAACATGTTAACACACACCACGGGGAGACAGTTAGTGAAATCCAGACTGTGGTCAGTTCTACAGAATAAAAGATCAATTTCTTCAACAAATAAATTGCAAGGAAAACGTATGGAGGGGGTACCTACAAAACAAGAGAATTTAAATAGTTGCCAACCAGCATGTAGCCCTTACTTGGATCCTAATTCAAACAAACAAACGAAAAACTGTTAAAAAAATTATGATATGTACAGGAAGTGGAAATTTGATCAATGACTAGCTATGTGATGACATTAAGGAATTATTGCATATTTTTGAGGTGTGATAATTGTATAGCGGTTATTTTTTTTAAGTTGCGTTTATTTAGAGATACTGTGTAGTAAAGAATTTAACCCTGCCCTAAGAGAGATCTGGCTTTCGTCCTCTGCTCCTAGGAGGTAACCTCTCAACACTTGGAATGTCATGCCTGAAAGGAGGGTCTTCATTTAGGGTGGGACTGGCCACACCAGAAAGTCTAATAATGTGATTGTGAGGGGCTTTGGGTCATGTGGTAGCAATTCAGCCTCCTGAGGCAAAGGGCTTGAGACTGAGCTCCGCCACATGGGCAGCAGACTGTGAAGCCCAGTAAAGACCCTGGACTCCGAGGCCCAGGTAAGCTTCCCATGCACTCCGTGCATGTTGTCGCATGTCAGTACCAGGAAAGGGAGGCTGTCCATGACTCCATAGGGAGGGGGCAACTGGCAGCCCCATGTTCAGAACTTTCCTGGACCCTGGACCTTCTTCTTCCCTTGGCTGAATTTAACCCTTTGCCTGAAATAGACCATAACCATGAGTATAACAGCTTTCTGTGAGTTCCGTGAGTCCTTCTAGTGAATGATCACACCTGAGGATCATTTGGGGACCATGCCTCTCTAGTTTTGCAGGGGCGGTCGGAGTGGTCCCATGTATATTGCCTGCCCTTAAATGACGCAGATACAGACTGCACTATCTTGAAGTGAAAAGTAATAATATGATGGCTGAGGCATACGGAGCAGAGTGCAGAACTGTCCATGGATTGCAGGCCATTGCATGTCCTGTGGTTCCTACAATAAACAGCTAGTCTGTTTGGGGAAACCTCCACAGTTCGTGTGATACAGCTTCTTCCTCCCGTAACCAGTGCCCCATTAGGACTCCGGGATCCACTGGCTTCTCTTGATTCCCAGGTGGAAAGGGGTCCATGGGGGTGGCCTCAGTGCGTGGGCACCAAGCTAAGGCTCCAGCACAAGCAGCCATTGGTCCCAACTAGCCAGGACTTGGTGACCAGCCGGCTGCTGTTGAGGAAAGGTCCTCTCTGGACGTCCAAGGACAGCTGACAAAAGCCCTGCTGCAGGTCACAGACGGTGCCTGTTGGATGGAGTAGGGTGTGTGTGGTCGCAACAAGTGGCTCCCGGTGCTTGAAGGAGGCCCTTGGGGAGACTGTGCTGAATGTTGGGGTGCTTTGCTCTGACCAGCATCTGCGCCCCTTGTTCTGTCTGGAAATCCCCATTGTAACAGCACTTGTCTCCCACTAGAGAGATGATAAAAGACCAGGTACTCCCCCCTCCCCAGTGAGGGGTGTGTGGGCATGACCTCAGAAAAACCGGTCCTTGAGTCTGGAGCCAGTGACTCAAGGAGGCAGGAATTATTTAGATGCCATTCCGGCAGCCAGGGTGGGGGTGTTCAGTGTTATTGCAGTGCCAGTGGCAATTCCAGATGAGAAAGCTCTAGCCTCCAGGGTGGCAGTGGTGGGGCCCAGGCCCAGCACCCAGGTCTCAGGGTGGCTGTAAGATGCAACCTGGCAGTGGGGGTCCAGCCTCAGTATTCAGGGCTTGGAGATGGCCGTGGCCTCAGCATCTGCATCCAGGGGCCACATAGATGACAAAGGCGTCAGCTCGTGCCTTCCAGTCTCCAAGGTGGCAGCAGTGGTAGAGTCAGCTCATGCACTCAAGCTCTAGGGTGTCAGCTCATGCGCTCAAGGTCTAGGGTGTCAGCTCATACCTTCAAGGTCTAGCATGTCAGCTCATGCACTCAAGGTCTAGGGTGTCGGCTCATACATTCGGGGTCCACATCTCATCCCAACCAGGCCACTCCTTTGACATGACTTTGGCTAACAGTCCAGCCTCCTAAATTCCTTTAGCTTCTTCCCATTTTCTGATCATGGTTCCATGTTTTTCTCTTGATTTGATCAGTCAATAACTTCCTCTACTCCTTAGTTTAACTGAGTTTTCTGTTTGTAACCAAGACTCTGGACCAGTTCCATAGCCCTTTGCTCACATTTTTCTCATTTCTGGCCCCGTGGCCCCATCGAATCCTGTCTGCCTCCTCTGGGGTCCACTGGCCCCTATGTGTCTCCTTCTCCCTGCATCCCTCCTAACCACTCCCATCCGAGCAAATCTTCCAGGGTCTGTGCAGAGGAAGTCCTGTCTCCTCCAGACCTCAGATGTTTCACAATGCCACTTTGTAAGGGCACACACTTTTAAAATTAAGGCAAGAAAACTCCCTTTCTCTGCTTTCGAATGATCAAAATACACCCCCAAGCACATAATGGAGTAGATACTTCAATGAGGGGAAGCAGGACAGAGGAAAAACTACCTACCTGGAAGAAAATAATTGGTCTATAGAAAGACCTGTGTGTGAATGTTCATAGTAGCTTTAGCCTAATAGCCCAATACTGGAAACAAGTCAAATTTCCATTAACAAAAGAATAGATAAACAAACTGCGGTCTATTCATACTATGGAATAAGACACAGCAACTAGAATGATAGAATTATTGCTACACACAATGAGATGGATGGATCTTATAAACATAATGTTGAAGGAAAGAAGACAGACAAAAGAGTACATAATGACAACTAACTGCTGAACAGTCATCGACAGGAAGACACTGGAACTCACCAAGAAAGATACCCCACGTCCAAAGACAAAGGAGACGCCACAATGAGACGGTAGGAGGGGCGCAATCACAGTAAAATCAAATCCCGTAACTGCTGGGTGGGCGACTCACAGACTGGAGAACACTTATACCACAGAAGTCCACCCACGGGAGTGACGGTTCTGAGTCCCACGTCAGGCTTCCCAACCTGGGGGTCCGGCAACAGGAGGAGGAATTCCTAGAGAATCAGACTTTGAAGGGTAGCGAGATTTGATTGCAGGACTTCGGCAGGACTGAGGGAAACAGAGACTCCACTCTTGGAGGACACACACAAAGTAGGGTGCACATCGGGACCCAGGGGAAGGAGCAGTGACCCCCATAGGAGACAGAACCAGACTTACCTGCTAGTGTTGGAGGGTCTTCTGGAGAGGCAGGGGGTGGCTGTGGCTCACCATGGGGACAAGGAGCCATTAGCCTCACAAAGAGCTGGGTAGGCTCCAGTACTGGGTTGCCTCAGGCCAAACAACCAACAGGGAGGGACCCCAGCCCCACCCATTAGCAGACAAGTGGATTAAAGTTTTACGGAGCTCTGCCCACCAGAGCAACAGCCAGGTCTACCCACCACCAGTCTCTCCCACCAGGAAGCTTGCACAAGCCTCTTAGATAGCCTCATCCACCTGAGGGCAGACAGCAGAAGCAAGAACTACCATCCTGCAGCCTGTGGAAGGAAAACCACATTCACAGAAAGATAGACAAAATGAAAAGGCAGAGGACTATATACCAGATGAAGGAACAAGACAAAACCCCAGAAAAACAACTAAATGAAGTGGAGATAGGCAACCTTCCAGAAAAAGAATTCAGAATAATGATAGTGAAGATGATCCAGGACCTCGGAAAAAGAATGGAGGCAAAGATCGAGAAGATGCAAGAAATGTTTAACAAAGACCTAGAAGAATTAAAGAACAAACAAACAGAGGTGAACAGTACAATAACTGAAATGAAAAATACACTAGAAGGAATTAATAGCAGAATAACTGAGGCAGAGAAACGGATAAGTGACCTGGAAGACAGAATGGTGGAATTCACTGCCGTGGAACAGTATAAAGAAAAAAGAATGAAAAGAAATGAAGACAGCCTAAGACACCTCTGGGACAACATTAAACACACCAACAATCACATTATAGGGTCCCAGGAGAAGAGAGAGAGAAAGAAAATACGTGAAGAGATTATGGTCAAAAACTTCCCTAACATGGGAAAGGAAATACCAACCAAGACCAGGAAGTACAGGGAATCACAGAAAGGATAAACCCAAGAAGAAACATGCCAAGACACATAGTAATCAAATTGACAAAAATTAAAGGCAAAGAAAAAATTTTAAAAGCAACAAGGGAAAAATGACAACATACAAGAGAACTTCCATAAGGTTAACAGCTGATTTCTCAGCAGAAACTCTACAATCAGGAAGGGAGTGGCACAATATACTTAAAATGATGAAGGGGAAGAACCTACAACCAAGATTACTCTACCTGGCAAGGATCTCATTCAGATTTGATGGAGAAATCAAAAGCTTTACAGACAAGCAAAAGCTAAGAGAATTCAGCACCACCAAACCAGCTCTACAACAAATGCTAAAGGAACTTCTCTAAGTGGGAAACACAAGAAAAGAAAAGGACCTACAAAAACAAGCTCATAACAATTAAGAAAATGGTAATAGGAACATACATATCGATAATTACCTTAAGCATGAATGGATTAAATGCTCCAACCAAAAGACACAGGCTCGCTGAATGGATACAAAAACAAGACCCATATATATACTGTCTACAAGAGATCCAATTCAGACATAGGGACACATACAGACTGAAAGTGAGGGGATGGAAAAAGATATTCCATGCAAATGGAAATCAAAAGAAAGCTGGAGTAGCAATACTCATATCAGATAAAATAGACTTTAAAATAAAGACAACAAGAGACAAAGAAGGACACTACATAATGATCAAGGGATCAATTCCAGAAGAATATATAACAATTATAAATATATATGCACCCAACATAGGAGCACCTCAATACATAAGGCAACTGCTAACAGCTATAATAAAGGAAATCGACAGTAACACAGTAATAGTGGGGGACTTTAACACCTCACTTACACCAATGGACAGATCATCCAGACAGAAAATTAATAAGGAAACACAGCTTTAAATGACACAATAGACCAGGTGGATTTAATTGATATTTATAGGACATTCCATCCAGAAAAAGCAGATTACACTTTCTTCTCAAGTGCACATAGAACATTCTCCAGGATAGATCACATCTTAGGTCACAAATCAAGCCTTGGTAAATTTAAGAAAATTGAAACCATATCAAGCATCTTTTCTGATCACAACAGTATGATTTTAGAAATCTATTACAGGGAAGAAAACGTAAAAAACACAAACACATGGAGGCTAAACGATACGTTACTAAATAACCAAGATATCAGTGAGGAAATCAAATAATACCTAGGGACAAATGACAACAAAAACATGACGATCCAAAACCTATGGGATTCAGCAAAAGCAGTTCTAAGAGGGAAGTATATAGTAATACAAGCCTACCTCAAGAAACAAGAAAAATCTCAAATAAACAATCTAATCTTACACCTAAAGGAACTAGAGAAAGAAGAACAAACAAAACCCAAAGTTAGTAGAAGGAAAGAAATCATAAAAATCAGAGCAGAAATAAATGAAATAGAAACAAAGAAAATAGTAGTAAAGATCAATAAACCTAAAGCTGGTTCTTTGAGAAGATAAATAAAATTGATAAACCACGAACCAGACTCATCAAGAAAAAGAGGGAGAGGACTCAACTCAATAAAATTAGAAATGAAAAAAGAGAAGTCAGAATGGGAGAAAATATTTGCAAATGAATCAACTGACAAAGGATTACTCTCCAAGATATATAAACAACTCAATATTTTAGGGGTGGGGGATTGGGATTGACATGTATACACTGATGTGTATAAAATGGATGACCTATAAGAACCTGCTGTATAAAAAATAAATAAAATTAAATTAAAAAAAAGAAAAAAGTACATAATGTATGCTTCCATTTACGTGAAGTTCTAGAACAGGCCAAGTTAAATGATGTTAATATAAATTAGAAAGTGGTTGTCTGTGGTCTTGGAGAGGTGGGAATTGATCGGGCAGGGTGCAAAGAAACACTGATGGTGAGGAAAATGTTCATTATCTGGAAGGGGGTGTGAGCTACACAGGCATATACGATTGTCAAAACCCAAGATCTGCAGGTTGCGATGAATATAAATTATGACTCAAGGTCTTAAAAGACAAGGCGGGGCGAGGCAGGGGCCTGGGGTGAACTTGCCGTCTCACTGTGTTGGCTTCCTGTCCAATCTGCCCACTTATTGGTAGATTACAAAACAGAACATTTCCCAAGGACTTCAAGGTCTCCCCGTGCAGCAGAGCCCATCCCAGCGGCCAGAGGACTGTCTTCTGACAGAGCGGGGGAGCTGGCTGTCAGACGTGAACGCGCCCTGGGCATGCAGCAAATTGGTGAAGAGCCCCTCGGGGTTGTGGGTAAGGCAATGACGGTAGCATCTGCTGCAGTTAATCCCTCCTATGTCACCTGCCGCCATCGCCCACCCCGAAGGCTATGACGATCCCAGGCAGTGATGGAAAATGTCTGAGGGTGAAGGTCACGCGCTCTATGAGCGCAGTTGCTTTTCAGAGTCAGGTTGTCAGAAGCCCGCCTGAAACCTTTAGGGAGTAACAGAGAGGGAGAAGGTGGAGAGAGGAGGGGAAAGGGAGACAGAAACCAAACAAGAGGTCCCCAAACCTGAAAGACAAAGCAACAACAACCAGACGCTAATGCCGAGCGCAGACAGTCCCAGGCCGGGATTCTCATTGCCTCTGCACAAGCCTCCACTGAAACACAAACACCCTGTGGAGACAAGTGGCACATGCATGGGCACACGTGTGCATGCACTCACGCATACTCTCTTTCATCCAGCAGCCTGGCTGAGTCTTCCCCGGCGACCGTCCCGTAAGCTCATCTCCAGGTGACACCTGGCTGGCTCTTCGTGCACACACAGCACAGTGGGACCGGGCGGAAGGAGGACTCCCTGGGGTGGGTAGCATCACATTTTAAGTGGACAAGTTCTATTTTCGGAAGGAGGCGGAAGTAGCCAGTTGAAGGCTTTTACATATTGCAAATCACGAAGGTTTCCCTGTGCACCCACGGGGGCTGAGCTCTGGCGTTCGCCCGATGTAAGCTTTTAGTCATTCTTGCTTTGGCCGACTCTTAGTGAATTACTACTAACAACCACCAAGTCGGGTGGGAGGGGAGAATTCCCCTGTTGGCTGAACTTTAAGAAAATAGGCCTTCTTACTGCCTCTGGCAGAGATGAAAGAGTTTCAGTGTGATCAGGGACGGGAGAATGTGTTGGACAATCTCCTGAATCTTCTTACTGTTCCTAAATGAAAACCCTAAGCAGGTCCAGTCCCATAAAGCCTTACAGATAAGCCTAAGGTTGTGTGTGTGTGTGTGTGTGTGTGAAGGTGTTTTCATGCCTTAAATTCACACATTTTTAAGAATCTCCTATTTTGCATGCCCTACCCTCACCCGCTTCCATGGGGATCTCTGCTCCTAGCCCCTGGTGTAGGGCAGCAGACCCCTGTCCCCACCCCAACTGAGTCAGGACACACACACACACAAGGGTGTGGACACGGGCCATGTGATGGGAAAAGCCTGGGTACCAGGCTAAGGCGTGAGGATATGGATTGCATGGCTGGCAGTAGGATGCATTCAATGTGCACCTGACCCACTCCTCCTGCTGGCGCCCACCATCCCATCTGTGATTGCGTGAGATCACAGCCTGGGAAACAGCAGGGCTCTCAATGGGGACTAACTGACACGAGGCTCCGGGTTGGGGGTGGAGAAAACGACATACACAATGCGATAAGCCACTGGCCTCTCTCACTCCAGCTGCTCCCAGATTGATGTTGCAGGTCTGGTTTTCTACCTTCTTCCTGGGTTCGTTGAACAAAGTGTTGGGCTGCCTGCCGGGCTGACAACATGCAGGAGACCAGGGGTCCCCCTGCCCTTAAGGAGCTTTGCCATCTTAAATAAGCAATGCAAGAACAGAGGGGTGTGCTGGAGCTTTCATGAACACGTCTTTGTCTTCTGCTGAAAAGCTGGTACAAATAGTCTAAAGCAAACAGGATTGTTCAAGAAAAGCAGCTCTTGTTGGCTTTCTCACTGGAAAACTCCCCACGGGTCCTCCCAATGGCCAGGCCTCCGTGGGCTCGGCTGCTGCTAGCACAGCCCATGGGAGGTTGGTTGTCTGGTTTCTTGGGCATCTCATTGCCCTTCTCTCTCCCAGGCCAGAGCATTCACCTCTCTGAGAGGTCAGTTCTCCACAGTTCTAGGTCGGCTTCCCCTTCAAAAGAAGGCATCAGGCAGGCCAAGGTTAAAGAAAAAGAAAAAAAAAAAAAAAGCAGGGAAAGAAACAATTTTTCATAGTCCAAAGGTGGATCTTAGAATTCAAGAGGGAAAGAAAGAAAATAAAACGGAAGCAAAGGCAATGTCAGTTGTTCACAATGGAGAGGCACATGGGAATTTGTCTCTCACACTTTCCTGCACATTTAAAATTATTCTCAGGGACTTTCCTGGTGGTCCAGTGGTTAGGACTCTGCACTTTCACTGCCGAGGTCCTGGGTTCGATCCCTGGTCAGGGAACTAAGATCCCACAAGCCACGTGGTGTGGACAAAAAAAAAACCCAGTTTTTCATTAATGGTGAAACCTTTTTTCTTAGAATGAAGCTAGACTAACACAACATTGTAAATCAACTATACTCCAATAAAATTTTTAAATAAATAATTAAAATATTAAAAATCATTAAAAATTTTAATTTTATTAAAATTTTAAATTATTCTCAAATGAGAAGTTTGCCCAAAAGTAAACTACAAGAGAAACAGATCATCGCACCATGGCGATTAAGAGGCTCTGGAGTCTAATACAGGCGGGTTTGGGTCTCTTGGCACATGACCTGGACAGGTCACCTGTCCCCTCTGGGATCCAGTCCGCCCAGTGCCAGCAGTGCTCTCTGCGGGGGGCTTAGGGCAGAGTTACTAAGATCGCAGTGCCTGGCCCAGAGGAGGGGCTCAGGAAAAGCCCACTCTTACCCTTCTGAATACTAATGAACAGGCGCTTGGAGAGAGCTGGGACCCCACCCGTGAATCCCTCTAATGGGGGTCGGGGAGGTGAGGCCTCTAGGACCCGCACCTGTGCCCAGAAATAAGATGATTTTCTGTGTGTGTGTGACGTGTGAAACCAAGAGAAGCAGACATATAATCCACCATGAGCTTGGGAAACTGCAAATCTTTGTTCTAAAAGAATTCCGTATATGAATAACTATACTTCCTAACTGTATATGCAAAGTTAAGCTGAGCCCAACACTGTCTAGAGAAGGCCAGACCCTTAATACGTGTCTCTGTTTTCCAACACAGCTACTGTCCGGCTCCGTTGAAGGAAAGAGTGGCTTTTATTTTCCTTTTAAGAAAACCCCTTTAATTCCCTGGGCTGTTTATCAGAGCCAGAATTAAAAACCTTCCTTAGTTCTTTTCTTTGAAACTGAATCCTCTTTCCCCCTATACACACTGACTGTCCAATCATGAAGCAAGTTTATTTAAGAATTTTAAATGAGCATGCAATGAATGATCTTACTCTATAAAATGCTTATAAATGTATATAATATAGGATAATACTAGCTTTAATCAATTCTCTCTCCCAAGGTAAACAGGCATCCTAATTCATGTCAATAGTGCTCCTGTCCTTGAAAGTCTTATGAATCTTTAAGGAAGTGAAGGAACTGGGAACTAAAGATGTCAAAAGCGCTGGATGTCTCTGGATAACAAAGTGTGAGGAAATTTTGGAGCTGCTGATCAGGATGGGGCAGGGAATAGAAGGTGCGACAATAGCTGGAAGCTGGACCCCACACTGGGAGAAAAAGCTGGAGACCTGTGTAATAAAACAGGAAATGCAGTCTTCAGTTTAGTCTGGCGTTTGTCTTCACGTTAAGGTAGCATTTGACTCAGGCCTAAACAAATGGAAGTTTTTTTGTGTTTTTTTTTTTACATGACAGTAAGTCCAAATTTGACGTTCAGGGATGGTCTAGCTGCTCTGTAATGTCCTCAAGAGCAAAAATTCTTTCTGTCTTCCTTAGCATGTGCTTTTTTCCCCATTATGGTCACAAAGAGGCTGCTGTACCTCCAGGCATCCCAATCACCTCCCAGGCAGAAAGAAGATAAAAGAACAAAGGAGTCAGGATATGGTGTCTCTATTAGGAAAGCAAAGGCTCACCCTGTTAGACAGAGTGTGTCACAATCCTAGCTACAAGGGAGTCAAGGAAGTGACTATTTTCAGTTGAGCATGTCACCACCACAAACAAAATTGGGGTTCTGTAATTAACAAAGAAGGAGGAATGGCTATTAGGGACAAAGCAGGTCTGCCACAGTGCTGCTGCCCCATGGGCCCCCTAAGCCCCCAAGGTCCTGCAGTTAAGTGCCTGCAGAGACCTTGCATGGGTGGTTGGGTGGTGGGGACAGAGGGATTGAGCCCCGTGTCTGTACAGGTGCAGAGCAGGTGAAGGCAGCGGCCAAGGGAAGTGAGCTACAGCTCTGCTCAAAATTCCCTTGGAAGCAAGAGCACAGAGCTAGACATGAGCATGAAAACACAAAGCCTCTGGGAGGAGATGAAAGAGGAAACTGTGTCTGTTGGTCATTACTTTGTCATTATTGTTGATGGTGTTAATGATGCTGATGATAGATAGATAACAGACAGAAAGATGATAGATAATAGATAACATCTATTGAATGCTACGACATTCTTTGCACTGTTCTATGTGCTTGTTCTATTTTATCTTAATTAATCTATCCAAGAAATAAAAGAAAATTATCCCAGTTTTACCAATGAATGCCTGGAGGTTGAAAAGGTTATTTTCTTACCTTAGTAACCTAAAGTTCTCAGCCCCATTTGTACATGCACTGCCAAAGCTTGGGCTCCAGAATCTGCCCACCTTATCCTTGCCTGGCGCTAAGCCCCTGCCTTCCTACAGCAGCCGGCATGTAGCTCTGACACATGGTACCTTGACCTTAATTGATGTTCTGCTTGAATCCTGGAGGAGACCCACTTCCTTTTCTCCCTCTGAACATTTAACCTCTGATGAACTCAATCTCACAACAGAGTGGTTTCCTTGCACACATCAATTAATTTATCCTCAAAACTGCCTCCACAGGGATGGGAAGTAGACCAACCTGAATGCAAGTGTACAGGCTCCCAGCCATCTCTTCTCTTTATCTCATCCCTAACACTCCAAAATATTATAGAAGGAACACAGGATGACTTGTTCTAGCCGATTGGCAATGCCCTTAAGTAATCAGCCTGCTTTTCCTGAAGGAGAGGAAGAAGGAGAATCTAAGAAAGGAAAAGACTCAGGAAAGCTTCAGAGGGTGACATCACTGCCAGAGCATTCAGTGGCCAAGGAGAGGGAGACTCCATCAAAGTCCACACCGGGGCCTGACTGGACAATTTACATGAATCACGGAATTATTAAATCAGCATCATTTACCAGCCAACTAATCAAACCCTCATGCATGGGCTACTTCCCAGGAAGAGGCAGTGGAGTTTCACTCCAGTGCCCCCTGACACCTGCTGGGGTTACTTTGGGCCTCAGTTTCCTCGACCATAAAATGAAAAATGTGTGATTCTAGGGCTTCCCTGGTGGTGCAGTGGTTGAGAATCTGCCTGCTGATGCAGGGGACACGGGTTCAAGCCCTGGTCTGGGAAGATCCCACATGCCACGGAGCAACTAGGCCCGTGAGCCACAACTACTGAGCCTGCACGTCTGAAGCCTGTGCTCCACAACAAGAGAGGCCGTGAGAGTGAGAGGCCCCCGCTCGTCACAACTAGAGAAAGCCCTCGCACAGAAACGAAGACCCAACGCAGACAAAAAATAAATTAATTTTTTTTAAAAATGTGTGATTCTAGTCTAGTTCTACACGTCTATGTTCTTCCTAGAGCTTCTAAGTTCCAGAAATCTGTTGCTACCCACTTGGCCCAATAATAAATATTTGTCCTGGTGCACAGATGTAGCCAGCAAACATGGTCACGGGTCTCCAAGAAGTTAGCAACCCTATTTTTGGAAGGATAATCCCCAGCTGGGGTGTCAAAAAAAAAGGACAAATCATCAACTAATAATTCAGCCTTCGGTATTTCAAACACATCATAAAATGAATGGCGAGGGATTTTATAGACTCGGGTTGACGGAATCTGCCTTATATGCAGAAGAGTCCAAACACATCATAAAAAATAAAAAAGACCTTGCCAAACTCATAAATAAACACCTCTAAGTGCATCTTGTTTTCCTGGTGCATTCTTCAATTTCGCTGGCCAAAGTGGGTTCGTGATGAAACCTGGATTTCACAACTTTTGTTTCAAATATTCCCGGCATCACCAGGGAGGGTTGGCTTTCAAAATGAACACTCAGGCATTTGGTGGGTGACAGGGTAGCAACAAGCACAGTCATAGCATTTCCCTTGTGGGCCTTCTACATCTCGACCTTCTTTCTCCCTCCTGCCACAGTGCCAGGCCCACCAGGCCAGAAATTCAAGAAAAACCCGGCGGGGTAGTGCTGGTAAGAAAAGCAGAACGCCATTGCCGAGGCTGCTGTTAGTACCCAGCTCACATTCCCTCGAGACTTACCATTCTCGTGTATGTCAACTCAACACCTTCCAACTGTAAGAGGCTTTGCCAGACCAAGAACCTTTTCTGGTCCCTGGAGCCCTGTCTGCCTGGGCACTGGAGGCTGGAAGTGCCAGAGGAAACGCTCTCTGGAAGCAGTCTTAAACCGTTAGCAGATAGGAGTAGTGGACAAATGTCCCAGCTTCCCTGCACCTTGGAGAAGTCAACTCTGAGGCAAGTTTCTCACTGTCTTGGAGTTCTCCAGTGGGATGGCCCCCCAGGTGCTCAATAACACACAGGCTGTGTTTTTTTTCCATTCTCTGTCTCACTTCCCTGCTCTCCTATCAGTACTTCTTGGGATCACCTCTCAAGTAAACTACTGACTCCTTGGAAGCTCAACCTAAGAAAGCCATTCAGGGTAGTTTGAAAGGTAATCACATTTTTACATGCATACACATTCAGGCATAGACATGTATATATATATATACAACTTTTCCAGATAAGATTTAAGGGAGCCCCATATTACTGACTGCAGTGAGATCTAAAAATAAAAAAAAAAAAAAATAGCTTATCCTTCAGGAAATTACATCCTTGCATTACACAGTAGTTCCTTTCATTTCTTTTTCTTATTGCAAAAGCGATAAATGCTTATCACAGAAAAAATTAAAACATAGCTAAGCAAATAGGATAAAGTTTAGATCCTCAGTAATCTTAACACCCTGGTTGGATCACTGTTGATATTTTGGTGAGCATCTTTCCACATACAAGGATGAATGTGTGTGTGTGTGTGTGTGTGTGTGTGTGTGCACATGCTCACAAACAAAATCATCTTGTTTACACTGTTCAGAACTCATTTTCTTCCATTTAACAATGTCTTAAGCATCTTCCACATAAATATTCTGCAGCTACTTCATTTTAATAGTAGAACAGTTTTCTATTGTACAGGACTGCCTTAGTTCATTTAATCAATTGCCCTTCATTGGACCCTCAGGCTGACATTTCATGTTTAAAACAGATATCAGTTCTGTTGAGCCTCTCCACAACACTGTGGAAAGTTCGGGTCAAGCAGAACAGGGACTGTTTGACAGATGAGCCAGCTGGGGCCCATCTCATAAAGGAGGCAAGAGTAAGACGTATGAAGCATTACAAGGACCATTAAGTACTAAACTCTGTGTAACCGAAGATGCCAAGTTACCCCCTACCCCGCACACACCCCTTTAATGAGGCCTCCATTCATGCACCCCCAGATCAATGGGTGTCATGCCATGTCACCCTAATCTTTTGGGTCACCATTGATTGAGTGAGGATGGACCCCTGACCCAGGGTGGAGTGGTCCATTGGCTGGCCAGACTTACGGCTTGTGTGCCCTGGTTCAAAAGGGTAAACTGGGTCAACCAAAGTCTTCTCGTCCCAAGAACTGGAACCAAGAGATTAAGAGGAAGGTTTCCGGTCAGTTGTGGGTGCAGTGAGCATCACGCGTTGAGGACAGGGGAGCCATGGGGAAGTAAAGATTGGGTAAAAATAACAGAGAGAAACAAATAAGGAGGGGGCAGTGGGGTGGAGCTGGAGATTCAGGAAAGGCCAGCTCCCTTCTCAGAATTGACCCATTCACACGCATCCTGAAGCCTAGTCATTCAAGCCATGCCTATTCCTTCCTGAATTCTTGAATAAATTTCCCATAGACTACCTTTATTTTGTTATTTCTTAACTTGAGCTCATTTGAGTGTGAATCTATTCTTCATCAATGAAAGATTTCTGACTTGGATGTAAAGACTACAGACCTATATAGACAGGGGAGTCAGCAAGTGTTGGAATCACTGGAGATATTCATGGCGGAAGCAAGATGTACCCAGGCCTTAGGAATGTGAGGGGTTTGGATGGTGGCGATGAGTCAGAAGACGGGCAGGGATGATGGGGCAAGCTCGGCAGGTCTGAGGGAAGGTCCTTGCGAGTTCCCACACCAGGTCCTTTTGGAAGAAGGAGGGGTATGGGCAGTTGGGGAGGAAGAGCCTCAGTGAAGACCAAGAGAGACCTCCGGTTCACGGCAGAATCCCTAACAGTGTGAAGAAACTAAATGCCCAGGGAAGAGCCCACCAGCATCACCTGATGGCTAAAACCTGGAGGGCGCTGGTCCCTCTGTCTGGGTGAGGAGTAGCTTAGGAAGTGAGGTGGTGGGAGAGAGGAGTAGAGTCATGCATCCTGGACACCTGAGACCTGCTGTGCTGTAGGTTACCCTCCCCCACTGCCTAGGTTTCCCCACCCATAGGATAGAGCCACTGTACTTCTCTTCTGCCACTCACAGCTCACCTGGAATTCCTCCACTAATTACATATCAACCCTGCTAAATCCCCATCCTGGTGCCGGAAAAAGACTTCCCAGAATTAAGGCACCCCAATCACGGAGATCAAAGAGAGTAGCACAGCTTTGTCCTTGAGAGCATTAGAAAGTCAAGGACACCAACATTTCTGAATGGGAATAATGTCGTAATGGAAAATTTCTAAGGTAGCCAAGGAAGTTCATAATGCTTATGGGCAGATATTGGTGGCAAGAAACACAATTTCTTCAAATCCCTTCAATGTGGGTATTATTAACAACGTAGGAATGTAAGGCACTGCTCCCCCGGGAAAGTGAAAATGTGTGCCTTCACCCACTGCCAATCAGTCAGTCATCAAGGAATCAATTAAGACTTAGACTTGGTTTCCAGTCCCAGGTTTGCCATCATGAACGTAAGTAAATCATTCCCCTCTTGGAGTGGAGGTGGGACCAGGTAATGGTGAAGATGTCACCCAGGGGGAATGCCCCACTTCTCCTAGTCACCCCCTGAGCACCGGGCTGTGCGCTGGTGCAAAGCCAAAAAAAAGTGAATTGAAGTTGTTGGGGGAAACCCATTACCCGCCTCGCCCCCCCCCCCCATGCTTCCTTGAGAGACCTTGCACACACCTGCCCACAGGGGGCAGCACACAGCTGACCCCTCTCCTCCCCTCCCCCTCCCCTGTGCCCCTTGGTCCAGCTCCACCAGTGATGAGGCTGATGGTATATTTCATCCCTCCACTGTGCCCCATCCAAACTCCTCACTATGGACTAGAAGGCCCCAAATGACCCAGCCCCCCTCCCCGGTTGTCTCCTCTTTATCTTTTCTTGTCGCCCTCTGCCCTGTCAGGCAGTCACCCTGCTCCTCAGGCACACGAAGCCCGCTCCTGCCTCTGGGACAGTGGCCTTGTTGCTCCAAGACTCCCAGGATCTCCAACATCCTTCTTGTACAGCCAGTCCTGCTACAACATGGCTTACGTCTTCCTGAAAGTCACCGAGCTGTGCAGAATCATGCCATCCAAACCACAGGGTTTACAGGGCCATGGGCCTGGGGCACAGCATTCAAAACTGTCAGTGATCCATTAAAAAAGATTGGAACCTAATAAGAATGGTGGCCCAGTTTTGCACATGTGAGTGGTTGAGAAATACATAAATATGACCATAACTGTGTCCCTTAACCTAGAAAAAGGCCTGAAGTTTGCTTGTGGAAGTGGACATCGGCAGGGTGGTAGCTTGGGATTACTGTGAATGGGGTGGGGGGAGGTTTTCTGGCATCGGACAGAGGCTGATCAGGAGCCATGCACAGGCACGGCTGGTCACAAACGCCCTGAGCCCAGGGAGCCGGCAGGTGCTGGAGGCCCACGCGTGTGCCTTGACTGTCTTCCTTCGCAGCTCAGTTCAGCTGGGTGCAGTTTTCTGTGTTTCCCCAGTGTCTTTGCAAATGAAATCACACATCAGCAAATGCAAAACGTGTTTCCTAATATAGCAATCCCACTGGACGCAGTCACATTCCAAAACAAGCATGATAGCAGAATATCCCAGGTTCAGCGGCTACCCCTTCCGGCAGCCTTCACCCGCTGCCCAGTCAGAAGGGCCTCTCCCCCCACCACCACCCCGACATGGGGCTCCACTCCCTCCTCTGTACGAGTGTCAACATCTGAAAGCATCTTGAATATTTACCTGCTTGGATTTTCGTTTTTGGTTCCTCCTCACTAGCCTCTAAGCTCCACGGGGGGAGGGATGCTCCCCCAACGCCATCCAGCACCTGTGTCCCAGCACCCCCATCAGTGTCCTGCACAGGGTAAATGTAAATAATAAATATTTACTTATTTATTATTTATTTATTTGGTCATGCCTTTCGGCTTGCAGGATCTTAGTTCCCCAGCCAGGGATCGAACCCATGCCCCCCTGCAGTGGAAGTGCAGAGTCGTAACCACTGGACCACCAGGGGATTCTCAACAAATATTTAAATAATACTTAAATTTGTGTTTCTCATCACATATGAGAAGCCCCCAGGGAAAGGGTATATGCTCAGCAGTGCCGCCCCCCTCCCACCCCAGCCCTTCAATAAAAGTCAGTGAGAAAATCTGATGTTTTTTTCTACCTTCGGATTTGTCCCAGTTACCATCGCTGCATAAGAGATTACACCCAAAGGAGAGAATAAGACAACCATTTCGTTAGACTCTTGAATTCGCGGGTCAGGAATCTGAACAGAGCCCAGGGGGCTGGCTCGTTTCTGCTCTGCTACGTCTGGACCTCGGCTGGGGGGACTTGAAGACTGGGAGCGACTCCACAGCGGGGGCTCCTCATGGTTCTGGGGCCGCACCTGGGATGCCTCAGGACTGGGGGCTGCCTGCCGGAGAGCGCCCCACGACCCCTGTGTGTGGTGCGGCTTCCTCACAGCATGGTGGACTCCGGGAAGTTGACTTCCTAGCATGCCAGTGCACAAAGAGGGAGCCTGGGTCACCTCTCACGACCTGGCTTCACGAGTCACGTAGAGGCATTTCTGCCAACCCTTTTAGTCAGACACCGTCACAGCTGCGGAACAATTTCTAACGTGCTGCCACAAAGATGTTCGGCCCTGATCCATGGAACCTATGAGGATGACAGGTATCACTCCCATGCTTAGGTCATATTAGACAGAACAGGTGACCTCTAGATAGGGAATTATGCAGATGGACCCAATCCAATCACAGGGACCCTTAAAAGCTGAGACTGCTTTGGCTGATGGAAAAAAGAGGGAGTCGGCGAGATTAAACATGGAGTGCAGAACTTCCAAACCAACTGAAGGAGCTTAAAAAAAAAAAAAAAAAGAAAAGGAAAAGAAAACAATCCAGAAAAATGGAGGCATAGAGAAAAAAGAAAAACTGGACAAGTAGAAACCGTGAAATTAGATGGTATACGGTCTAGTCATTTAATTGACAGTCACAGAATAATGCAAACGAATGAACTCAAAAACAAAATGCAAGAATCTCAAAAACATAATCTTAAGGGAAAAAGCAAGTCCCAGAAGAATAGGTAGGTACGCATCAAATTTTAAAGTGAAAAATCATGCAGAATTAAACATGTTGATTACGGATACTCACATGTGTAATAAAACTATAAATAAAAGCAAGGTTGGGATAAACAGAAAACCCAAGGTGGTGATGACCCCTAGGAGGGGCCGGAGGTCGGGAGGGTATGGGAGGGCCGCATAAGAGCTTCAAAGAAATTGTTAATATTTCAACACTTAAGCTGGGTGGTGAGTATAGGATCTCATTTGTGACTCTTCTTATTACAAAACTTACTTTGCATGTATTTAATTTTAAAATTTAAAAGTGAAGAAAGAAATGGAAATTGAACAGATGATCCTAAACCCACTTTTAAATAAATTCAGAGGGTAAACTTATCTTTCCCAAAGACACCAGTGTGTGTATCACCACCTACAACCAAAACCGAGGTACCCTAATTCCCAGGTACCCTAATGACATGGTGATGCCTCAGCCTCCCCGACAGGTCCTAAGTGTCTGTGATGTGTCTGCATAGGGGCATGGACCAATTAAAGTGGGAAGTGTTTCAACTATATTCGTTAAACCTAAAGCTTTATTACTTTTGAGTCAAAATAGTCGGGATTCCCTATTCAGACTTATCAACATCTCAGAGATGCAAAATTCTCCAAGTACATTTTAACTGAGTTCTTTCATTTCTTAAGATAATGAAGGGGGGATTCCCTGGTGGCGCAGTGGTTGAGAGTCCGCCTGCCGATGCAGGGGACACGGGTTCGTGCCCCGGTCCGGGAGGATCCCATATGCTGCGGAGCGGCTGGGCCCGTGAGCCACGGCCGCTGAGCCTGCGCGTCTGGAGCCTGTGCTCCACAACAGGAGAGGCCACAATAGTGAGAGGCCCGCGTACCACAATAAATAAATAAATAAATACATAATAATGAAGGGCCTTGTGTGATGTTGAGAAAGCAGTGGGTAAAATGGAGTCTAGATGTTTAACGGTGTTTGGTGGGAAAGTTCGTCGCATTACATCGACTGAGAAAGGGGCGAGCTCCAAGCACAGCGTAACAATGCCACTGAGGTGTGGTCCTGCAAGCTCAGCCCTCCAGGAGGAACACGTTGACGCTGACCACCGCCCCCCGGATGCCCCCACTCCCACACCTGCCAGCTTTGCAGAAGTCTAGTCTTTTCCCAGGACTCCACACCCCTGAGCACAGGCCCCCACCATCCACATCAGCCAGGAAGGGTACATGAGGCTGTAAAGGATGCTGCTTACTGCTGAGATCCGGCCTCACCCCTCTGCCTCTGCCATGCACCAGACAGCAGGTGACTCTGCCTGCAGGTGCTCTCTGGCCCCCTGAGCCTGCTCAGCCTGAATGCTTTATCTCAGGGATCAGCTCACTTAAACCTCACAATAACCATGGGAGGCAAGGTTATTCCCAATTGGCAGACAGGAAAACTGAGGCTCAGAGAGGTTAAGTAAATTGCTTCAAGTCAGCCAGCCCATAGGGATGTGCCAGAAATGTAACCCAAGAGGCCAAAGAAAACCTTCCAGACCTGAGTATGTGTGTCCTTTTCTCCCTCTCTTTTTGTTTTTTGTTTTTGTTTGTTTTTTCCATTCTGATATTGTCCTAAAAAGTCAAGTGGTTTTGTGTTTCTTTTTTTTTTTTCCACTTACATGATTTTTAAAAATTTTTTGTTGAAATGTAGTTGATTTACAATGTTGTGTTCGTTTCAGGTGTACAGCAAAGTGATTCAGTTATATACATATATATAATTCTTTTTTTACATTCTCTTCCATTATAGGTTATTATAAGATATTGAGTATAGTTCCCTGTGTTATACAGTAGGTCCCTGTTATTGATAGTTATCTATTTTATATATTGTAGTGTGTATATTTTAATCCCAAACTCCTAATTTATGTTTCTTTTTTATTAAAAAATTTTATTGTAGGAACACTTAGCATGAGATCTGTCCTCATCTTTTGTGCATAGTACACTATTGCTGACTGTAGTACAAGGCTGTAGAACAGGTCTCTAGAGTTTATTCATCTTCCGTACCTGAAACTTCAGGCCTGCTGATTAATATCAATAACTCTTCACTTCCCCCTCCCCCAGCTCCTGGGAACCAACACTCCAGTCTTCAGTTTTATGGATTTGACTATTTTCACTACCTCATATACATAGAATCATATATTTGTCCTTCTGTGACTGGTTTATTTCACTGAGTACAATGACCTGTTGCATGTTGAAGGATTTTCTTCTTTTTTAAGGTTGAATAATATTCCATTGTATTTATAGAACACATTTTCTTTATCCATTTATCTTTCTAGGGACATTTAGGTTGTCTCCACATCTTTCCTATTCTGAAAAGTGCTGCAATGAACATGACAGTGCTAGTATGGGCAGACCTCAGAGATACTGCAGGTTCAGTTTCAGACCGCCGCAATAAAGGGGATATCACAGTAAAGGGATATCACAGTACAAGGGATATCACAGTAAAGGGGATATCACAATACAGGCAGTCACATGAATTTTTTGGTTTCCCGGTGCATATAAAAATTATGCTTAGGGAGGCTTCCGGGAAGATGGCGGAAGAGTAAGACGCGGAGATCACCTTCCTCCCCACAGATACATCAGAAATACATCTACACGTGGAACAACTCCTACAGAACACCTACTGAACGCTGGCAGAAGACTTCAGACCTCCCAAAAGGCAAGAAACCCCCCACGTACCTGGGTAGGGCAAGAGAAAAAAGAATAAACAGACAAAAAAGAATAGGGACGGGACCTGCACCAGTGGGAGGGAGCTGTGAAGGAGGAAAGGTCTCCACACAATAGGAAGCCCCTTTGCGGGCGGAGACTGCGGGTGGCGGAGGGGAAAGCTTCGGAGCCACGGAGGAGAGCGCAGCCACAGGGGTGCGGAGGGCAAAGTGAGGAGATTCCCGCACAGAGGGTCGGTGCCGACCAGCACTCACCAGCCCGAGAGGCTTGTCTTGTCACCCGCCGGGGTGGGCGGGGCTGGGAGCTGAGGCTCGGGCTTCGGTCGGAGCGCAGGGAGAGGACTGGGGTTGGCGGCGTGAACACAGCCTGCAGGGGGTTGGTATACCACGGCTAGCCGGGAGGGAGTCCGGGGAAACGTCTGGAACTGCCGAAGAGGAAAGAGACTTTTTCTTACCTCTTTGTTTCCTGGTGAGCGAGGAGAGGGGATTAAGAGCGCAGCTTAAAGGAGCTCCAGAGACGGGCGCGAGCCGCGGCTAAAAGCGCGGACCCCAGAGACGGGCAGGTCCTTCCGGGGAGCCTGTACAGCCCGCCACTGCCAGGGTCCCGTGATCCAGGGTCAACTCCTCCGGGAGAACGCAGTGCGCACCTCAGGCTGGTGCAACGTCACGCCGGCCTCTGCCGCCGCAGGCCCGCCCCGCACTCCGTGCCCCTCCCTCCCTCCGGCCTGGGTGAGCCAGAGCGTGCCAACTTCAGGACACTGGTCCACAAGAGACCTCCCAGCTCCACATAATATCAAACGGTGAAAAACTCCCAGAGATCGCCATCTCAACACCAGCAACCAGCTTCACTCAACGAACAGCAAGCTACAGTGCTGGACATCCTCTGCCAAACAACTAGCAAGACAGTGAGGTTCCTTTAAAAACTACAAATAGAACTACCATATGACCCAGCAATCCCACTACTGGGCATATACCCTGAGAAAACCATAATTCAAAAAGAGTCATGTACCAAAATGTTCATTGCAGCTCTATTTGCAATAGCCCGGAGATGGAAACAACCTAAGTCTCCATCATCGGATGAATGGATAAAGAAGATGTGGCCCATATATACAATGGAATATTACTCAGCCATAAAAAGAAACGAAATTGAGCTATTTGTAATGAGGTGGATAGACCTAGAGTCTGTTATACAGAGTGAAGTAAGTCAGAAAGAGAAAGACAAATACCGTATGCTAATGCATATATATGGAATTTAAGGAAAAAAATGTCATGAAGAACCTAGGGGTAAGACAGGAATAAAGTCACAGACCTACTAGAGAATGGACTTGAGGATATGGAGAAGGGTAAGCTGTGACAAAGCGAGAGAGAGGTATGGACATATATACATTACCAAACGTAAGGCAGATAGCTAGTGGGAAGCATCCGCATAGCACAGGGAGATCAGCTCAGTGCTTTGTGACTGCCTGGAGGGGTGGGATAGCGAGGGAGGGTGGGAGGGAGACGCAAGAGGGAAGAGATATGGGAACATATGTAGATGTATAACTGATTCACTTTGTTATAAAGCAGAAACTAACACACCATTGTAAAGCAATTATATTCCAATAAAGATGTAAAAAAAAAATTACGCTTACACTACCCTGTAGTCTATCTAGTGCAATAGCATTATGTGGAAAGACACAATGTACATACGTTAATTTAAAAATAATGCTATTGGGAAAATTATGCAGATAGATTTGCTTGAAGCAAGGTTTCCACAAACCATCGATTTGTAAAAAAAAAATGCAATATCTCCAAAGCTCAATAAAATAAAGAATGCCTGAATTTCTTTAAGATCCTCATTTCAATTCTTATGGGTAAGTACTCAGAAGTGCGATTACTGAATTATATGGAGTTCTATTTTTGATTGTCTGAGGAACATCCATACTGTTTCCATAGTACTTGCACCATTTTGCATCCTTACCAACGGTGTTCAAGAGTTACAATTTCTCCACATCTTCACCAGCATTCTGGTTTTTGTTGTCTTCTGGTTTTTTGATAGTAGCCATCCTGACACGTGTGAGATGATCTCTCATTGGTGGTTTTCATTTTCATTTCTCTGAGGATTCATGGTGTTGAGCATCTTTGCCTATACTTGTTGGCCATCTGTATGTCCTCTTCGGAGAAACGTCTATTAAAGCCCTTACCCAGATGTTAATCAGGTTATTAGGTTTTTTTGTTATTGAGTTGTATAAGTTTTTAAATATATTTTGGATATAACCCATTATGAGATATATAGTTTGCAAATATTTTCTCCCATATTGTAGGCTGCCTTTTCACCCTTATATCCTTTGCTGTACAGAAGCTTTTTAGTTTGATGTAGTCCCACTTGTTTATTTTTGTTTCTGTTGTCAGTGCTTTTGGTGTTGTATTCATGAAATCATTGCCAAGACCAGTGTCATGAAGTTTTTCCCCTATGGTTTCTTCTAGGAGTGTTACAGTTTTAGGTCTTACATTTAAGTCTTTAAATCCATTTTGAGTTGATTTTTGTGTATGGTGTAAGATCAGGGTCCTTTTTAAATAACTCATTGAAGTGGCAACAGTACTGCACATGTTGCAAAAAGTTTGAAATAACCTCTTCCCATTTGCTTCCAAGAACAATTCTGTATTCTAATATTCTGAATAAACCACACCAAACTCAGTCTGCTCTTTGATATAAGAACAGTCTCGTCTTCTTGTGGTAGAGTGGGAAGATACTAGGATTTAGTGCAGAAATACCAGAGTTTTGATTCCCGCTCTGCCACATCCTGCAAGCCCCCAAATGGACAAAACACACAACCTGCCTGAAGCTCAGTTTCCTCACCTCTACTATGGGGTTAAAGATACCCATGCGACGGGATGGTTTTGAGTGTGAACATGGTTAAATCAAATGATGTAAATGTTAAAACAGTAAAACACTATACAAATAATAATGGTTTATACTATTGTTCCTTAAGTGCCCTCATGTAACATGAAAGTTTAAAATGCAAGTTTTGGAGTAAGGCATCACTGAGAGATCTGGGGAGATCTTGGGAAATACCTTTACCTCTGAGCCTACATTTTCATCTGAAGTAACCCCCAGCCCCTATTGAGTGAGATATGTCTGGAAAGGCAGGTTGACCAACATCCCAGAAAAAGGATGGCTTCAGTAGCAGTAGGATTTACAGTCTCTGTGTGTCTCTGTGGCTTTACACACAAATTTGATGACTGGAATTTAAAGGCATGATATAACCATAATTTCTAGCAGCCAGGAACTCAGGGTGACACTCCAGGGAAAAAACAAAAGCCAGCTTTCCCCCTCCCATGCTCAGAGGCTTCAGCACTGGGGCTCTGAGCTCCCAACCTGAGTGGACATGTCCGCATCTGTCATACCACCCTGCCGTCTAGCATGATGGTTAGAGCACTAACTTCATCACTGGAAGTCTCAACAAATGCTTTTAAGTAAGTACCACGGAGACATAATGATGCTGACAGCTTGTCCACAACTCTGAATCCAGAGGCATAACAACATTGGCTCCAGCTCCCTGACCCAGGCTGACATCCACGTCTGTTTGTGACACCCACATCTGCATCTTGGATGTTTAGGTGAAAGATTTCCGTTAGCTGATGACACATTGTGAAGTACTGCATGCCCTTCTACCTCTCTCCTTTAAGGATACTGCATCCCAGGTGTGCTGTAGATAAATCAAGTCTGGCTTTTTCATTGTCCAGCTGAATTACTCTAAAGGGTGTCTACTGATACATAAATCTAATCTACCTTTTTTTTTGCAGTGTGTAAGGAGGCATCCAATCTCAAACTACACTTGTCTATTTTTGCCCATTATTCCATTGTAGAGAGAGTCTGTAACAATTATTTATGCATAACCCTGCAGGCTTTAACCTGAGGCAGGTTAAACCAGGTAATGCACAGCTATCGTGCTGGTCACTAGTCCCCTGAATACTGGAAGGACACGTTCTGAACATCCCTGGAGTGTTCCCGCTGAGCCGCTCTCTCTTCTCTTGGCCATCATGGCATTTCCAGACTTCCGGCTCCATCTCCCCAACTCAGAGAGCCCACCAGGTTCTGTCTGCCCCCTACCCCTCCGATGGACCCCTCCTCCGTTTAGCTGCTGTGATATTCTCTCCAGACTGTAAGCTGGGGTAACCATGGATCTCACCTGGTTTCCTATCTCTCACTATCCTTCATTTCTTGGTGACAGATGTCTTGACACCACTTTTCATATATTCTGTCCATTTTAAAAAAATGTTTCAGGTGGGAGGGTAAACCTGCTCCCTGTTTCTCCATCTTGGCAAAAAATGTAAGTTTCTTTCATTGATTTTTGTCTAATTCTTGTATCTGTGGACAACGTGTGGTTGCAATTGACAAGTGAGCACGGTTCTATTACGAATGCTGGTGGATACTTCTGTTCACATTAATGATAAGACAGAACTACATGTTGGAACGCTACTTGTTCATCAGTGATGTGAGCACCTTCTTTGCTGGAATGAATAATAGTTTTCAAATATTGGAAAAAATGGCTTTTGAAGTTTTGTACTATCCACAGTGTAGCAATTACAGACATGGCACACCTTTAAGTGTAATCTACCTTATTAATATTTTCTCCATCACTTTCTTAAGTCTAGCCCATCCCTAACCGCAAACCAAACCCTGTTTTGCTTACCTCCATGGTGTAAATATTCCCACCATGAATGACTTCAAGTTACCAGTGTTACGTCACCGAATGTGGTGTTGAGAAAAGGTGACAGTAGCCACATGAAATGGGTATTTCCACCGTATGGGTCAACAGACGTAAATAACCCCAAGAGTATTGATAATAGCAAAATAATTGGGAAGTAATGAGTAGAAACATAGTATATTTAATTGTAAGTTTACACAATTTAATTTTTAATAATGGCTTACAAAATTCCTGAAGAGCCACCAAACGGCCCATGTGAGCTAGTACAAGGCCTGTTTGCCCATCACTGGATGTAGCCTATGATTAGGCCACAGACATGAGTCACAGCTCAGGCAGGCAGACACACACTCATCCTTGGAGAAGGCAGTTCTTATTCCTGCATCTTGCAGGGGAAGTGTTCATTTGCCTAATGAAGAAGGTGGACCAGGGCAACTGGCTGGAGGGAGCCATGCAAGCAGAGCTATTGGTCCCAGCGTTCACCTCCCCAGCTTCTGAGAAAACTTCATGACTCAGACAGGCACTCTGGGCTCTAATCTCAGTCTCGACTTAATGAGTGTGGCCTGAGGCATACCATTTCACTCTTTGTGTCTCAGATTCTCCAGTAGAACCTGTCTCACAGAGCTGTGGTTAGGAGTTATTGTGTCAATGCACGTTTAAGTCTTGAAAAAAGTGCCCGGCATGTAGGCACCAGGAAAGAAGTAGCCGATGTTACTATCACTTTTATACAGCCCCATCCCAGAGAAAGCCCTGTTTTGTCAGCATTCTAGATTCATCCTGATCCATTTAGTCCTGACTTTCACTTCGAAGACCATCTAGAGAGAACACAAAAGCCACCTCCTCTTTCCCTAAGAACACCCAGGAAATGAACCCATTTTTCCACCTCAACAGCAGAGCGGGTGGCAGGGCGGACCCTTTCAGGCGTAGCTCCTCCTAAGGCTGTGTTCGGAGACATCACCACGTTGGCAGCTCGAAATCAGCCATAGTGGGAATGTTTATACCCCAGAAATTGCAAACACTGCAAGTCGGGGCATCTTCTTCCAGAGAGCTGGCTGCTAAACGCTGCTCGACACACCACTGCTCCTTCTTGTAGCCTACCTAACCTAAGCAGTTTCGTTTGTTTAATGGAAGGGCTGCCTCATACTTCACTTGGAGAAAATCAATCTCTCTCTAGCAAAGCAGAAAAGGAAATAATGTAGCCTGTCCAATCCTATTACCAGAACACAGTCCTACCAAAGGAATGCGCAAAATTAGCCTGATGCAAACATTTCTCAGGGTGCTTTTGGAAGCAAGTACACAAATTCAAGATAACCTCCTATCTAACACATTGCCATTAATGTTGCCTTCTCTGGAATTAGCGATTTGCAGAGTGCAACTTGGAGAGCACTGCCTCAAGAGAGGTCATGATGAGAGCACATCACGAAGGTACCAGTGACAGTTTTCTGGGCCCTTTCACAGCCAGATAGCTCCTGCCAGGCTCCCCACTTGAAGAAAGTGAGACCAGAAAGGAGAGAGCCATACAAGATCTCCAAGTTCATCTGAGGAACAACCCCAAAGCAGCCGAAGAAGCCACCTTTAAACAATTCTCTCTCATAAGTTCGAGTGGATCTCTAGAAGGCAGATCTAAGACCAATGAATGGGTGTAGTAGATTGCATTATTGGCTCCAATTCTACCCCCCACCTCTATGTTCATGTCCTTTGCTGTATGCCTTGGCAATCTCTCCCGCTAAAGAGGAAGATTATTTCCCTGCCACCTTGACTTTGGGCTTGTCCGTGTGACTTGCTATGACCACCAGAAAAGGCAGAAGTGAGCCTGTGCCTTAGGAGCCTTCAGCTATCACCATGAGAACATGCCTGGCTAGCCCACTGGTCTAAGGAGTATGAAAAAGATGTAGAACAGAGAGCCCAGCCGTTGTAGCTTGATGCCGAGCCAGCCCAGCCCGCCGGTAAGAAGCAGAGCTGCCCAGCCAAGTTCAGTCTAGATCAGCCAAACCCCAGTCGACACCAGACTTGAAAGTGAGCCCAGCTGGGATCCTCAGAGCCACCCCAACTCATGTGCACGTCGCTGTTATATGTCTCCAAGACTCTCTGGTTGTTTCTTTGTTTTATTTTTTTATTGAAGTAGAGTTGGGCTTCAATGTTGTGTTAGTTTCAGGTGTACAGCAAAGCGATTCAGTTATACATACATATGTATCTATTTTTTTCAGATTCTTTTCCCTTCTAGGTTATCACAAAATATTGAGTATAGTTTCCTGTGCCAAACAGTAGGTCCTTGTTGGTTATCTATTTTATATACAGTAGTGTATATATGTTAATCCCAAACTCCTAATTGATCCCCCTCTTTCCCCTTTGGTAACCTCTCTATGGTTGTTTTTAAGGCAGAGCTATTATAATAATAGCTAAGTAAAACAAGCAGCGAGAAGAAAATTATTTTTCCCTTGTAAATTATCAGAAACAATGTCGAAGTTGAAAGAAGTTGAAATCATGAAATCTTTGAAGGTTGAAGCTGACGTATTCATTTTGCCATCTCCAACGCCTACTCCGCTACCTGATACACACCTGGAGCTCAGTATGTGTTTCTGTGTGCCTGTTTGCATAAAAGCGATCTTTGTAAGATACCTCATCAGGCAGAGCGTTTCCTGTCATTACAGAAAAGCAATACTGCTTGTATTTCATGTTTAGAGTACAGCAAGAGGCATTTTTTATTAAGTGGATAAATTAATCAGGACTTGTTCACGTGGAAGTGACTAAACATTGAGTCAAACCAACTTATCTGCTGGCTCACAAAGTTTTAGTGATAGACCAAGTTTGGACCACCTTGTCAGCACCCAGACTGCCCACCCCGGGTTCTGGATTGTTCTGTGGGAACCCAGCCCTATACTTCCTCCAGGAGCAATGGCTTAGCATTGGCTAATTCAGTGTTCATGGCAACTTTGTAGAACACAACAACCACAGATAACAAGAATTGATTCTGTGTGCGCGTGCGTGTGTGTGCTCACTCACTCAGTTTTGGTGTCTGAATTCTTGCCTTTGGCAATTTTGAAGCCACAAATTAGAAGGCACCCAGAGCAAAAAGTGACCAAAAAACTTACAGTCACACAATAGGGGAAGCCACCCAAAGCCCTATACACCGACTCAAAGACCCAGAGCCTACAGCGTTGGAGGGAACACACATTGTGGACTTCTTACCATGTGCAGGGCCCTCGGCTGGGCTCCCCAAGTGGGGCAGAGGGGGATACGGCAAATGCCTGCCCTGGAGGAGCTTATGTCCAACCAGAAAGACAAGGTGCCTGCACAGACACTTACTATGCAGGGAAGAGAGAGGTCAGCACCACGTGAATGATATCCTCAAAATAAGTACCTCCATGGGCCAGAGAGAGGAGGAAGGGGACCACTTGGCTAATTCACTGTGTGACCCTGGGCAAATTGCTTTGTATCTCTTTGATCATTCGTTCATTCAACAAGTATTTTTTGAGCACCTGCTGTCACCCAGTGCTGTCACAGTGCTTGGCACTGTGATTTTTTTTTTTTAAAGATTTCTTTTATTATTTATTTATTTTATTTATTTATTTTTGGCTGTGTTGGGTCTTAGTTGTGGCATGCCAGATCTTTTGTTGTGGCACACAGGCTTCTTTCTGGTTGTGGCCTGCGGGTTCCAGGGTGCGTGGGCTCTGTAGCTTGTGGCACTCGGGCTCTCTAGTTGAGGTGCGCGAGCTCAGTAGTTGTGGCACGCAGGCTTAGCTGCCCCACGGCATGTGAGATCTTAGTTCCCTGACCAGGGATCAAACTGTGTCCCCTGCACTGAAAGGCAGATTCTTTACCACTGGACCACCAGGAAAGTCCCGGCACTGTGATTTTTAAAATGGATTTGTGATTCAAATTTGAATTAGAGTTGCATGGCAAGTTCACCAAGCCTCAGATTTAGGGGCCAAGTTTGCAGATGGTGACCTGAGATTTGAGCTCCTCAAGGTCCAAGGTGTCCCCTAGAGCTGTCCAATGGAGTGGTCCCGACCAGTCCCCACACTCAAGGTCAACAGTGACCTCTGTGACAGGAAGCATAACACACAGAATTTTACTCAGAGAGGTTTGAAATAGATCCAGGTCTTTCTTCTGGTTTCATTGAAGAGACTGAAGTGCCTCTTACTGGGAATGGATAGAGTTGTGGGGGGTGGTTGAGCTCTAACTGATTTTTGTACTCCTGAAAAAAAAGTGTGCTCCTAGTAAACAATGCAGCTCCCACCTGCCCACCGGGGTAATTCAGAAGTCGTAGTTTTGCCTCAAACTACCATTAATAAAGTGGTCACTGGATTCCACCATGTCTACTTCCCTTGGATATAGAGTCAACCCTCCCTATCCATGGGCTCTGCATTTGTGATTCAACAAACTGCAGATGAAAAATATTTGGGAAAATAAATCCAGAAATTTCCAAAAGCAAAACTTCAATTTGTCAGATTCCAGCAACTATTTACATAGTATTTCCACTGTATTAGGTCTTACAAGTCATCTAGAGATGATTTAAAGTGTACAGGAGGGTGTGCATTGGTTATATGCAAATACCATGCCATTTTATATAAGGGACTTGAGCACCTGTGGATTTTGGTGCCCACAGCAGTCCTAGAGCCAATCTCCCTTGGGTCCCAAGGGACAGCTGTAGTTTTCTCAGTAGCCTTGTGGGCTCGTAGGGGAGCCTAGTAGAAGGATGCAGTAATTTTGTGCTCTTAGTTATGTCAGGTCTCAGAGACTTCAGCCTTAACTCCTGACGTAAGACATCAGGGAGCTAGTGGATCAAGTCTAGGGGAAAACAGTACAGAAAAGCACTGGATTTCAGCCCAGAGGAGGTCCCTCACTGGATTTTTGGGTAAGGTCACTCTTGCTTTCTGCTTTCCTACAACCACTCTCTGAGTGAACGTGTATGTGATAGAATTTGCTGGAAAAACGAAGGCTAGGTGAGTAGGAAAAGAGAGAGGAAAGGAGAAAGACATGAATGCTATCACCTTCTCCTGACACCTCTCACAGCCCCAGCCAACCCCACGGAGTTGCTGTGGTGAGTCCTCTCCAAAGATGGCTCCCCAGTGACCCCCATTCCATGGCATTCATATGCTTGTGTATCCCCACCCTTAAATCTGGGATGGCTCTGAGACTCACTTTTTGACCAACAGAATGCGGTGGAAGTGAGACTCTGTGAATTCCACAGCTTGGTCATAAAAAGCCTCACAGCTTCTACCCAGGTTTCTTAGAACACACGCTCTGGGGTAAGCCAGCCAAGATGGTAAATTCTAAGTACGCTGAGACCACCATGCTGTGAGGAAGCCCAAGCTAGCTATGGAGAGACAGACAGACAGACAGACAGATGGCCAGCCTGTCCCCAGCTTCTCCAGGCATCTACCTGAGGCACCAGACCTGAGAGTGAAGAGGCAGGTTGACTGAAGGTGTTCAGAAACTCCCCCTTAGCTACCTCAGCATCAGAGTCGGACACAAGGTTTAAAATCGATGGGAAAGCTCGGGACAAGGGGAGAGTGTAACAGAACATCCAGGCCGTAATGTCATTCCCTTTCCTCCTGGGCAGCTGGGGGAACTGGGTATCAGCCAAGGGGGCCACAGCCAGTTCCAAGAGGCAAGTGCTCAAGCAGCCTCCTGCTGTCCCTCGTACAGTCTCTGTGAGGCAAGATCAACTTCTGCTGCATGGCCACTGGCACGGCAGGACCACGGGTAGCCCCTGACTTGCAGGGAGGCTGGCATAACAGAGGGATGAGATCAGGCAAGGGGATGCTGTGAGGGGCAGAGGAATGCTCCCTGGCCTCTGGTGCCATAGAGTCAGCCACCAGCCTTGGCCAAGAGCGCTGGTTCTGAAACAAAGGATACGCTCCAAGACTCCGTGCCTCCTTCCCCCGACACAGCAGGTCTCCTATGAGCAAAGTCTCTCCTCACCAAAGCTAAACAGCCTTCAAAACTATGTAGCACAGTGAGTCCCACCTATAATAGTACCAGCTGAGAATCTCCCTAAAAATCATAAAATGCCAAGCCCTGACCACCCCCCAGACCACTCAAATCACCATCTCTGCAGGAGGCCCAGTCTTGGCACTTTCTCAAGGTCCCCAGGGGCCCCCAGCAAGCAACCCAATGTGGGAACCACGGACTCAGCCATATGAGTTCTTGCAGGACAGGCACGCCTCCTGAGCAGGTAATTTTACCGTTCAGGGTTGGACATTAAGATTTATGTATAAGGATGGACATCACCACAATACTTATATTAGTAAACATTTGGAAGCTACGTAAGTGTCTGTCAGAGGATTGGTTTAATAAATTATGGTTCATTCTGTGATGAAATATTATGTAGTATGTCAGGGATGTACATAAAGAATATCTTAGGTCATGAGAAAATGCTCATGTTATGTGATACACAACCCTAACTTTGTAAGCTATATACACTTAGGTATATAAGTTTTTAAAAAGTTTAATAGGGACCGTAGTACTATTTCTGATCCCTAGAATGATGAGTGGTTTTTTTTCCCCTATTCTTCATTTTTATTTATTTATTTATTTTTTTTGCGGTACGTGGGCCTCAAACCCGTGTCCCCGACATCAGCAGGCAGACTCTCAACCACTGTGCCACCAGGGAAGCCCCTCCCCTATTCTTCTTTGTACTTGTTAAGCTTTTTCAGTTTGCAAGGGACATGGTCGTGTTAGTCAGGGGGAGGGGGTGGAGAGGAGGATTATATACAAGGAAGAAAAAAGCACACAGTAATTTCAGACTCCCCACAGCCAGCCCTCAGCAGACTGGAGGACACGCAGGAACAAGGCCATTCAGGGTAAAACGAGCTCAAACACTGGGAGGTGGTCCCGTGGCCCCACTGACCAGTAGCCCCTAGTCTAAGGTTTCGCCATTTTGGTGAGACACTGCTCTCTGTTGCTGCTTCTACTCTTCCTGGGGTTAACAACCCGCTGTGTTGTCTCCCGTGTGAACTGAGCAAGGGCAGGTGACAATGAGGGGGGTGACCAGCTGACATCCAGGACCAGTCCTGTCAGGCAGGCTCCCTGGGTCAGCTATTCTACTGACAGGCTGCTCTGGGTCAGACCCTCATCCTTGCTCCAATCAGCCGAGGCTCCTGTTCGGAGATGCGTGGGAATGCTTCCCAAGCTCATCATCCACGGCCCAGGGGTTCATGTGAACCGTTTCCTAGGAAACGTTCCGGGAAAACCTAGCAGGGGAATGGAAAGGAGAGACCAGTGTGCAGCATCAGCTGAGTCCCATGAAAGGGCTCTGACTCCCTCCAGGGGGGGGTCAGCGGAGGCAGCAGAGTTGCCCGAATCATGGGGGTGGAGGCAGAGAGGGCAAGACAGGAGAGCTGGAGTGTCTAGACTTCCACACCCATCAGTCATTGGTCAACGACTTCTGGGTCTCCGTGTGCCTTTGACGTGAGGGTAGGGCGGTCGGTCTACCACGAGAGAGGCATCGGTGCCGGATGCCAAGGGATGTGAGCAGACCACCACATCATGTGTGCAGTCGGTCCAACTGGAGCCGGTCATAAAGGCCACAATGGGGTCTTCCTTCTTCCTTTACTGGGGGACTCTAGGTGCTCCCAGAGCTTGCCTTGCTGCCTTGGAGCTGTTACATCCTGATCTTTGGTAGAGCAGCACTCAGGATACTGTTGGTGGTTCATGGTGGGGGGGGGGACAATGACGCGACTGCTCAAGGATGTCCCACCCCTGGTGGGACAGAAAGAGAGATTCTTCAGCTCCAGGCAACTCTCGTCATTCCTCGCCCGAGGATGTTCAAGACCACGCTTCCTTCCTTCCCCCTACATCCTCCTCCTTGACTTTTACCTCTGTTGGGACATTATTCACCACAGCCAGGTGGGTGTTCATTGAACCTTTTCTTCCATTTTCTTTTCTAAGCACAGATAATTTTGCACGTCCAGTTACGATGTGGGGGTAAATATTGTAATTTGGCTCCAGGGATGTTACACATAATGTGGTTTTTGTTTCCTCTGCCTCACCAGCTAAACAGAGAGCATTGTGTCTCCTCCTGGAGGGGCTTGTCATATTCTGGAGGAAACATAAATAAGGTTTTTAATTTTTAAAAAATCACTTCTGAGCCCTGCTGGTAGCATCCCTCGTCTTCTGAATAGCAACATTATTTGTGACATCCAGTGGCAGGCAATTCAGCCTGTTAGTCACGCACCAGCAAGGCATATGCTCCAATACCGTCATGAAATGACGAGCAACCCACGATCGAACAATCAAATGTGGAACTTTGGGCTTCCCTGGTGGCGCAGTGGCTGAGAGTCCACCTGACGATGCAGGGCACATGGGTTCGTGCCCCAGTCTGGGAAGATCCCACGTGCCGCGGAGCCGCTGGTCCCGTGAGCCATGGCAGCTGAGCCTGTGCGTCCGGAGCCTGTGCTCCACAACGGGAGAGGTCACATCAGTGAGAGGCCCGCGTAACGCCGAAAAAAAAAAAAAAAAACGTGGAACTTTTATTAGCAGATTAAACAGGAAGCATTCTCCAGAGGCTTCTCAATCAACAGAGCCAATGGTTATTGCCCATTCACCTTTATGCTCGAAAAATGATCATCTACATGCGAATTCTCACCTTGCTCCTGGAGGGGAGAAAGCAAGTCACAGCAGGCTGACTCCTCCCCCCGCTCCCACCCCGCCCCACCCCCGCCAGCCCCTGGAGGAAAACATTCCAACAGAGCAAATGAATGAGGTTGCCTAATGTAAAAAGGCCACCGAGTGGGACAGACAGAATTCCAGTTCGGGGCTGACCCTGTGCTTCATGAATACCTTGTGGTGGTGATCTATACTGAGATCTATATTAAGTAGGTGGAGTTTGGGTACCAAAAAAGCTCCTGGGGAGAAGCAAGGGCTTCTCCCCAACTGATGCTCTAAAGGTCACCTCTAACAGAACCCAGAACATCCAATGAATAATTCAAAAATGGGCTTCCATTCCCTGCAAACCTGCCAGAGAACTGGGGCAAGGGTGACTGAGCAGCCCGGGGCCATGAATGGATTTTATGATAAATAAATAATCACTCGAGAGAGCATGTATGGGGTGTCCGGGATCTCTGCATGCACAGGTGGCTGAAAACAGGAAACAAGAATTGTGTCCCTTCTTCTCTACATTGAAAGTTAGCTCCTGGCAGGAGGTGGTGAGGGGATCCCAGCTGGTGACCTGGGTTCAAGTGTGTCTTTCCTGTTGCCCGGCTGTGTGCCTGGACAAATGACCTCCCATTCAGTTGCCCAAGTCCTGCCCTTCGCCATGAAGTTGAGTGTGCCTTTCTCTAGGAACTGGCTTGCAGAGAGCAGAGAATGTTTACACTAAGGTTTAAGGGATGCTGTGATTTAAAAAGAAAAATTAAGGCACCTGGGAGGAGAAGTAAATACATTATTCTAAAGTTAATTAAATAGGCTTTATTTAGTACCTGCCAGGTGCAATGTATCGAAGGGAATATAAAGTTTAATAAATCTCCAATTTCAGGGGGGTTTATGATCCCGGAGGGTGAAGTAGTTTGTGAGTGAGCCAGTGAAAGGCAGAACATGGGGAGGGGGACGGCGCCCGAACACAGCCTCAGGTTCACCATCATAGAACAGGAGAGGCAGTCCCCACGCAGGGCTGACTGACAGCCTCTGACCGAGCACTTCTGACAGTAAGAACAAATGCTCTGCATAGTTCCTGTGTGCCCAGCACCTCCATGAGGACCTTACCTCTGCTAAGTCATGAAATCTTCACGTCCACGCCATAAAGAGGGTACCACCATTATGCCCACTTCACAGATGAACAAAACGAGGTGCAGAACACCGTCCTGTCCTGCCGGGGATAACCTTCTCTAGGATGACTTCTTGGATCTTTTTGTCTCTTTATTTTTCTTCCTGCTACGGCACTTAATTATATCAGCCTGGACTCCGCACAGCAATTCACCTCAACAAATATGTATCAGATTTTAAGGGCGTACAAGACAGGACAGCACAGGGTCAGAAAAGACCAAGGTGGGGACCCCACCCTCAAGGAGTCTATGGTCCAGCAATGAAGATGAACTTGGACATAGGCTCAAATCGAATTCACAGTAGAACTCCCCCTGTGCTGGGAAAAGGGAAATATAGTTTAATGTTAAGGATGGATTTGAAATGATGACCAGAGATGGTGCTTCTTTTTCCCTATTTTTAAACAAATAATAATTTTTTCCCATAATCATGATAGTAGGAACTCACTGGAAAATATAGGGAGAATAAAGAAGAAAATTAAAATTATTCATAATCTCACCATCCAGAGAAAAACATTACATGTTGATGTATTTCATGCTAATCTCTCAAATCTACAAATTGTCTTTTTAGAAAAAAATAGCAATAGAATAATACTGTTTATGTAATTTTGTATCAACATTATATCATGAGCACTTTCCACTGTCACTAAAAATTGTTTGACACATAATTTTTATTTTTTAAATTTTATTTATTTTGGGGTGTGTTGTGTCTTCGTTGCTGTGGGTGGGCTTTCTCTAGTTGCGGCGAGCGGGGGCTACTCTTCGTTGTGGTGCACGGGCTTCTCATTGCGGTGGCTTCTCTTGTTGTGGAGCATAGGCATTAGGCGTGCAGGCTTCAGTAGTTGTGGCACATGGGCTTCAGTAGTTGTGGTTCGCGGGCTCTAGAGCGCAGGCTCAGCAGTTGTGGCGCACAGGCTTAGCTGCTCCGCGGCACGTGGGATCTTCCTGGAGCAGGGCTCAAACCCATGTCCCCTGCATTGGCAGGCAGATTCTTAACCACTGTGCCATCAGGCAAGTCCAAAACATTTTTTTTTTTTTTTTTGCGGTACGCGGACCTCTCACTGTTGTGGCCTCTCCCGTTGCGGAGCACAGGCTCCGGACGTGCAGGCTCAGCGGCCATGGCTCACGGGCCCAGCCGCTCCGCGGCATGTGGGATCCTCCCAGACCGGGGCACAAACCCATGTCCCCTGCATTGGCAGGCGGACTCTCAACCACTGCGCCACCAGGGAAGCCCCCGACACATAATTTTTAAAGGCTACATAACATACTCATGCATGGACATGCCATAATTCACCTGTTTCACTGTTGTTGGCTATTTACATTTTGCCGGGGTTTGCTATTAAAAACAATGCTGCAGTATCTATTGTTACACGCTTTTCTCTTTTCCTCAGATCTCGCGTGGAATCTGCCTTCTGTAAAAATGGTTAAACAGTTGTAAGAAATTACAAAATTTCTAATGAAACCTTATTCGTTCTTGTTATTTTGGCACTGCTGCTTTAGGAAAACCAAGTGTTCTAGTCTATGGATGGGCAGCCCAGTCTCACAGCCACCACCTGCGCCCAGAAGAATCTGCCTTCTCACCCCACATGCCATCTTGTCGGGTCCATTGGCCACGAGGTAGATGCAGGGCCATCCTCCTAACACCATCTTGCCATATAGCAGCCAAGTGGCCACGAGTAGCTCCATTTATATCCCAAATATCAACAATCCAAGTGAAAAATGCATTTCCTTTGGCCAGTAGTCCCCCAAACCTCTCGAAATGAGTCGTGTTGGTACATTTTCATGTGTCAAGTGTGTATTGTTTGACAATCATGAAGGTCAAGGAGATGAAAATTCTGACTGGCAAGACCTGTGCCCTGATTTCTTTCTTGACTTCCTGGCCGTGTCCTGGGCACCATTTACAAATAGGTAGGCCTGACCCAAGAGTTTCTAGCTATGCCACTTTTATGTTAAGGAACAGTAAAATGGGCCAGGCTGGAGCAGACCCAACCACCAGTCTTTTGGGATAACCCTACCAGCAGCTCAAATTCAATCTTCCCCCAAACAAATCCGCCTTCCCCGCCGAAGCATGTGCTTTCTCCTGTGTCCCCTTGTTCCTGGAAGCCATTACCATGTGTGGGAGACCCTGTGCCTTAGCTCACCTGGATTCCATTTATCCCCTTCTCCTTTGCTTGCCTCTACATTAGAATCTGAGAAAGCTAAAAACTTAATCTCCTAGCAACTCTCACTGCTTCGTGTGGTCATACCAACACTACTGGCTAATAAGATATAAGCAAGTGGTGGCCGGAGATGCGGCAGCCATCTTGTCATTATAAGGACCAGCACCATACACTAAGGAAGGAAAAGCATAAAGGAAGAAGGACCCTGGGTCACAGATGATGTCTCAATATGCTGAACTAATCCGGGCTGCCCAACCTCTAGGCTTCCTCTCACATGAGACAAATAGGCCTCTACTTTTTAAAGTCACTATTACTTGCAGCCAAAGGTAGTTCCTAAGAGATGCACCCTCTTCCTAGTCAACTAGAGAACCTCAGAGTTTCTTCATCACTTCCCAGAGTTACTCCTCAGCACAAGAAACCAGATTTTAGGTGGAATACAAACAGTGAAACTGTCCAGGTGTGTCAGCTTTGCATGGTGGTGCTCTATGACAGATCAAACACGGACTTATTGGGAGGTTCTAAAACAACAGACTCAAGTCGTAGAAGGGTAATTTGTTACATTAGTATTGCTAGAAAATGTTAAGGTCCTTTCTTCATTGCTGTGGCCTCTCCCGTTGCGGAGCACAGGCTCCGGACACACAGGCTCCAGACGCACAGGCTCAGCGGCCATGGCTCATGGGCCCAGCCGCTCCGCGGCACGTGGGATCTTCCCAGACCGGGGCACGAACCCGTGTCCCCTGCATCGGCAGGCGGACTCTCAACCACTGCGCCACCAGGGAAGCCCGGTCCTTTCCATCTTTGAAATAATAAAATCATTCAATTAAAATCACCAGGCAGCATCTCTAGCCACGTAAAACAAAACAAAATATTGTTACTTATGACCCAGACTGCCTTAAAGAGAATGGATGCTGTCAGGGGAAATTCTTTGTCTGCCCTGGATGTAGAAATGCATTGTGAAGCTCTTATAGGAGCAGAAGCTGCAGGCAGCTGAGTGACCTGCTTAACGGGGCGGGGGAAGACTGTGGAGAGAAGGGAGGATGGAGAGAGCATCCAGTGAAGCTGTAGGATGGGCAAGTCATGGAGGAGCCCCAGGCAGCTGAGCGTTTGGAAAGGACTTTGAGGAAAAGGAATGAAGACACGATTAGATTGTTTGTGGTGTGATCCATTAGGCAACGTCTCCCCAGCTCTTTAATAACATCCTCCAGTGTTTTGTGTGAAGGTGACTTTTAAACTGAAGCAGGGATTGAGTTTCTCCCCTGGACAAGCACGTGCAGAAAATACTTGATGCAACAAAGCAGTGACCCCAGTCTAATGAGGCCACCAGAATTTGAGCATACAGGGAACCCACAGACATCTTGGGGTGGTCTTGGGACATCAACGAGCCATGGGTTTGGGGTCCAAGGCAATTTTAAATATTTCAAGGTCCAGGAGGCCCCAGCTGGCACGAAGTCTTTATGAGATAAAGAGATGACTGTTCTCTTGAATAACATGCACCCTGCAAAAGATATTCTATGTGAGCAGATAAGCTGTGCAGCAGACCAGTGAGTGTTTTTATTTACTATCTTTCCTCTTTATCTAATTCTCTGTAGCCAAAACATATGGGTGAACTTGGATCGAGAGACCTGTAGGAAAAATGTAGGAGGAATTCTGATAGGAATTCCAGAAGGAAGGATCAGAGAAGATGGAAAGGAATAAATAATCAAAGAAATGTGAATAGAGTTATTTATCTGCACTGAAAAAAAGCATGCATCTTGAGACTGAAGAAAATGCTAAGTAAGCATGGTAACTTTATAAGTATGATAACTTTAAAATCACATCTAGACCTATACTGGTAAATTTCTGGCCTATAAAGATGAAGAGGAAAATTCTAAAAGCTCCCAAGGCAAAAATAGCTATTAAAAAACAAGAATAGAAGGGTCATAAAGATCTTAGGCCAGACACAATCTCTAATGCCATGAAGAAAATGATTGATATATTTGACTACATAAAGACTACAAATTCCTGCCTTTTGCTATTTATTGAAATCTAAAATAAGGCAAAACTACATATTTATTTGAGACACATATACATAACTAAATAAAAAGTCTTGAAGAGGATACTAAGCAGACTTAACTGGGTGTACCTCTGGAGGAAGGAGGAGGAGCATGTGAAAAGAATTTTCACTGTTTTTATTGTGTATTCGTCTGAATTGTTTTGAATTTCCATTAGAAAAAAACTGCTCTATTACTTGGAGTTTTTTAAAATATAAAAAAATCATTAAAATAGGCATTTCTTTGCAAAGTAACAGATAATGAACTGCTTACTTTATATTTTCATCATTCATTCATTTATTCCACACATATTAACTGGGCACCTACTATGTGCCAGGCATTATTTTAGGCACTAAGAATACAGCTGTGAACAAAATAGACAAAGTCCCCCACCCTCATGGTATTTTACATTCTAATGAGTAGAGATAGACAATACAAATTAATGATAATAATAATAACTCACTATCAGGTGGGCAGTACTAGTATCTCCATTTTACAGATGAGGAAATCGGGGCACAGAAGGTTAAGCAATTTTCCCAAGGTCGCTGAGCTACCACATGATGAAATCAAGCCGTGCGACCCCCTGGTATGTCTCTGGGGTCCATGCTGTTAAGCCTTTTGCTCTGTGCTGGGGTTTGTCAGTTGGCACAAAAACAGACACATAGGGCTTCTCTGGTGGCGCAGTGGTTGAGAGTCCGCCTGCTGATGCAGGGGACACGGGTTTGTGCCCCAGTCCGGGAAGATCCCACATACCGCGGAGCGGCTAGGCCCGTGAGCCATGGCCGCTAAGCCTGTGCGTCCGGAGCCTGTGCTCCGCAACGGGAAAGGCCACAACAGTGAGAGGCCCGCGTACCGCAAAAAAAAAAAAAAACAAAAAAAAAAAAAAGAAACATAGATCAATGGAACAGAAAAGAGAGCCCAGAAATAAACTCACACACTTATGATCAATTAATCTACAGCAAAGGAGAAAGGAATATACAATGGAGAAAAGATAATCTCTTCAATGAGTAGTGCTGGGAAAACTGGACAGCTACATGTAAAAGAATTAAATTAGAATAAATTAGAATATTTTCTCATTCTAATTACAAAAGTAAACTTAAAATGGATTAATGACCTAAGTGTAAGACTGGAAACCATCAAACTCCTAGAAGAAAACATAGGCAGAACACTCTTTGACATAAGTTAAGTAATATTTTTTCAGATCTGTCACCTCAGGCAAAGGAAACAAAAGCAAAAATAAACAAATGTGCCCTAATTAAACTTAAAGGCTTTTGCACAGCAAAGGAAACCATTGCTAAAATGAAAAGACAACCTACTGAATGGGAGAAAATAATTTGGAAATATGACTGATAAGAGGTTAATATCCAAAATAC
Organism: Neophocaena asiaeorientalis asiaeorientalis; assembly: GCF_003031525.2. Lineage (NCBI taxonomy): Eukaryota > Metazoa > Chordata > Mammalia > Artiodactyla > Phocoenidae > Neophocaena > Neophocaena asiaeorientalis. Next base: position 1,574,805 of record NW_020174038.1, on the reverse strand, counting down.
ATAAACAGCTCACACAACTCAATAAAATAACCGAATTAAAACATGGGCAGAAGACCTGAATAGACATTTTTCCAGAGAAGAAATACAGATGGCCAACAGGCACATGAAAAGATGCTCAACATCACTAATCATCAGGGAAATGCAAATCAAAACCACAATGAGACACCACCTCACACCTGTCAGAATGTTTATCATCAAAAAGACACAAATAACAAATGTTGGTGAGGGTGTGGAGAAAAGGGAATCCTGCTACACTGTTGATGGGAATGTAATTTGTTGCAGCCACTGTGGAAAACAGTATGGAAGTTCCTCAAAAAACTAAAATTAGAACTACCATATGACCCAGCAATTCCACTCCTGGGTATATACCTGAAGAAAACGAAAACACTAATTCAAAAAGATACATGCACCCCAATGTTCATAGAAGCAATGTTTACAATAGCAACCTGTGTCCATCAACACATGAATGGATAAAAAAGATATGGTTACATACAAAATGTACTATTACTCAGCCATAAAAAGAGTGAAATTTTGCCATTTGCAGCAACATGGATGGACCTGGAGGGTATTATGCTTAGTGAAATAAGTCAGGCAGAAAAAGACAAATACTGTATGTTGTCACTAATATGGGGAATCTAAAAAAATAAAACAAATGAATGTATATAGTAAAACAGACTCACAGATATAGATAACAAACTAGTGGTTACCAATGGGGAGGGGGAAGTGGGGAGGGGCAAAATACGGATAAGGGATTAAGAGGTACAAACTACTATGTATAAAATAAATAAGCTACAAGGATATATTGTACAGCACAGGGAATATAGCCAATATTTTATAATAACTTAAATAGAGTATAATCTGTAAAAATACTGAATCACTGTTGCACACCTGAAACTAATGTAATATTGTAAATCAACTATATTTTTAAAAAAAGAAAACAGGGGGACTTCCCTGGTGGCGCAGTGGTTAAGAATCCACCTGCCAATGTAGGGGACATGGGTTTGAGCCCTGGTCTGGGAAGATCCCACATGCTGCGGAGCAACTAAGCCCGTGTGCCACAACTACTGAGCCTGTGCTCTAGAGCCTGCGAGCCACAAATACTGAGCCTGCGCGCCTAGAGCCCGTGCTGTAAGAAGAGAGGCCACTGCAATGAGAAGCCTGCCCACTGCAACGAAGAGTAGCCCCCGCTCGCCGCAACTAGAAAAAGCCTGCATGCAGCAATGAAGACCCAATGCAGCCAAAAAATAAATAAATAAATTTATAAAGAAAAAAAAAACAGAAGCCACCTGTTATGGACTGAATTTTGTCTCCCCAGAATTCATATACTGAAGCCCTAACCTCAGACTGTGACTGTATTTGAGATAAGGCCTTTAAAGAGGTGATTAAGTTAAAATGAGACCCTTAGAGTGGGCCCTCAACCAGCCTGACTGTGTCCTTATAAGAAGAGGAGACTAGAACACAGGAGAGTCCCCAGGGATGCGTGTCCGCAGAGAAAAAGCCATGTGAGGACACAGCTAAAAAGGCTGCCATCTGCCAGCCAGAAGAGAGGCCTCAGGAGAAACCAAACCTACCCACACCTTGCTCTTGGCCATCCAACCTCCAGAAGTGTGAGAAAATAAATTTCTGTTGTTTACGCCAGCCTGTCTCTAGCACTATGTTACGGCACAGCACTGAAACACCACGATGGAGGAAATCCTCTAAGAGGATAGTAAGAGCTGAGAGTCTGGGCTCTGAAATCAAACCGTACTGGATTAAGACTTTGGCTCCGTCTCCACTCAACCCCGGTTTCCTCGTCTGTAAAATGGGGGTAACCATGCCAACTTCATGGGGCTATTGCGAATAGTAAATCACTTACTGTGCCAATCAAAAAAAAAATATATATATATGGCCCAGTGATTCCACTGTTAGTATGTACCCAACCAAAGACATATACAAGGGTATCCACAGCAGCTTTATCAATAGGAGAATGGATACGCTGGGGCATCTTCATGTAATGAAATGCTACACAGCAATAAAAACGGACCCACTATGAATACACACAGCCACATGGACGAATCTCACAGACATAGTGTTGAGGAAAAGACTCCAGACACAAAAGTATATGTGTGGTGTGACTCCATTTATAGGACATTCAAAACAGGAAAAACTAATTGATGGAGATGGAGGTCAGAATGTTTACCTGTGGGGATGATTGACTGGGAGGGGGAACCAGGGATGCTAGGGATCCAGGAGGGCCGTGAATCTTGATCTGGGTTCTGGTTATGCGGGTGTGTACACCACGTGCTATGGAGTGAATCGCACCCCCTGAAATTCACACGCTGAAGCCCTGATCCCCACGTGACTGGATTGGAGACGGGATCTTTATGGAGGTAATTAAGGTTACATGGAGTCAGAAGATTGGGGCTCTGACATAATAGGATTAGTGCTCCTGTAAGAAGAGACCCCTAGGGCTCATTCTTCCTCTCTGCCGTGTGGAGACACAGCAAGAAGGTGGCTGTCTGCAACCCAAGGAGGGCGCTCTCACCAGCCATGGACCTTGCTGGCATCGTGATCTTGGACCTCCAGTCCCCAGAACCGTCAGAAAGTATGTGTGTTGTTTAAGCTGCTCGGTCTCCGGTATGTTGTTACGGCAGCCTGAGCTGACTAGCACAGAGTAGCACAAGCAGTGTTTTATAGACCGATAGATACACTCCTAAATGCACTTTAGGCACATTAGGTGTGTTATATCCCAACGGAAAATGTAAAGAATAAAATAAAGGAATCCTTCCAGGCATCACCAAGGAGAAATACCTGAGCCAGGTAAACAGCTGACGTTTCTGGTGCCTCTCCTGGATCTGAACATTGTGCCCCACATGAGCCACTGCCGTGGAACACGGCACCTGGCTGGCCTGGACCTCTTTCCAATCTCCCAGAAGGATGCTGGGCTAAGGAGCACGGCCGAGCAGGAGGGGGTCCCACTGCCCAGAGTCAGCCAGGCCTTCCTTTTCCCTCAGGCGATGGAGGATGGAGGAGGCGGCCCGGCTGCGAGGGGGGCAGAGCAGGGCAGGAGATGGCCTCTGCACTGCCCAGGCCAGTGGCCGTGGCCATGCAGTGGTGACGTGGCTTCTGTCCCCACAGCGTGTGAAGAGGAGCACTGCCCAAACGAAGGGGCGGGTTTCTCCACAGCCGACAGGAAGGCCACCTCAGGGGCGGGCAGGTCTACGAGGGGCCACGTGACACTGAAGGCAGAGCTGCTGACGGGCAGCGAGACCCACCCAGATGCTTCTGAACTGGGCAAGCGCAAAAGGGGACGCGAGATGCAGTGTGACGCAGAGCTAGCACAAAGCACAGAACAATCAAAGCGGACGTTACCGCACGGCCTGTCTCGGGAGAAACACACTCTTCTTTCCTGTTCTGCTCTCTTCAGGATCTTGGTATGTTTCCTTTTCATGCCCCAACCTGACCACGTAACACCACTTTCCACTGGAACCTGCTTTCCAGGAGAACTTCTTTAGAAGAATCCTAGTAAACCTTTATATCCACACTGCCCACAGGTGCTCCCACTTCTTCCAAAAATAGGAAATGACTTCCAACCAAGAAATACATTTCCGACAGCCGACACAAACTTAGGTTTTGCTCAAATATTCCCCGTGTTTGGGTGTACGCTGTGCTAAGAAAATCCAAAGAAAAAATTTATTCACTTAGGAAATATTTAGGAAATGTTTACAGTGTAGAAGCCTCTGTATCCAAATCTACAAAAGGTATCTATAGAGAGTGAACACTTATTTAAAGATTCACTGCTAGGTTTCTTTGTGCGTTTAGGACCTTATTGATTATTAGCTAACTGAGTGAAACATCAGGAAGATAAAAGATGGAAAAAGTAAATACCAGACTGGTATCAACTGAGATGAAGGCATTACTGATAATGTAAGCCAATGAGGCGACGAGAAGTTATTTTCAATAGGTTGATTTATCCATTTTTTCAGAACACATTTTTGCGAAAAGTGGAGTATAACTAAGCGCAGTGTCAAAACCACCCTGTCCCATCCAGTGAAAAGTCCTTGATACTCATATTAAAAGGAAAATAGTTACATTGTATTAGCATTTACTAAATTTAGCTACATTATGTCCTATTAATCATCATTAGGGGACAACAGTGTGAGACTATGAAAATCACTTAAAGTGCCCACCTTAAAGAATTATACTCTCTCTACTGTTCCCAACAACCAACGGAGACCTCCTGTTACAGTCTAGCTCCAATTGATGCTATGAAAGTCAGAGGTTGTGCGAATAAGGATAAACGCTCTATTTGGTCATTTCCCTAAATTGGTTCCTACTGGTGTTAGTGAACAAAAGGAGATGTGCCGAGGGTTGAATACGTCTGATTAAACCAAGTTAGAGGGCTGTTTTATTGCAAGACATCTCAAAGCCTGGATGCACTGATGTTCGCGCCGAGTCTCACAACGGGAACGCTTTGTGCGGTGTGGGCCCAGCTAACCGGGCCCACAGAGCATCCTTCACAGAGCACCTTGGGGACCAGCGGTCTATCAGAACACACCCTGAGGCGACCTCTTCTGTCTGAAAATGTCCAGAGAGACAGTTGCTGTAAAACGAACGCCCCTCACCTTGGGCTTGCTCTGCCGTGGGCGGTCACCATGCTTCCTGACGTGATAGGACAGAGTGAAAGGCTGTCTTTTCTGGGACAGCCTGGTTTCCAGTTCAGAGGCTATGAGGTATAAAGTGGGTGTGTCCACCTGTGCTCTCCGGGACATCACCTAACTCTGACCTCTGTCCTCTGAGCTTGGCATCTGTGACCTGGGTGTCTCTGCCGGGGTTGCGGCGACTCCTGTGGTCAACGAGAGACACGGGCTAGGCACAGAGGTGAGGATGGAGGCCAGGGTGGATCAAAGGTCCCTCCTGCCCTCAGAGGTGGGCTGGAGGTACTAGGGGGGCAGGGGTCCGGGCAGCAGCGAGACCTGGCGGAGGAGGGCTCAGCAGAGAGGCGGAGGGCAGGGGACAGGAGACGGTCACTATGTGTTAGTTTCAGCTACGGTTCCACAGTGATAACAAACAAAGCTTAAGTCTCAGTGGTCACGGGGGAGGAGGGGAGGGGCGAGGAGATGACACAAACTGCCTGAGGTCACGAGCTGAAAGCAGTAGAACAAAGATTCACAGCCATGTGGCCCAACTGCACCGCCATATCCTCTCAGCCAGCCTGCATTTCCCCAGGATCCAGACATCGACCAGCACTTTAGGAAATGCTCAGTAAAGTCTTGTTGACCGAACAGTTCATCATTGCTGGTTTTCAATTAAATGTTTTCCCTTTGCTATTTCCCTCAAACATGGACGATATAATTCCAAAATAGTGCAGCAGGTCACTCAGAACAGGCAATTCCAGGGAAAGTTCAGTCACACTAACTGTGTGGTCTGCCATGAATAAAACCTACTGGATTAACTCTTTCTCTGACCCTCTGGAGCTCGTACACACAGGCCTCAGAGCTCTACTTCCCCATCCCAAACACCAGTTAGTCCCCTGCATCCTGCCAGCTGGTCCCCAGTGGCAGACATGGGTTCAGTCCACCACTGATGAGAATAACTTAAAGCAACAAAAGAGGGAAAACAGAGATTCAAGAGTTTCCTATTCATTACGCAACCATGCTTAGAAGTTAATAAACGTAAAAAGTTGAGAAAATTGAGAATGAAATAAAAGAATGTGACTATTTCTCAAAACCCAGAAAGTGATGAACTATTCCAGCACTATTACCCAAGGACTGAGAAACTGGTACAGTCTGAAACTCAGGCTCATACACTGAGCAGATTTCCCCACCATCTCCATCAGCTAGGGGTAATCCAGTTGTATCGTACTTATTCTAGACCAAAGTGGGTGGGGGCGTGGGAATGGGGGAGAAGAAAAAAACTACCCACGGGAAAAAGCCATTTTCTTGGGAGCCCTCTGGTGCATTTTTATGCTGGTAAAAGATGTTCATTATTGTATAAGAAAACGTTTTTCAGTTTAAAAACCAGTGTTCCCCAGAGCACAGGCTCTGCAGTAATTTGACGGAGGTCTCACACTGTCACAATTAGCATGACTGAGTGATTTTCCAACTTGCAGAATGCCTTGGGAAGAAGGAAAAAACAAAACCCACCCCCAAGCTCATTGCTCAGAAACAATCGCAAGGAGGGCTGTTCCCACCCCTGCCGCCTTCTTGGGCCTTAGGTGGTTTGCTGAACCTGGTCTCTGAGACTCCAGGCAATGCCTCGGGGGTGGTACAGGCTCTGCAAAAGGGCCTCCTCTCCTGCCCCCTAGTGGCTGAGAGACATCAGCGCCGACGCCCCTCTGGGTGTACCCCCAGGGGTCTCCCTTAGTTTGCAGGAACTCACTCAAGCCTCCTCGCAGCAAATGTTCATTGCTGAATCCCCAGTGCCTGGCACCGTGCCTGGGGCAGAGTATGGGGTCAACAAATATTTGCTGAATTAAATTAAACGATCGCACATATGATGCCCCACACAGGGTAATCAGAGAAACGTAACTAACAGTTCCTGCCTTCGAGGCACTTACAAACTAGCTGGAGACATGAGAACAAACACAGGACGTCCACAATTTTCCCAAACCACGCCAGTCTGGCGGTCTTTCCAGGGCTGAGAACCTGGGCAATAAAACAGTCCCAGGCAGAGCCTTCACCAGCAAACCACTGAAACTAACCCACTTTTCCCCTTCTATAGCAAAGATGGCTGAGCCTAGCCTCTGGGGACAAGAGCTATCTCCCCTCTCCCACCACTCATCCTGCAGCCCCCAGCCTCACCCCCAGTGTGCTGAGACCCCTTAATAAAACCATAACTGTCGATTCTGCAGTTTGGCAAGGTGCAGGGATGACGCACAGATGACTGGCGGGGTCGATGTGTCCCTGGGCAGTGCGGGGACAAAGGAGCACAGGTGACATCCATTGGAATCTCACTGTGATTGACCTGCACTATCATATCCAACTTCCTAACAACACCCCCCGGGGGGGAGGGTCACTCTTTTTCCTAATTTTCAGAAGAGGAAGTTGAATCTCCCTGAGGGTTTGTAACTTGCCCAAAGTCATACCTTCCAGGACTTGGCAGATTCTGCCTTCGAACCCAGGATTTTCTAACTCCAGAGCCATGTTGCTCTTTGGCTCATTCTATAAAATTTGCCAAGAACTGCTGCCAATAAAGCTTCCCCAAAATTTCTCTGTGAATCCCCCGGGGGGTTTCCACGTCCACCTGGCCGGCAAGCCAGCTGCCCAGGTGTGATTCTCAAGAGACAAGAAATCAAATCAAATAACTGCTCCCAGGGTCCCTGCTTTGTGGTCACGGAGGAATGGGTCACCTCCATTCAGTAGCGCTTTAAACAGTGATGTAAAAATGCGAACACTGCTGGAAAGGCCACGGGGTACCTCGCGTGGCCCCGACGATGAGCCGGGCTCCACGTGACAGCGGGAGGGGAGGCGGCCACAAGAGCCTGGAAGTGTGAAAACATCAGAGACCAGTGAGAAAGTCTCGGAGCAGGGGATTCCATGGTCCAGCTTGTGACTCTCTATCCTTCTCCAACAGGATCTCCCCCAAAGGTGGCGGGTATGGACAGCATGGATGACCTCCTTAGAACCCAGTGGCTTCCGTGTGGCTTCAGCCAATACTAAATACCGCAGCAGTCAGCTACCTGGTGGAAAGTTGACTACGTTGGGCTTTCCCATCCTGGTGGGAGCAGTGCTTTGTCCTCACAGGAGGGTTGCCATCCTGCCAACAGCACTTCTGCCAGACCCACTGTGCTTGAACTTTGGAAATGTCTGACCCATTGCCATGGTTTCACAGACAACATTGCTTCTGCTCAGAAGATATGATTTACTACAGAGGAATTGTGGCAAAGGGCTCACACCCATGTGGAATTCACTGATCATTCCACGTGCCCATCACCCAGAAGCAGCTGGCATGACAGGCACTGGAAAAGCTGTGCTGAGGGCTCAGGCGCAGGACAGCTAGGAGACAGCAGTGTATGAGATTGGGGTGCTGTTCTGTACGATATGCTTTAAACCAGCCCCCAATACGCAATGCTCCCTCTCCCTGAGGCCCTGGCAACCACCGATATTTTTACTGTCCCCATAGTTTTGCCTTTTTTAGAATATCATATAATTGGAATCATACAGTATGTGGCCTTTTCAGACTGGCTTCTTTCACTTAATAATTTGCATTTCGGTTCTCTCCATGTCTTTTTGTGTCTTAAATAACAATCCATTGTACGCACGTACCACAGTTTATCAACACACCTATTGAAGGACATCTGTGTTGCTTCCAATTTTTGGCAATTGTGAATAAAACTGCTATACAACTTTGTGTACAGGTTTTTGTGCGGACAGTTTTTTTTCTTTTTTTAACATCTTTATTGGAGTATAATTGCTTTACAATGGTGTTAGTTTCTGCTTTATAACAAAGTGAATCAGCTGTACATATACATATGTTCCCATATCTCCTCCGTCTTGCGTCTCCCTCCCACCCTCCCTATCCCACCCCTCTAGGCGGTCACAAAGCACCGAGCTGATCTCCCTGTGCTATGCAGCTGCTTCCCACTAGCTATCTATTTTACATTTGGTAGTGTGTATATGTGTGTGGACAGTTTTCAACTCCATTGGGTAAATACCTAGCAGCACAATTGTCAGATCATATGTTAAGACTAGGTTTAGCTTTGTAACAAACTGCTAAACTGTCTTCCAAGGTGGCTGTACCATTTTGCACTCCTACAAGCAATGAATGGGAGTTTCTGCTGTTTCACATCTTCACCAGCAGTTTGTGTTGCCAGTTTTTTGAATTTTAGCCATTCTAATAGGTGTATAATGGGATACCTTTGCTGTTTTAATTTGCAATTCTCTATGTATGAGGTGGAGCATCTTTTCATATACTTACTATCTATATATCTTCTTTGATGAGGTGTCTGTTCAGATTTTTTTTGCTCATTTTAAAACCAGATTGTTTATTTTCTTATTGTTGAGTTTTAAGAGTTCTTTTTATATTTTGGATAAAAATTATCAGCTATTTGTTGTGCAAATATTTTCTCCCAGTCTGTGACTTGTCTTTTCATGTTTCTAACAATGTCTTTTGCAGAGCAGAAGCTTCTGATTTCAATAAAGTCTAACTTATTGGGCTTCTTTTTCACGGATCATGCTTTTGATGTTTTATCAAAAAACTCAACACCAAACCCAATGTCACTTAGATTTTCTCTTACGTTTTCTTAGAGAATTTTTATAGTTTTGCATTTTACTTGTAGGTCTATGATCCATTTTGAGTTAATTTTTAAGACAGGTTTAAGGTCTGTGTCTAGGCCTGAATTATTCTCCCAGCTGGTCCTTCTGTCCTTTATCTGTGCAGAAGCCTTTTCTCCAGGCTCCCTGAACTTTGACGCCAAGACTCAAGTTCCTGGACTAATCTCAAGCACGTGGACTAATTTTCCAGCACCTCGTTCTAGTGCAAACCTCCGCGCCTAAAACAGGGATTACAAGCGTCTGGGGAGAAGTTGGACTTCAAGAACTCAAAAGGGCACACAGAGAAGGAGCAATGACTTGCAAATGTTGAGGCAAGATGGAAAACCAACCTTCCTCCTGTGACAGAGGTAAGAGCCCTGTTTGGCGAGGGAGGTTCTCGACGTGGCCCTACCATTTTGGCCAGTGACCTTGAGCGGGTCATTTCACTCTCCAAGACCGTAAATGAAAAGCTTGGACAAGATCCTTGGTGTTCTGATCTCAGCTCCCCAGAGGCCCCAAACGGACCTGAACACTGGCCCTGGGGGGCCACAGGGAGGAGCTGGGAGGGCTCTGGGAGACCCTGTTCCCGCCGCCCAACAACTCTGCCCTCATCTGTCTCAAGTGTTTGTGCTTCTAATTTACCCGGCATTTGAAGAAGGAAGATGGCAGGTAAAAAAAAGCAGTTGGAAAAACCACTGCACTAGATAGATCTCTGGTACCCACAATTTATGTCAAGAAAGACGGAATACAATTATTAAACACAAAAGGACACCCAAATGTCCGGGCCATTCTTCAAAGCTTCAAGGTCAACTGTCTGATGACTACTCCAGAAGAAGCGCTGGCTGAAGGTTCCCTGGAGCCTTAAGGAGAGCCTGGCTGATAGACGGATTACAAAATTGCGTTAGTGCACCTCGTCCCCTTTAACACTTGAGTAGGAGCGTACAGGGCCACCGTCTAAAAGAGCTGGGTAACATGGGATTTCAGACACCACAGGGATATGCAGAGACCTAAAGCGCTGAGGTTTTGCTTCGAGGCCCTCAACACGTACCAGGCGCTACCGATGCACAAGGCCAGCCCTGTCAAGACCGGGACTGCAGGCCCACAGTTACAGCAGCGGAGCCCAAGTGTTAGGGACCCCGGCAGGCGGGAAAGTGAAAGAGAGGTAGCTGTGGGCCTGTAGTGTGGGATTAGAGGGAAGGGGGAAGGTGAGTCTGGGCTTGAGGGCGGGGAGAAGAGGCGGGACCGCAGGCTAGAGGACCCTGCAAAGTACGTGGGCAGTGGGGGGCTCAGCAGCAACTCCTGTCTCTGCAGACGGCCAATTTGTGGGGGAAAAAAACCCATGTAAGTAAGCTCTGTCTTCATGGTCTTCATGTTTTTATTTTTCATATTTTTTAATATTATTGAAGTAAGATATATAGACAGGAGAGCACACAAATGACTGTTGTGTTCCTCAAAGAACTTATACAAAGTGAACACGCAAGTGTAATCAGATCAAGAAATGGAACATCCCAGCAGCCACCCGCCCCCTCCTGCCCCGAAGCCTCCTTAGGCCCGTTCCAGTCTCAGACCATGGCCCACCCTGCCTTCTAACACCATCAGTGAACGTTTCTTCGTTGCAGACTTTATGCACTTGGAGTCGGGCCCAGGAATATGCACTGTTTCATGCCTGCCTTCTTAAGCTCAATATTATGTTTGCAGATCCATTCATGTTGTGACATATGGTTTCATTCTGTTCATTCTCATTGCTGTGGGACTGCACTGGCTACATACAGCACAAACTGGTCATTAATTCTACTGTTGATGAACAGTTGTGTTATTTCCAGTTTGGGGCTTGTATGAAAAACACTGCTGGTAATGTTCTAGTACAAGTCTTTGGATGCACAGATGTATGCATTCCTGGTGGGTTTATTTCTAGGAGTGGAATTGCTGGGTCGCACCATATATACAAAAACTACATCTAATAGAGATGCAACTTCCACCAGCAGTGCCTGAGTCTATGGGCATTTTAGTTTGTAACTACAAAATCACTGAAGTAGAAGGAAGAGAAAGAGAAGAGGAGAGGGAGGGGGAGGAGAGGGAAGAGGAGTGGAAGGGAAGGAGGGGGAGGGGGAGGGGGAAGAGGAACTAGCAGCAGTGACCCTGTAAAAAATGTAAAAGTGGCCTGTCTTCCCTCTTCAGGTCACTTAAGTATGTCAGGGAAGGTAACAAAAGCTTTGCCCTTTCTCAAAAGCTGTGAGGAAAAAACACA
>NW_020174038.1:1546547-1563290 GCF_003031525.2 Neophocaena asiaeorientalis asiaeorientalis | reverse complement strand
TTGGGTAAATACTGAAGTATCTGATAATTACTGAATTGTCTGACCCTCCCAGGGACATTCGACTCCAGCAAGTGACACCACCCCTGGGCCCAGGCACTTCTGCCCTCAGGGTACCGACGACTCCTTCTGATGTGTGGTTTAGGGCTACCCCAGTGTAGTCAGCAAACTGGATTGAACCAGCAACCCCGGCGAGTGATGGCTTGGTGGCTTGGCTGGGCTCACAGCCTACGGAGCAGGAAAGCCTTAGCAATTCTTCTCATTGACAGGACTCTGACAATGATGGAGATTCACAGCTAAGCCTCGGTAGCTGCTACCACGCATGGGGGCTGTGGACCCCAGAGCCAAGGTGAAACCTTTCGGTTTGCTGGTTGTGTACACATTCTATTTCCTTCTCAAGATTAAACACGCTCTCTACCCAAGCGCCTCTGCTGACAGCCTTCTGGGTGTAAATGGTATGAGATGTGTATATCTGATGTCTGTTTCAAGTTGAAAGGAGAGCAAAAATAAGATTATATTTTTAGAAGCTGGGAGAGACAGACTGGGTGGGGTTGAGAATGAAAGCAAATTCCAGAGACCAAGTGAACAGATGCTTTTCTTAAATGCAAATAGTCCGTCAAATCACGGGGAAGTTATGTGCTATTGGAGGATGGACTGCAACAGAAGGTTTGGTCCCGTCCCTTCCTTTTCTTCGTATTCCTGGGAAAATTCAGGAGAGATAGTGAAAATCTTAAATCAATTAATTTTTAAAAAGTTGGTCTTCCATCTGGTTGGAGCGGAGTCCAGCCTGGTGTCAAGAGAATGGCTTTGGTGAGTATGGCAAGAATTACTGTTTCAAAATACACAGACCCTAAATGACAGAGAAGAACAATGGTATTTATTGGTGGGTTTGATTATCCACCTTCTCATCTACATTTTTGGCTTCTTGTTTATAGATCTAAACAATTGAATTTTTAAAAAATACTTATTGAATTCCTTCTATATACAGATGCTATACTAAAGTATACGAAGTTTCCAATTAATGGAAGAATCGTAGGTGAATAAGAGAGATGCCCCTCTCCAAGAAAACTGGAGTCCAGTAGAAGAGACAGGCGTATGACCCCTGACAACACCAGGTAGTAAGGAGGGATCTACATGGGCGGTTGTGAGATGTGATGGCAAGAGCGTGGGCTTCGGAGCACCCATCCTGTCTTCCTGTCTTTTTTTTTGTTTTATTTTGGCCACACTGAGCGGCATGCAGGATCTTAGTTCCCCAACCAGGGATCGAACCCATGCCCCCTGCAGTGGAAGCCTGGAGTCTTAACTGCTGAACCACCAGGGAAGTCTCAGTGCCCACCCTGGCTTAGTCTCTAAGCATCTGAGGACGTGGGGGATTCCTGATACTTGGTTTCACGGCCAAGTAATTCTGAGCAGAAGTGCTTGGAGAATGGTGGTATGCATCCAGGTGCTTCTGGGTTGACAAATCTTTGCAGAACTTAGGGTAGCAGAGCACAGGGGTCCTTGAGGCTATGTTAATGCTGAGCACGCTCAGACCTCACGTTCAGAAGTTTATCTACCATCATTTTGCTGTGACACTCCTTAAGGACCTGCAGCCCAGCTGTGTCTCTGCTGGATTCAACAGGGCTTAGTTCCAGGTTGCAGGTTGGGTTTGGTTCTGCCGCTTGACTTTCATTCTGTAACCCAGGATCAAGGCACTGCAGCTCCTTTACAGGGGCGTCCTCTTCTGAATGAGTCAGGTGCTGTTGCAATGAGGCTGCGTAACAAATAGAGCCATCTCCCACACTTTCCTGGGAATCCATGTCCACCTGGCTTTTTGCTGTTATATAAATCAACACTTCATAATCATCCCCCCTCCACAATTTCTCAATTCACAATAAATATTTGTATGGTGACTCAAAAAAGACAAAGAACCAGTGATTTCCAAGATGAGGTACCGACACCCCAGAAAATAGGGCAGACACTTCTCTGGGGTATAGAAAGAAAATATTTAACTAATTTAGTACTTAAACCTATACTTACATATTTTTTTCAAAGACACAGAAAAGATTTCAGCCTTCTAATGGTTACTCCATGGAATGACATAGCTTTTTCACTAGATCCATACACCAGTCATGTCCCCAGAGATTCTGAAGGAAGGATGGGAATTTTATAATGCAAAGGGGCTAGTGGTGATTTTTACTTATCTCAAATAAGCCTATTTAAAATACACATTTATATCTACTATTACTTATAATAGATGTAACCCTAAATTATATTTTGTCTGAGGACTTCTTTGAGTCTTTCTCATCTGGAGTTGCAGAAAATTAAGTCCTAATGCCCTAAAACATCAACTACTAGCTAGTGCTACATCTTCCTTGGAGAAACTCAGAAAAATAAATCATTATCTGTGGGGCTTACTTAAATTGAGAGTGGCTGAATGAAGCCACCCTGTTTAGAAAGACATTTTTTAAAGCATGACAAATATTGATATTTGTAAGAAGATCAAATATCATAAGAAGACAAATATTGATATTTTTTCATTGATATTTAAAGTCTCTGTCCAGATACTTTACAAAATTTCAAGAATCTTTTTATTCGTTAGTGATGGACAAAAAGTCACTTAGCTTTGGAATAATACTTGTCCTCCTACAACAATAAAAAATGACTAAAATAATGCACAGAGGACAATATGGTCACAAACTAAAATTCATAACTTTGTAAGTAGACACTCAAAGAACACACCACTGAAGAAACAAGCATTGGAACAAGCGTGGCAGTGCGGGAGGTTGTAAACAGATCAAACACAGATGTTTCTAACAGGCTTTAGCGTCTGGGGTTTGACAGATTGGTTTCAGTCATGAAATCTACAAGAGGTACTTTTGGAGAGGAACTACAGTAAAGATGTGCAAGGAAAGATATACTCTTGACTGCTGAGATTTTTGTTAAATACAAGGTCTTATGAGGTTAAAAAAGGATTCTGGGGTAAGGCTGCCAGGATAATGCAACATGTAAGACACACTCATTCACTGCCTCATTCATAGGCAAACTCCTACAACAAGTTTGTTGCAGCCAGAAGTGTGCCAGCGCTATAGGATGTCAGTAATACGGGCAGACTTATAAGATTAAGACCTTTAAGATGAAGTCGAATGTTTACCATACTTCATAATAGAAGGAGACTGTGATGAACTGAATGTTGTGGTCCCCAAAATTCGTATGTTGAAGTGCTAACCCTCAACGTAATGATACTTGAAGGTAGGACTTGGGAGGTGATTAGGTTTCGATGAGGTCATGAAGGTGAAGCTCCCTTGATGGGATTCGTGCCCTTATAAAAAAAAGCAAGAGATGTGAGAGCTCGTGGTCCCCGTGGGCACCCGCCACAGAAAGTGCAGAAGCACACAGCCAGGTGGTGGCCTTCTGAAAGCCAGCAAGCAGGCTCTAAACAGACACTGAGTCTGCCTGTACCTTGATCTTGGACTTCCCAACCACCAGCACGGTAAGAAATAAATTTCTGTTGCTTAAGCCACCCAGTCTGTGGTATTTTGTTACAGCAGCCTGAGCAGACTAAGGCACCCACTTTGAAACTTGTTTGTGTCATATGCAGCTTCTTGTATGGTATCTCACAGCAAAGTATTTAAAAGATGTGACAGACTTAAAGATGAGCTATATACTTTACTTTTACAGAAAGACGAGTGTTTCAGATTTGCTGACCTTTCCTGAGATGACAAGTGGCTGTCGCTATTCTGCTATCTGACAAATATTTCTACTTAAAAGAAGCTCCACACGTATCCAGTCAAAGTAAAGATGATATTTAAACAAAGAGTGAAAAGAAACTGCTTTTTTCAAGAGAGGTGTGCTATGAAGCCAGCATTCTTATCAAAGGTGTTGGGATATGTTCCCAACATTATGTGACTTTTTTTTCACGTGTAAAAACTCTACACCCTCCACACTCTAAGAACTTGGAACAGCATTTTATAACCTTTTCAACAATCTTCCAAACAAAGACTGTCACTGGCTTAGAAACAATTTGTTCAAAATAGACAAGCACAACACCTTCTGATGAGTTTGCAAGAACAACTAAATGCCATCAGGGAGGAATCCAATTTGCTAGAAACATTTCAACAAAAGTCTTTGCAAAGTTGGTGGACAGACGGAAAGTTGTGTGTTGTGATTTGGTAGGTTTGGCCCACACTGCATTTATGCTATTTAATTAAACTTAGTGTGAAATTGCTACTATTAAACTAGCTTGGACCAATAAAATTGGCAATTTCATATATATATTGCAGGCGGACTCTCAACCACTGCACCACCAGGGAAGCCCTATATATATATTTGTGTGGCATCTAGTGGCCCAGAGTCCCGTGGCTGCCCTGAGACAGGGACTTGGACCCCACAACCCATCCATCTCCACTCAGGTAAGTTAGGAGTTGGAGACCATAACTGGGACTCTGAAGAACCAAGGACCTTGTGCCTCACTTGCTGATGGACCTGGGAACTGCAGGACTTGCTAAATGCCTCCAGCACCTAAGACAGAGAAGAGGCTGTGATGGTGTTTGGAGGTGGGGCCTTCGGGAGGTTATTACGTTTAGATGAGGTCATGTGAGTGGGGCCCTATGATGGGATTAGTGCTCTCATAAGAAGAGACAGGATAGCTCTTGAGCCTCTAAGTAGTGGGTCAAGATAACCTCAGAAACCCTGTACACAGTGATAGGAAGAGAGAGATCCATCCAGCAGCTGAGTTGAAAGAGGACACAGTGATGGAGCTGGAGGTCTGGGAGGCAATGACCTGCATGAGTCAATGACCAAGGGCCACGTGGGATGAAGTACATGGTGAGGGAATAAGAACAGAGAATGGAATATGTCTCTAAAAAGGAAAACCCAGCTTTCCACCCGCGGAGGGAAAATCCCAGTTCTGCCTTATAATGTCTTTCTTTCCTGTGAGTCTATTTTACACACAAAGCACTTCACTTCTGATCACTAGATGTGTTGAGGCTTTTCCCCACCCCGAGCAATTCTCTGTGACATCGACTGGTGTCCTACAATTTTACTCAATTCTAACACTGTCTGCCTGGAGATAGCGTCAGATCCCACAGGTTAAAGGCTCAGTCCCACGAGACAGCTCCCAGCCCACCTCAGAGACCAATCACAGGCAGTAGGTCCCCAGGTGACCCACAACTTCCATCCAATTTGGTGACAAATCAGAGGGTCCAATGACCTCCTCAGGTGTGATTAATTTGCTAAAGCAGCTCACAGAACTCAGGGAAACCCTTATGTTTACCAATTTGTTAAAGGATATGATAAAAGGTACAGATGAAGAGCCAGGGGAAGAGAAACACGGGGTGAGGTCTGGGAGGGTCCTGAGCACAGGAGCTCCTGTCTCCATGGAGATGAGGTGTATCACCCTCCACCACATGGACTGTTCACCAACCCGGAAGCTCTCCAAACCCCATACTTTGGGGATTTTATGGAGGCTTCACCATGTAGCTATGGTGGATCACTAACTCCATTTTCAGCCCTTCTCCCTTCTCCAGAGAATGGAGGGGGTGCTGAAAATTCCAAGCTTCTAATTGTGGCTTGTTCTTCCCAGTGACCAGCCCCCACCCAGAAGCCACCCAGTCACCTCATTAAAACAAAAGACCCTCCTATGACTCAGGAAATTACAAGGGTTTCAGGAGCCCTGTGTCGGGAACCAGGCCCAGAGACCGATATATGTATATTTGTAATTACAAATCACAAGATCACAGCCTCCCTTTACACCTGACCTCCGGACACTTTGGACCTCTGCAGCTTTCCAGAACTGAGACGCAATCTTGAAGTAAAAGGAGAAGAAACGCTGAAACAACCAAGCACAAGTTCCACCGCCCAACCAAATGCAAAGGAGAAATTAATTCAGTGAAAGACAAGTTAGGGGGCTTCCCTGGTAGCACAGTGGTTGAGAGTCCGCCTGCCGATGCAGGGGACACGGGTTCGTGCCCTGGTCCGGGAAGATCCCACATGCCGCGGAGCGGCTGGGCCCGTGAGCCATGGCCGCTGAGCCTGCGCGTCCAGAGCCTGTGCTCCGCAACGGGAGGGACCAAAACAGTGAGAGGCCCGCGAACCGTAAAATAAATAAATAAATAAATAAATAAAGAGAAGTTAGAGGAGGTCACACTTGCTCACCGGAAGTGTGCTTGAGATTGCAACACTTCCGTGGACTTCAGCCCCCGCGGTAGAGGCCCCTTCTCCTAGTGGAAGTGTTCCCTCTTCCATCTTGAACAAGAATTCCTTGGGAGCAGAGATTAAGAGGACAATAGGGCATCTCCCAACTTCACTAAGAGCTTTCACAAGATGCCTTTGGCTTGGAATCCGAAGGAAAAGAAATGTGATTCTGAAGCAGAGACAGGTGGGTGGGCCCGTATTTGTTCAGGTACCCCAGCTTTATAGCGAATGCTTCAAAGTTATCATGTCTCTTCTGCTAGCCTTACCCCGGCCTTCAAATTCTTCACAATAAATGCAGCGTTTGATTACAGCAGACAGCTTTTGGGGAGATAAAAATCAGGGCTGTGGGGCTTCCATAGATCTTCCCATCTTTCCTGGCAATGTTTCCACTGGGGAGAGACGAGCACCAAGGGGGCCGTAATCAGAAGTACTGATTCTAGTGCTGAAAGCATTTTTCATCAGTCTCCGAAATTATATTTCTCAAGCAAAGAAAGCAAATAGGACACACTTTCTTGTTGATTACAGCTATAAAAATGAATGCGGTGTTACGCACCATGGATTTTCAGGCAACTCACTTTTGTCTTCTCAAAATACCTTCCTTGAGGTACCCCTGCTCAGGTTGGAAAACTCAGGTGGATGCTCTGTGAGCTCCACAGCCAAAGCACATGTGCTCCAGTGCAAGGATTTTGCAAGTAATTTCTGGGACATTTCCTGATTTTTTTAGGGGCTTCCTATGTTACTGAGTCCAAGCTTGCTCTGCTTGCCACACAACAGGCCAATAAATCGGAGATGAGGTGTTGAGGCAAAGAATACGACTTTATTCGGAAAGCCGGCAGACGGGATGGCAGACTAGTGTCTCAAAGTAACCGTCTTATCGAGGTCTGGATGCCAGTTTCTTTTATAGAATCAGAGAGGGGAAGTAAAGTAAAAAGGCAGGCTAGACAGGGAGAGGCAGGGAGGAAGGAAAGTAAAAAGGGCCATCAGTCTTGCAAAACGTCTCCTGGAATGGCCAGCCTCCAGGAGGGGATGTGTTAATTTCTTCTTTCTTGCAGCCATTCACAAGTGGGTAGTGTTCCTGAGGCAGGCCATTATGTATGATTATAAAAACAAGAGCAACGAAAAGCAAAGGCTAAAGTCGAAGAAACAGATCCAACATGGAGTCAAAATTGGCTCTTCCCTGTTACACCTGGAAACACAAGTTCATGACAAATCGGTATATGTGCTGGGTGGCAGCTACCTTGCCCTTACCAAGTTGATAGGTGACTGAGTAACTGGAAGTGAGTGAGGTGATGGGGACACAATGGTAAATGAGATGAAAGCCAAGCTTCTGTTGACTTAGAGTCTATCAGGGAATACAAACACAGAGACTAGAGTCTATCAGGAAATACAAACACAGAGACAAGTTCCTGCAACCCCACAGAAGGAGAGCTGGGAGAACAGGAAGCACTGGGTGTTAGAGAAACACAAGGAGGAATCTTACAGACATGAAGATGATGTCTTCCTAGAGGAGGCTAAATGGGAGTTCCTTAGCAGGCAAGTAGAATGGACAAAGGTTGAGAGGCCTGTGAGGTTTGGGGGAAATCCGCAAAAAATCTCAGTACAATGGAGGAGGTACATGGGATTTTTTTCCACGAAGGTTTATGGAGGTGTAATTTACATGCAATAAAATGTACCATTTTTGAATACTACTCAGCCATAAAAAAGAATGACATTGCAGCAACATGGATGCAACTAGAGATTATCATACTAAGTGTAGTAAGTCAGAAAGAGAAAGACAAATACCATAAGATATCATTTATATGTGGAATCTAAAATATGACACAAATGAATTTATCTATGAAACAGAAACAAGACTCACAGACAGAGAAAACAGACTTGTGGTTGCCAAGGGAGAGGGGGAAGGAGAGGGATGGACTGGGAATTTCGGGTTGGTAGATGAAAACTATTACATTTAGAATGGATAAACAAGGTCCTACCCTATAGCATGGGAAACTATATTCAATATCCTGTGATAAACCATAATGGAAAAAAATATAAAAAAGAATGTCTATACGTGTATAACTGAGTCGCTTTGCTGTACAGCACAGATGGGCACAACACCGTAAATCAACTCTACTTCAATAAAAAAATGTACCCTTTTGAGTGCACAGTTCTATGAGTTTTGACAGATGCATATGCTGATGTAACCACCACAATCAAGATACAGAAGAGCTCAGTCACTTCTAATTCCCGCCCAGTGCCCCTCTGTAGCCAGCATCCTCCCCAACTCTCAGCCCCTGGCAACCACTGATCGGCTTTCTGTCCCAATGTTTTGTCTTTCCCAGAATGTTGTAGAAACGGAATCATACCATGTGTAGCCTTGTTACGTCTGTCTTCTTTCACTTAGCATAATGCATTTGAGATTCATCCATGTTGTTGTGTATATGTACATGGATTTTTTATGAACTCAGTTTAAGACTATAGACATTTGACATTTACACTGATCATCTGATCCTAAAAATCTAAATTGTGATAAAGTTTTAATTACTAAGGAGAATCTCAGAGGGGATTCTGCAAAGATGGCTGCTTACATGCATGGATATTCACTTCCCTTCCCCATCTTCCAATCTGGAATAACACAACTAGCAAAGTACAACCCAAGATCACTTTCAAAAAGAAGGTCTTTGCCTGCCCCCATTCACCCTGCTGCGTGTGGTCCTTAGAAAGCCTGACTACTCCACAGATTAACGTGAACCTGAAGGGGTGATGCACATGGAAATGCAATGACACCAGTCCCTGTGGATGGGGGGGACTGTGAGTTGTCCCCAAAGAGACCCAGAGACAGAGAGGTTTCTCCCATTTTCCAGCAGAGTGAAGAGTTTTCCAGGTTTTTCACCACCACCTCACTAGAGCAAACATAGCCAGTTGAGACACCAAAGCTATAACCTCTACAAATTCTAAGGGAATACCCACCCATCAACAGATAAATGAGAACCATTTAAGAGAGAGGTGCTTACCCTCGGCTGATACACTGGAACCACCTGGGGAGCCTTAAAAGCTACTGATGCCTGAATTCCATCCCCAGAAATTCTTCATTAATTGGTTTTACTGTGTCCTGGGCTTGGGGATTTTTAAAACCTCCTGGAGTAATTCTCACATGTGGCCAAGGGTGAGAATCACCAAATTAAGGAAATTTAGCAACCTGAGAGAGAAAACTAATGAGAACAGTTTTATCAAGGAGAACAGATGACTACTATCAAAATAGAGCTAATGGAAGAGACAGATGATCTTAAACAAAAAGCAAGTGAGAACTCCCGAGAACATTCAATTTAACACTGAACAAAAAATTTTTCTAGAACTTATTTCTGAAATTACAAGTAGACCAACTGAGAAGAAGTAGCCTTTGTAGAGAACCAAATTACTCTTTTGGAAGGTCAAGTGGAAGAAGTATTTTATAAATGTGGAATTCATAAGGAATAAGAAAAGAGACTTGGAGGACAGGCCAGGTTATGTGAATAGTAAAAGTTTACTAGAAGGGAAAAGGGGAACAAATGAGAAAGTAATAAATAAGGAAATCATAAAAGAAAATCTCTCCAAGAAGAAAAAAGTTTTGAGTCTTCAGGTTAAAGGAGTGACAGAGGAGCCCCAAGTAAAATTAATCATAATATTTTAAAAAGCCCAAACCTCCCATATATATTTCCTGATGAAATTCCTGAATTCCAATTATGGAAAAGAAAATATTACATGCTTATAAAAAGAAATGACTGATTACTTCCAATGGAAAAAAAAGGGCTGGCATCAGCCACCTTGCCTACAATACCGGAGGTAAGACTATGGGAAAATGTTTAAGGGTGACTGAATGAGGGCAGTATTCCAAGAATCCAACACCCAGACACAAAACCAATATATGAAGAGACGCAGAATTTTTTTCTATGGGAAAAAATGTGTAATTCCTCTATCAAACTATTCCAGACCATAGAAAAAGATGGAAAATGTACTAAATCCATTCAATGAAGCTACCTTAGCCATACTGGCAAAAACTTATGTAGGATGTACAAAAACAAAAACAGAAACAAAACAAAACGCTACTCTAGGTTAACTTTATTTATAAATATACAGGCAAAAAAATGATCAATGAAGCATTCAAAGTTGAATCCATTGGTATATTAAAAGGGTGATAAACCATGACTACAGAGGATTTATTCCAGGAATGTGAAGATGATTTAATTCCCAGATAAACACTTTTGTTTTTAGTGAATAAGTTAATGTCACATGGAATTTGGGCAATATAAGTCACAATCCCAACAGAATTTTTTGTAGCTATAAATGAGGTGATTCTAAAATATATAGAGAAAGGCAAAGGAACTAGAACGGCCAAGTCATTTTTAAAAAGAAGAATAAATTAGAGGAGTCACACTGCCTGACTTTAAGACCTACTTTTAATAAAGCTATAGCATTTAAGGCAGTAGAACAAAACCAGAGGCCAAAAATAGACCCACTCAAAAAAGGCCAACTGATTTTTAAGAGACTAAGAATAGCAAAATTGAAATGCAAAAGCAATTAAATGGAGGAAGGATAGTCTTCTCCACACGCAAAAAAAGAGGAATCCCCAACCTAAACCCACACCTTATACAAAAATTAACTCAAAATGGATCATAATTCTAAGTGTAAAATGGAAAAGTATCAAACTTTTAGAGGAACTATGGAAGAAAATCTTCATGACCTGGGGTTAATCGAAGAGTTCCTTGACATGGCCTCAAAAGATGAACCTTAAAAAAGAAAGTAATGAGAACTCTCAAGGATATTCAATTTAACATAATAAGTCTTGGACTGTATTCACTAAATGATGGTACCTAATATACTCAGAGTCATTTTAAATGACTTTTTTGATTTTATTATAGTGCCATACAAAATAAAATGCTTGTTAGTTGCTTTGGGGAAATACTTCTTCTTTCACCATTTTTATACCCTCCTATTCCAACTATGCTTAGGACTTTTAAAAGGACTGAACGTGGAATTTTAGACAATGCCTTTTTAGCATTTGCTAAATGTGATTTGCTATAATCATATTTTTTCTCCTTTACATTATCCATGTAATACATTATGTTAAAGATTCTAGAATAGGAAATGATTTTCCTATATCACTATGGTTATTCAACATTGTTTTGGAGGCTTTTCCCTAATGCTTTAAGATAAAATAGGACTAATATGAAAGAGATAAAAGTAATTTCACTTGAAGATTATAAGCTTGCATACTTAGACACCCCCTCCCCCCAAAAGAACTCTGCTAACAAAACTGCTAAAACTATTGAGGATTAAATAATGTGGTGATATAAAAGTATCTGGTGGAGTTTGTTTTTTTTTAACATGTTGGGTACAGACATGAAGTGTTTTGATTTTTATTTAATTATTATATTAATTAATTATATTTATTTAATTATAGGCTTCAACAATATTCTGTTGAAACTTCCTTTCCTCTGCCTTTCATTTGGGTAGCACCCACAGCTCTTTGGTCTCTTTCAGCAACAAAAATATTAATCTGGTCTAGTTAAGTGTTAAAATTATACAGCAATAGATAACTGATCCATTTACGTATGCTCCTATACAATACTCAAAATATTCATTTTACATGACTATATTCCATATGATACTATTTATATACCATAATTTAATGAAATGTTCCCTAGTTTGGGTACATTGGGGCTATTTCCAATGCTTGGCTATCAGAGATCATCTTTTTAGTATATAACTTCATTTTTAGAGCTATTTCCCTGGGATAAATTCCCAAGTATGTATGTATGGATGAACAGTTAAACATTTCTTTTTTTTTTTTTTTTCAAACTCCTTTATAAGAAGGCTGTACCAATTTGTACTGCTATGAATTTAACAAATATCGGTTGAATCTTTCTCTCTTCCCACTCTGGGCAGATTATTACAACTGTATCTTATCATCCTCTTTATCTTGTTCCTATTTGCTTTAAAAAGAAAAGGTAAATGCCCAGCGGTCAATAAGGATCATCATTATTGATCCTTGTTGATCCAATTATGTAATTCTTGCTCAGCAAATGTTTGAGTTAGGACCTGGCTAACAAATAGTCATAGGGGAAGGGGTCTGGATCTTTTGTTCCATCCTAGGTAGAGGGGCTTCTATGGCTGACAATACTTCTGGTTGAACTTAACCACAGACTTTGCTGTTGGAGTGTTCCTTATGAGTAAAGGAGTAGTACAAGGGGAAGGGGTCACAAGGGTACTTTTCAGTAATGAGGGAAGTATGAGAGTGACCCCCAAAAGGCAAAAAAAGGACCCAGGGGAGGTCCCAGTTTGGGGTAAAATGGAGTAAGTACATTCCAGCTTGTTCTTAGCACTGGGTGCAGCTACAGTGTGCGCCAGAAGGCACAGAGTGGCTGTTTGACGACTCTGAAAAGGAAACAGTGGCGAGCAGATTAGGGAAGACTAGACTTCAAGTGCCACTGGACTGGCCGTGATTTACCATTTTCTTTTCTCCCAGGGTTCTCTGGCCTGGATTCAATGCCACCTAAAACCTAGATGTGGGCATAGGCATAGACAAGAGAGCTCCAGAAGAAGCCTCAAGTCCTGGCTTGTAGAGTGGAAAAAGGAGTCTCCTAACACTCAGAGAGACCACGGAAACCATGGAAACCCTCCCCTCTTTGTTCCTTTTTCCATTCTCTCACAGTCCAGCTTCTAAAAGATCTGGTGCCAACAGAAAAATCGCAGGGCCTATAGGAGCCCAGAGCTCTGAGGAAGAAAACTTTCCTCACCAATTGGAGAAGCTGTGATCCCAAGTGGGAGGGTGAACCCCCGTTGCTTCTTTTCTTTCTGTCCTCCTGCTGAGTGACCCCAGAGAATGGTGCACTTGGGGGAAAGGTGTGGCAGAGCAGGGTAAATAAAGAGCCAGGTTTCTGGCTGAAGGACCACAAAGGGGAAGCTCCAGGAGAACTAAGTACTCCAGGAAAGTACTAAGGAAGCCAGAGCCAGGGCAGAGGTCAGGAAAGCAACCACCTACATTGGTTATGTTTCTTGAGCTTAGCCATAAAGCTGTACATGCATAGATCTGAAAATGAAAAGCATACCATAGACTTCAGGAACAGAACCGTTGGATAGACCACACCCAGATACCAGATGGGACTGGGTAAGCATATGCGGGACAGATGCAGACAGCACTGAAGGGATTTGAAAGTGTGACTGACACTGAAAACATAACTAAAGAGGCTGGTGAGAACTTGTGGCTTGAAAAGGTTGATTGCCTGGTTAAATAAGAATATCAACATTCTACATATGATTTTTAAGGATCCATAGTTTCATAACATAAATATTCAAAATGTCCAGGATACAACCCCAAACTACTTGACATAGGAAGAACCAAGAAAATCACAAGTCTTAGTGGAAAAGACAGTCAACAGATGACAATGCCAAGATGACACAGAAGTTGGAATTATCTGATAAAGACTTTTAACAGCTATTATAAAAATGCTCCAACAGTAAGTGTGAACACTTTTGAAATAAATCAAAAGATAAGAAATCTCAGCAAAGAAACAGAAGCTATAAAGAAGAGCCAAATATAAAACTTATAACTGAGAAATACAACAACTAATTTTTTAAAAGTCACTGGATGGGCTCAGTAGCAAACTGGAAGTGATAGAAGAAAGAATCAATGACCTTAAAGGTAGATCAACAGAAATTATAAAAACTGAACTACAAAGAGAAAAAGATTGAAAAAAAAAAAAGAAGAGCTCCTCAAGGATCTGTGACAGAATACTAAGAAGTCTAACACTCGTGTCATTTAGGTCTCAAAAGGAGAATGAAAAGAAGGCAACACAGAAGAAGATGTTTGAAGAAATAATGGCTGGAAATTTCCCAAATTTGATGTAAGAGATAAACATTCAGGGCTTCCCTGGTGGCACAGTGGTTGAGAGTCCGCCTGCCGATGCAGGGGACGCGGGTTCATGTCCCGGTCCGGGAGGATCCCACATGCCGCGGAGCGGCTGGGCCCGTGAGCCATGGCCGCTGACCCTGTGTGCCCGGAGCCTGTACTCCACAACGGGAGAGGCCACAACAGTGAGAGGCCCACGTACCACAAAAAAGACAACAACAACAAAATAAAGCTCTTTTTTTAAATTGCCGACGATATCAAATGCTGGCAGGGATGTGGAACGTCATTGCAAGGAGAAGCACAGGATGGTTCAGCCACTCTGGAGAACACTTCGGCAGTTTCTTACAAAGTTGAACATGCACCCAGTTAAACATGACCCATCTTTCGGCATTTACCTTAGAGAAATAAACATCTTATGTTCGCATAAAAAGCTGTACACAAATGTTTATAGCAGTTCTATTCATAACCCCCCAAACTTGAAGCAATTTAATTCAGTGGGGGACTAGATAAACCAATGGGCACATTTATACAATGGAACATTACTCATTAGTAAAAAGAAAAAAATAATGAACTACTGATACTTGCATTAACTTGGATAGACCTCAGGACCATTATGTTGAGTGAAAGAAGCCCATCCTAAAGGATTATTTAACGTAAGATGCCATGTATTTGACGTTCTCAAAAATGCAAAACTAGTGATGCAGAATACATCAGTGGTTGCCGGGGGTTAGGTGGAAAAGAAGAATGAGACTATAAAAGGGTAGCATGAGGGCATTTTAAGGGATGATGGAACCATTTTTTATCCTGATCGTGGCAGTAGCTACAAGAATCTACAGACATGTTGAAATTCATAGAATTGCGTGTCCCCAAAAGTTCATATTACTGTATGTTAATTTAAGAATTAAAACCAAAACAAATTTAAAAACCAATACATAAAAGCAAAATAAAATTACAAAAAAAAAAAAGGACCCAGGACAGAAAGGGAAGGGATGAGAATTCACCTAACAGCTTCAAGGCCAGCAATGCACTAGTAAACCAAAGGAAGCTTCTAAGTAGGATGTACACAGACCACACAGGTGTGCCTAACAGGAGATGTGAAAGGTACTGCCCCGCAGCCACATGGCAGCCTATGTGATGGACGGGATGCAGGATAAAAGGCTGGACGTCATCCAGTAAGGTCACGTGACCAGGAGTTGGAAGGCAAGGTGGAGCCATGATTACAGCTGCATTCTCAGTAGCGTTTCACTACAGCTGACAGGTAGGAGGGGATCTGGACCCTGTTCATGGTTCCCTCTCCAGCACCTGCAGCATGTCAGGGAGAGAAGAGAAGGAACCCTCGTGTGTGTGACACACACAGTGAAAAGGCAGCAGAAAGTGAACCAAAACAAGAGCTACTCAGCCTCTGTGACCCCAGACACTCCTCTCCTATAAGAAGCCCCTCCACCAGGGCCCTGCCAGCCCCCTGAGAACTGGCCCAAAGACTGAGTCTTGGGCTGGTTTGTTACTCAGCGACAGCTAACGGATACATGTGGGGAAGTGTCGGGGCCCCCGAGAGGAGAGGGCGTGGATTCGCCTTCCAGCGCATCTGCTCTCTTCTGAGAGGGAAGGGAGTAGGTACAAAAGGGACTCCGGCTCCTAACTCTGGCATCTTTCACTCGCCTTGCAGCCCCCCATGTTTCCCTGACGGTGTTTAGTCACAGATGGGTATATGGGACCAGCTTTCCCCACCCTGCTTCCCCAGAAGACATTTTCACATGTTTAGTTTTACAGAGGAAACAGTCACAGAGCTGGAATTTGCTTACGAAGGGTCAATGTGCTTATGAGGGATCACTACTGTAAAGGAAAGCAGAGGAAGCAGTACTGGGCAGAAGAGCAGTCATACCGTGAGGCAGGCCTATCTGGCGGGGAGTTCTGGGATGATTGGTGCCTTCCGAGCTGCCCCAGGTCTGGCTGAAATGACCAGCCCTCCACTCCCCACCTCGTTCTGTCACTGGACACCAGACGTAGGTCATCCCTGCCAAGTCTGGAGGCTGATTCGGGCCTGGCTGCTTTCAGGCCTTGTTAACGGCCATGCTGTTAACTCTGCTGCTGCACGAGACACGGCCCCTCAGCCCAAGCCCCCTCTTGGCCGGTGTTTGACTGTGATGGGCCCCTCCATCAGGCCAAGGCCCAGCTCTCCCAGGAGCCTGAGAGTTGGCTGGCAGCTCTCTGCGCGAGAGCAGTCGGGCAGATGGGGAGGACAAAGCCCAGCCCCCAGGCTTTCATCCAGCCCAGGCCACTGGCCCTCTGCCCACCCCCGCATCCGCCACCCCCAGGGGTGCACCTCCAGCTCAGGGCCAGTGTCCCAGGTGCCGCCGAGGACAGTGGCCACACAAGCAGACGAGCGCTCTTGGAGGGCCTGGAAGTGGCCGCTGGCCCTGGGTGTCTGGACTGGTCCTGGGGGCACCAGAGCAGGGGCTGCTTTTGTCCCGGTTCTGGGGAGGGGGCCCGTGTGCCAGCCGCTGCCGGGAGCCCGACAAGGGGCAGCCTGGGCCTTGCCGTGCAGCCCAGGGATGCCGACGGGCGCCCCGTCTCTCAGGAGGTGTTTTGCAAACTCCACTGCCCACATGTCAGGGAATAGGCCTGTTGCCCCGACAGTTAATTCGCTAACCGAAATCTGACATCCATCCCCGAAGGTGGTGGGCTCAAAGCCTGGCCTGGAG
>NW_020174038.1:1527733-1546510 GCF_003031525.2 Neophocaena asiaeorientalis asiaeorientalis | reverse complement strand
CTCCCCTAAATTACAGCGGGGCCGTGACAAAGAGCCCGCTGAGCCCAGAGATTTCTATCTGAAACCCAGGCCGTCCCAGACAAGCTGTGTGAATTCGGGCAAATGCAGCCACCCTTTCACATGAATGAGGCTTCTGAAGGTCACGTGTGCTCTGGGCGGCTTCCTGCAAGGACAGGGGACTTCTAGGTCATTCTCCTCCCTCCTCCCCTCCCTCCCCCTCAATTAGGCCTCAATTAGGAAGGAAAAACAGAGACAGATGATGTGTCTCAGGGATTCGGGTCCAGGCAAGTCAGAGATAAGCTGGAAGCAGGACCCTGGGAAGCTCCAAAGGACCCCTAAGTGAAGTCTGTGCCTCACGGCGGAAAATATTATTCAGCTGAGACTTTAAATAGCTGTTGCATCTGGGGCTGGAAGGGCCTGTGAAAGAGGGGCCGGGTCCCCAGGCGCGGGGCTGAGAAGGGTGCTGAGTCACCCACGGGCTCTCGGCATCACAGCGTCCTAGGAGGCCCCTCAGAAGCCCCTGGTTTTGCTCAGGCCTTCCTGAGAATTCAGAGCCGCGTCCAGCCTGTCACGTGCCCTCAGCCGTGGGCAGGTTATAAGCAAGCTTTATGCCACCTCAACATCCTAACATTCAATTCTGAAACTCGGGGTGCATCGGGATCGCCTGGAATGCTGTCAGACCACAGACTGCCAGGTGTCACCCCTGAATCCTGACTCAGAGGGCCTGGCTGGGGCCTAAGAACTCACGTTTCTCACAAGCTCCTAATAGATCCTGCTGCTGCTGCTCGAAGCAGCCCCGGGGAATTCCAAAACGTTCCCAGGCAAAGCCCGACGGCATGGGCTGCTAATGCAGATCACATCCGTGCCCCTTGTGCGGGGAGCTTTCCGAAATGCAGACTCTCAGCCCTGCCGCCACCCCCACAGCTATCAAATCCGAATCTGTACTTGAAAATCCCCAGGTGATTCACGTGCATTTTGAAGTTTGAGAAGCACCGATCGCGAGTTTGTCCCCAGGGGCCACATCACCAGCTCCCCAAATCCAGAGAAACCTGGTAAGCAGGGGTGCCCCTGTGTTCTATATACATCACCCGGGAAGCTGTGTGTGTACCTTCAGAACTCCCAAGGAAAGCCCCAGTTTGCCCTCTCCCCATCCAGTGACCCGGCTGAACCCGCCAACCTGAGACCATCACGTCCCTCACGCCTGGATGGAGTTATAACCTCCTCCTAACCGGAGCCTCGTGCAGTGACCTGGAACATGGACTAGTACACACTAGAATCATCCAGGTAGCTTTACAATCTCTCGCTGCCCAGGCCACACCCAGGATTACATCAGAAGCTCTGGGGTGGGGCTCAGGTGTCGGGGCTTTAAATGTGCCACGTGATTCCCCTGGGAACCAGGAAGCCCCACGGTCGTCTATCCCCTCCCCCCATCCTGACCCTCCTTCATCTCTGCCATTAATTTCGACTCTGGACTCTCCCGATGGAAGGATACTGTGGGCTTCCTGCCAGAGGCAACGGTATTCCGCACACAGAGCAAATCTAGTTATCTTTGCTGAGTTTGCAAAACTGCAAGAGGGCTACAACCCTCACATTGTTTTAGCCTCGTCTGATTTTTCAGCAAAACACTCCTAAGTTCAAGCAGCTGCTGTCAGAGCATGGCTGTGATAGCAACAGAGGCGGCCAGGCCGGTGACATCCAGGGGCCTGAGGCCAGAACCAATTTCTCTCGTGCCAGCCCCTATTTCAGCGGTGGCATGCCTGCAAGCATCCTGGCTGTCAGTGCACAAACTCACTTTTATGTTGCCTCTTGCATTCTTCTAGAAGTCACTAAGGAGAAAGATTTGAAGGGAATTGTTCGGTTTCAACACAGATTTTACTGCAAATGTCCTTGGATCTTGCCAACAATTTTGTGCGGTGAGCAAAGCACATCTTATGATTCCCGTCTGTTGTGAGCTGAATGGTGGCTTCAAAGATACGTCCGATTCCTAATCCCTGGGACCTGCAGATACGACCTTACATGGCAAATGGTGGGATTAAATGAAGGATCTTGAGAGAAGTGGCTTTTTCTGGATTATCCTGAGCGTCCCCCGAGTTCTGCCAGCTCGGAGGCCACCTGCCCTCCCGGGCTGAACAAGGGGGTTTCGGGAGTGAGGGGTGGCCTTGCTTTAGGACCTGCCACCCTCTCTTCCCCTCGGAGGAAGAGGAGGCCAGGACAGGGGGTCAGGGCCCAGGGGGTGTTGGGGTCCTCAGCGTGGGAGCCAGCTGCTTCCCCGTGGCTGTTCCGCGCCATATCCTGACTTGAGTTACGGCAATTAGTCGGTGGTGAGAACAGGAAACCTGCCAACTCGCGTATGTTCTCCCCAGCCTCTCCTTCCCTCGCTCAGCAGGCCACGGGACGGACGGAGCTCCAAGACCCAGAGCCACGTGGCAGTCACTCCCCCAGACCTGGAGGCCTAGGGGCAGGAGGGCCCACCTCCCAGCCCTTCCACCCGAATCCCCGGCACCATCAGGATGGGTGGTCCCACTCCTCAGTCCTCTGAGGGCTGTGCCACGACACCACGTAACAACCGAGGGCCAGTGGGATGGTCTAGAAAGATGGTGACAGTGTCTCTTCATGTGAGAAATGCCCAAAGCTGTCTCTGTGTTGTCTGCAGTGCAGTGACATCGCGGAGGTCAGATTTCACTGCCTAAACTGCCAAACACAGTGAATCACCTCTCAACCTTTTGTTTGTAAATTTAAAAGACCTGGCAGGTACTACAAAAGGCCACAACCAGCAAGCTCAGGGTCTGGGAAGCCATCGGGGTGGTAAAATTAGTGAAGACAAGATTCTGAAGGGGAGTTATTCTCCGCTCCTGGCGGAAGTGATGCCGGGTTGGGGGAGGAGAGACTTTTCACCCCAATTCTTCCATTGTCTGGTCCTGAAATAAGTTTTATCGTGCTTCCTCTGCTCCTCGGTTTGTCCAGCTATGTAATGGGTACAGTCATTGTGAGGAAATTTCAGGAGGTAGGGTCTGTCGGTGGCTGGTTTCTTCAGTCCCATCTCAGCTCTGGGCAGAAGGTACAGAAGACGTAGAATTCTGGGTCCCTGCCCTTGAGGCTTGGAATACGGTTCCAAGAAGTACCTGTTCAAAAGAAGTGTCTGTAATGATGTTCTTTTAAACTTATTTTATTGAAGTACAGTGGATTTACAATGTTGTGTTAATTTCTGCTGTACAGCAAAGTGATTCAGCTATACATACATATACATACTTTCTCATATTCTTTTCCATTATGGTTTATCATAGGGTATTGAATATAGTTCCCTGTGCTATAGAGTAGGACCTTGTGGTTTATCCATCCTATATATAATAGTTTGCGTCTGCTAATCCCAAACTCCCACTCCATCCTTCCCTCACTCCTCTCCCCTTTGGCAACCACAAGTCTGTTCTCTATGTCTGAGTCTGTTTCTGTTTTGTTAATAAGTTCATCTGTGTCATATTTTAGATTCCACATATAACTGATAACATATGACATTTGTCTTTCTCTGGCTTACTTCACTTAGTATGATAATCTCTAGGTCCATCCATGTTGCTGCAAATGGTATTATTTCATTCTTTTTTACGGCTGAGTAGTATTCCATTGTAGACACATACCACCTCTTCTTTATCCATTCATCTTGTAATGATGTTTTTAAGTGAGCATCAGAGTCCCCTGGAGGGCTTGTGGAAGCAGGTTGCTGGGCCTATCCCAGGGTTCCTGATGCAGGGGGTCTGGGGAAGACGGAGTCTAACGCACGTCCACATGGTGCTGATGCCACCGGCCCGAAGACCACACTTTGAGAACCACTGGAGAGCAGAGCTCAGAGTGGAAAGAGCTGGACTTAGCCAGAACACTGGGGAACTTGACCGCCTTCCTCACTGCTTCACTGGCATAAACTCAGGGCCACGCGGCAGGTGGGGGATTCCTGGGAGTGATTCTCGTGGTGTTCCCATGCACAGCCCAGGGTTCCCCACACGGTGTTGCTTCTCCTCCATGGTGATGGGGCCACGTTGTTTTATTTCCAGTCCATCGTGGACAGTTTTGTAAAATACAACATCACAAGTGTGGATGCTACAGCAATGTTGAAATGCCGTCAAAATTTCTAACTGCTCGTCTTGTCACCAACTGGTACCAGTGAGTTCATGGCCTGACCCTGGCCTGTGGGCCACTTGGAGGGGCCACCTAACAACCTCGCCAACCCAAAGAGGTCTTCATGTGCCCACCCCGGCACTGGCTGAGTGGACGTTTCCTCTGGAAGGAGGAAGTACCCTCAGAAGGAGGTGTGGACCCACTGGAGAAGGACCAGGGGAGGCTGCATCATTGTGTCCACTCACACCAAGGCCGGGAGTGGAGGGCAGGCAGACCCCACCTCTGCACCCCCCAGGCCCGCCCTTGCGGCTTCGTCCTCCGCAGTTAAGACAGAGGGTTCTGGAGGCTGCTGAGGAGGAGCCCTAACGAGATCCCTTCAAGAGGAGCTAAAGCCACTGTGGCTGCATCCTCTCTGTCCAGCTCCCACCCTGCACCCTCAAGCTGGGCCTGTGTCCCAGAGAAGGGTCAGGCCTTACTGGCCAGGAGCTGCTGCCCCCAAGGGCCCCTGTGATCACAAAGTCTGCCTGGGACCCCAGCACTCCTCTTCCTGGGCCACCGCGGACACTGACCAATCCCTCAGCCCAGGGAACTGGGCGTCCTTGGCAACGACATGTGAGCCATGGCCCCAGGAGACCCACAGGAGCCTGAGTCACCATGGAGACGCCACGGGAGGCCAGCTGTGACCCTGAGTACCTTGCAGGGAGCTCCCTGAAGCCGTGGGGCCCACAATGACCATCGCTCCTAGCATCTGGGCCGTGTCTGGACGGTGGAGAGAGCGTGGAGAGGGAGGACGGCAGCCAGAACCGGCCGAGGAGTGGGAGGCAACACTCCTCCAGAGAGTAGGGCAGCCGTGCCCATTTTCCTCTGATTTTCCCTGAGCATATGTCCAAACAACCAGCCTCCACCTCCTGCCTTTCACTGGCCTGGACAACGCTGTGCCCTTCACTTTGGCCTCCCCTGGCGTCCAGTGTTTCCCCAGTGTTCTCCGACTCCCTACTTAATTGCTAGGCACATAGGGTCCTAATGTGAACCAACACAGGTCCCACTCTGGGGGCACTTAGGGTCCTGGGGCTGTACCTGTCAGCTACTGCTGCATAAGGAATCACCCCAGGCTCAGAGGTTCACAGACCACAGCCATCTGGCTTAAAAACACCAGCTCATGACACTGTGGGTGAGGAAACGAGGCAGGGTCCGTGGGGCAGCTCGTCTCTGCTCCGTGTGGCGTTGGCTGAGCCGCTGGCCTGGGCTGAGGACTGAGATTATCCTGCTGGTGGTCCAAGCTCTCAGCTGCGACCTCCTCACAGGAGGCTGGATCCGGAGGGAGAGCAAAAGCACAGCTTCAACAGTGACTGAGGCCTGGGGCCCATTTCAGAGGTTCCACTTTAACTGGCCAGGGGCACAGCCCAGGCGTCGGGAAGTTCAGCCTCTCCAGGAGATTCTCTGGTGAGTGGCCAAGGCTGAGAACCAGGCTTTGGCCCCTCGGACCCCCAGTGCGGTTCACAGGCCAGCAGCAAAAGTGCCCCTGGGGGTTGTTGGAAATGCAGAGCCTCAGGCCCCTCACAGCAAGGGGGGCACTTCAACGTGAGTGGAACCACAACTGTCATTAAACGATGGGGGGTCCAGCTGGGAGGAGCCACGTGGGAGCCGTGGCTGGAGCTCCGTGTGTGAGCCTCCGTCTCTTTAACCTTGGGCTCCGAACGGCAGTTCCCCAGGAGACCGCACGGAAAGGTGTTCCCAATACAGCAGAGAGCCGTCGGGAGAAACAAACAGAAATAGCCCCGATCATTAGAAGTACAGGCAGAGGAGTGGGCAGGAGGCAGACCATTTGTACTGGGGAGGGGACACAGGTGACCAGGTCATTTGAAGGGAATTCTAGCTGCCCCCTGCATCTCTGTCTCTGTTTGTAAAGCAGAACTGGCAGGCCCCAAATTCCTGAGCGTCTAGTCCTGCTTCTGAGGATTTCTGCAGAAAAAGCACACTCCCCTGCGGATGGGAGCCTGCTGGAGTCTCCCCTGGCCCTCACCCCAAACCCAACTCACCCCAGAGTCCCACCCTAGTGTCTCTGCTGCACGCCCAGCCCCTGCCCGAGGGCAGCTCTCCCACACTGCTCTCCTGCCCACGGAGATTCCCTCCCGGTCTCCCTGTCTCCCCCACCCCAATCCAGCTGACACACAGCGGCCCGAGTCGTCTCCCGAGAAGCAAGCCCTTGGTGATGTCACCGTGTCACAAGTCCACACTGGAGCAGAGTGACACTTGGCCTCCTTGGGGTGGCACGTGAGGTGGGCCACACCCTGCTCTCCCTGCCGCCCAGCCTGTCCCTGGCACTGCCCCTCTTGGCAGATGCTTCAGTTCCAACAGGGGACAGTGGTGTGGCATTTGTGTCCCTAGGCCCAGCTTAGGTGGCACTTTGCCTAGAAGCATCTCTGACACAGGGGCATCTCGGGAGTGCCCCCCACCCTCCCGGCCAGCCTCCATTAAAGCCCCGTGTCCGCCTTAGAACGACCCTGTCCCATATGGATGCCACGGGCCATATGCGACTGAGGAACACTTGAAATCAGCTAGTCCCGGCTGAGATGTGCTGTCAGGGGTAATATGTACACCACGACTTGTGCAAAGAAAGAATGTAAAATAGCTTATCAAAAATCTTTATGTTGGTTACATGTGGAGATAATATCTTGGATCTATTGGGTTAAATAAAATATTTTATTGACATTAATCTCACCCGTTTCTTTTTACTGCTTTTAATGTGGACAGCAGATAATTTCAAACTGCTCCTATGCTTCCCTTTATTTCCGCTGGAATGCACCGGTCTAATGGATTTTCCTCCCCCAACTCCTCTTTGCTAGTCGTGACCTAAGGCTAACTAACTTCTCAGACACTCAAGTCCCTTCTCTACAAAATGTAGGCATTATTATTCCTGTCTTTTAAGGTCGCAGTGAGAAAGAGAAATCGTGCATCCAGCGTATTATAAGATTTCTATCAGATTAACATTAATTGTTATACAGAATTAACAGTTACAACGACCTTGGTGGTCTCGGGGTCATATTCACTTAAGGTACTAGAGTCTCACACAGGGTGAGAGTCTGCCTGCTGATGCAAGTCTCACACGCGTGGAGTAAAACGGGAGAGGAGGGCATGAGTCGTGGACAAGAAGTTGATTCACTTGCAAAAGCCCCAGTCCTGGTAGGCGCCCCATCAGGGCAGGCCCGCCTCCCTCCCTCCTCCTTGGGGGTCTACGTCCGGATCCATCCCCCTCTGGCACCCATCTGTCTGAACAGCGCGCCTGCAGCCTCCAAATCTCCTTCCGTCGAGTTCCCAGCCTGTTCCAGAAACTCTGACCCTGGCCGATGCTTCCAGGGAAGCGCTCCCCCCACGGCTTCTGCAGGGAGCCACCTCCCCAGGAGCCGTGACTCATTCTGCCAGTTTCTACTGTGGTCGAGGGCAAGTGACCAAACAGATTATCTTTTCCAGCTCTTTCTGGGCCCTTTTGAGAAACGTCCTGGTCTCCAAACCTGAATTTCTAAACCAGCAGCAAATCATTCTGGATAAATGTGAGTCAGTTTGATCCCTGAGGAAGAAAAGCCCAGAGTTCGTCTGTGGAAACTTAAACGCCATTGTTCTGACCCTCTTGTGCGTGCAGCAGACGTGGGTACCGGCCCCTGTGCCGCTACAGCCGTGCCTTTGGAGAAATCCTGCCTTTGCGCTGCAGATGCCCTTGGGATTGGCTTTGGCTGAGTTTGCCACATGGCACTGATGCTCTATCGAGGTCTCCCCCTGCCCCCCAGCAAGGGTCGCAGGATTCCAGGTCAGGCTGATATTCAGGCACGGCCCAGTCCACACTCTACGGCCACACCTTCTGGACAACGTGAGTCCTGAAGCCCTCTTTGTGGGAGTCTGGACATCAGCGTTGTTGGCAGAGAATGAGAGTCACAGGTTGGAAAAGTTGGTGGACACGGCAATCAGGAAGCAGGGTGCATCCTCTCGGGGCCAACTGCAGCCTCCACCAGGGACAGAGTGAGGACGAGGACTCAGGACCACATCTCAGGGCCACTGGGGGCCGTAGGAGCCACTAGCCTGACCACCTACTCTACTTGTGAGAACACTGGAGGCCAGAGTCGGGGAGAGACCTGTCCAAAGGTAACCCCACAGGGCTGGTCTCTGGACTTCTGACTGGGCCCTACCAGGGCTCCTTGTAACAGGCATGTGTCAGGACTTGGATGAGAAGCATTCTCAGTGCCGGCTCCCGTTGACCAGCACATGGCTGAGGGTAAACGGGGCCACCATACAGCTCTCACACCACCTAAGATACGTCATCAGAGACGCGCGGATCCGACTAAACCTTATTGAACCGGTCACCGCTGGCAGCACCCAGGCTCCTCCCCGGTGGGACGCTCTGAGGACCGTGAGGAACACACCTCTGGATAGTCCATCTGAGATATGGGGGGGGGGCACACCCCCCACCCTGTCCCCCAGCGGTCAAGGCTGGACCAGGCGTGTTTGCACCAGGAGAGCTGAGCATCTTAACCTGATACCACTGAGGGGAGGCGTGGCCAGAACGCCCCCAGCAGGAGCTCACGGTGGGAGCGAAGGGTGTGAGACACATACTGTGTGACTCTGCTTGAATGACACGCCCAGAAGACGCAGGTCAGGAAGCAGATTAGTGGTTGCCGGGGACTAGGGGGAGGAAAGTGAGAACAGAGGGTACAGGGGGCTTTGTGGGCTGAGGGAAGTGTTCTGGAATTAGATGGTGGTGACTTTAAGGACAAAGTCCTGTAAGGGAGCAGACGTGCGGCATACAAGACAGTTAGTGGTGCTGTGTGTGCAGTGCCTGCCTAGAACCCTAGAGGAGCTGGTTCTAGCAGAGAATACAGAGGGGCTTCCTGGAGGAGGCATCCAGAAGTACAGAAGAGTGGGCATTGCACCCTTTTCTCTACAGAGAATCAGGAACTGCACAGTTAAGAAGTTATTGGGGGGCTTCCCTGGTGGCACAGTGGTTGAGAGTCCGTAAAAAAAAAAAAAGAAGTTATTGGGGTACAAGTTGCAGCAGTGGCTGCTGAACCCATAAAATCCTCCTGAGGTACAACAGTGCCAGAGCTCCCACCCCAGCTTCTCTATAACATCTGCCTCCCCCACAAGACTTCGCTCAATTCCTGAAACATGCAAACTCTCATCACCTTCTCAAACGCCCTTCCCTCTGCCTGGAACGCTGTTCCCGCCGCTCTTCTTCCAGTTTAGCCATATTTTCCCCTGGGTCTCCTCAGCAAGCACGCCCCCCCCCATATACGGCCCCTCCCATCCTTCTGTCTCACACACACACCACACTTGTAAGCGTGTATCTGTCAGCTTGTTCACCTGCAGCCTCCCCAGGTAGACTGCAAACTCCATGCGGGTGAGAACAGGACTGTTTGGTTGAGCCTTGCATTCACAGCCCCTAGCACAGTGCTGGGTACCCGGTCTGCCCTCTGTAAGCAGTGCTGAAAGAGTAAGTCCAGGGATGAATGAATGGCCCCAGCCTTG
Organism: Neophocaena asiaeorientalis asiaeorientalis; assembly: GCF_003031525.2. Taxonomy (NCBI): domain Eukaryota; kingdom Metazoa; phylum Chordata; class Mammalia; order Artiodactyla; family Phocoenidae; genus Neophocaena; species Neophocaena asiaeorientalis. The sequence continues at coordinate 1,536,886 of NW_020174038.1, read as the reverse complement.
GGCCTTAGATCTGTTCTAATCTCTGATTCACTTATTGGCTTTTTCTGGTCCTTAATCTAATTTTGCCCCCAATCATTAATTTTCTGGAACCCATCCCGCTTAGTGGTAGCTTTCTGCCACCTTCTACTGGCCCTATTTGTTACCCCAGCTACATCACAACCCCACTGGGCCACGGCTTCCATCATCCACCTGGTATCACTCTGCCCTGCAAATCTCTTCCCCCTGGGGCTCAGCACCACCGATTAGTAATCAGGCCAGCCCCCTACACAGGCTGCATTGCATCAGAGGGGACAGGGAAGGAGGGGTTTCTCAGAGCTGGGACAAAAGAGCAACGCTTCACAAGCCACAGAGAGTCTCCAAGTGCCAGAATCCTACCCTCCAGCCTGGAGGAAACCACACGCACCAAAATACTCACACTTAGGAGAGGGTTTCACCAGATTTGGCAAGGTCATATAATGTCATCTCACCAAAGCCGTCCCAGAGATCAAAGAGTATCCAGGGAGACTGGCTTCTCCCTGGAGACACCGGAAAGCTGGACATTTGGGAGAAGAAGGGGACAGGACAGGAAGGGAGGTGAGATTTTGGACATCGGGCTCCCCCCGCTGGGGTGGCTTCAGCGACATTGTCCCCTAGGTTGTGTCGTCGTCTTAACAAACACAAAGACCATGTGTCACGTCTACAGACAGCCAAGAGGATGTTACACGGAGTTATTCAACAGGACTGCAGAAAGCCGGGCTTCACTTCATAATCGAACGAGGAATGTCTCTCATGTCCAAGGCCCCTATATTGACTGTCAGTGCCAGCGGCGCTGAGAGAGGCCGCAGCTCACCCCCACAGCCGTCTTCCTGTAGGTCTTTCTGGTAAAAAGAAGGCAGAGCTAATGCGTAAGTTGAGCCATTTCAAGGGAAAACTATGGAGCCCCAGCCAGTCACTTATTTGGCCTGAGAAGCAAGGAAAGGCCATGATTACTGTTCTTTGCTTGCCTCCTTACGTGCTGGAATTGAACTAGTTTCTGATCTACACAAGTACATCAGAGAGACCTGAGTTCAAGCCCTGGCTCTGCCACTCACTAGCTGTGTGACTGTGAGTGAGTGACTGCACCTCTCTGTGCCTCGATTTCTCATCTGTAAAATGAGGATAATAATAGTAGCTTTTGCAAGGGGTAGTGAGAAGAATAAATGAAGTATAATTCATTCTCCATTCAACAAGTATTAATTGAGCACCTACTATGTTTCGGACACCATTCTAGGTGCTCAGTGAAGAAAATAGACAAAGATCCTTGCCCTTGCAGAGCTTGTATTCAGATGTAGCTAGATTAACGATAAGCAGTGAGCCTAATAAATAAGTACACTATATAGCATGGTAGACGGTGATGACTGCTACAGAAAAGAGAATGTAAGGCGAGCGAGGTGGAAGAGAGATGGCCACATCTCCCTTCCTACACTAACCCCAGCTCCTGTATCAGTACTTCCCTTAGCGACTCGCTTGACAAAGAGAATAGGGTAGAGTGTGATATTCTGGGAATTCAGGGGAAGATCAGAAAAGTTGCAGCTTCTACCTGGTCCCTAGAACAACCTTCCTGGGGTCCCCAAGCCGCAGGTTGGAGAGGTCACATGCAGTTGCTCCAGTCAACCGCCCAGCTGAGCCTTGCCTTCCAGCCACTCCTGCCAAGACATCAGCTTTGAGAAGAAGCCACCTGGACACTCCAAACCAGCCCATCCCCCAGCTGACAACAGACCAGATGGATATTGGTGCAGAGCAGAGGAATACTATGGAGTCAGAAGTCAATTCATGCTAGAGAGATGAACACGGCTACCAAGGCTGACCCGAGCAAAACCTCTTTCAGCCTGAAATGAATCAAATGCCAAGAGGAGCAGATTCCCAAATGGAAACGTAAGTAGCCGAGTCCAGAAGAGGAGAAGTCAGCTGTCCATTCACTTAGTCCACGGAGAGTTGCCATCCTGTGTTCACAAAGGCACCAGCAATGACGGATGACTGGACCCTGGTTTTATTTCAGCCTTTTCCCTAAAACTCAGGGTGGTCCCACATACCTCTTTCCATTTTGCCTCCCACCATGGAGGTATTGTACGGGACAGGCAAGGATCCAAGCACTTTCCACTAGGGTCCAGCTAATCAGCGGCACCCCTGGAGTTCCATCGATTGCACGCGTTGGAGGAGATGGCGGTTAACCACACCCACCTGGACACAGGAGAGCAGTGCCCCCTCTGCTCTGGAGCCTACGGAATCTGGGAGCAGCCATGAGTGCCTCTTGCCGTCCAGTCTTCCATCCGTTATGCTCCTTCCTGTCATGTCTTTTCCCACCCTGCTCTCCATTTCATTCTGTCTGTATCCTCCTTTCTTCTCCTCCCCCCCCTTCCCATCTCCTCACACCCTGGGGCCTCACCCCCACTTTGAGCAAAGCCTTCCTCAGTCTGTGTTTCTATTTTCTCTGGGATGAAATAGGACCAAGGGCAGACACGTCCTTGAACATCTCATCAGGGAGGAGGGATGATACACGGCTTTATAGAAGAAAGGAGCGCAGGTTGCCTCAATTACTCCCCTGAAGAACCTTAGAACTCGGGACGTTTCAAATCGACACAACAGAGCTGCAGGCAAGGTCACCCGCAGCTGTTTCCGTACAATCTGGGCTTTAACCAGCTCTTCTGTCCCCATCACGGGAAGCTCCTACCCGAGAACTCTGGCCTCTTCCCTAAATGGCAAGAACGAGGGCTGCTGGTCTCCCGAGCACAGGGGGATGAAGGAGGCACCACAGGTGGTTGCTCCTCCCCCAGCCTCCAAGATGCCAGAATTGGCCACAGTGGCCAATGTTTGGTGCACACACGCACGTGCACACACACACACACACACACGCACACGCACACACACAGACATGCAGCCGGGACACACTCACACCCTTGAAGCTTGGACAGACGTTCCCCCCAGCGGTGGCTGAAATCAGACATGGACCACTTCGTGTCCTTGGGGAATGCCATGAGGCTGTCTTTCAAGAATAAGATGTCTCCCCTTAAAATCACATATTTTGTTATCAAAAACCCTATGAGAAATGGAGGTGAGACCCTTTGGGCACTTTCTTCATGCAGAAGCACTTACCCCCTGGACGTGCCTTTGATGTCCTCACAGGCTGCCCCGTGCCCACTGCAGCCACTCTGTGCGCCGATTCACACGTCAGCACCGAGGACCCCCTCCTCCAGTGCCTCCAGGACCCATCGCAGGCTGGAACAGGCAGGCTGACCCTGCCGCCTCTTGGGCACAAAGCGCCCCCTTCCTGGGCCATCGGCAGGACGCATCGCAGGCCCTGCCTGTCCTCCGGGATGTAGCTCAGCTCATCGGCGGTGAAATGTGAGCACATCCTGGCCGTGGGACGCTGGGCTGCGTCTTGCCTTCACTTCTGAGCTCAGGTCAGTGTAAGCAAACTGCGGCGAGCACGGCTTTTCCAGCTGAAACTCTCAGACTCACTTGCCATAAATTCTTCGACTTGGTTAAGAGAAAGGAGAACGCTTTTTCCCATTACCACTGCCCTCAGGCAAGATTTAACTTTTCAGAGCTGGTCTACACAGGGGCTTGGAGAACACCATCCCTGGGTAACGGTGGAGTGCAGTGGCAGGATGCAAAACTGTGTGTAGCATGACAGCAATTCCGCTAAACGTGGAGAGAGAGAGAGAGAGAGGGAATCACAAGATGTCAAATGATCGAGGGTCCATGCTTGACTTGGGCCCATGGTTCTCCAAGTGCGCTCCCTGGACCAGCAGCAGCTGCATCCCTTGGGGACTCAGTAGAAATGCAAATTCTCAGTTGCCTTCCCGCCCTACACTTACCGAGTCAATTATGGGGCTGGAGCCCAGAGATCTAGGAGATTCTGATGCAGGCTCACATTTGAAGACCACTGGCTTAGGCCAGTGGGTCAATGGGTCAGCCATCACTCACTGTGCTGGGAGCCGGGAGGAGACAGAGCTGCTGCCCAGGGACTGGTGGGAGGGAGGGTAAGACAAGTGATTACAGCAACTAAGTACCAGGGAGGACGGCCACATGGGCAACTCAGACCAAAGTAAGGGCCCACAGGAAGGCAGGTGCTAGAAGCTTCACAGGAAAGAAAAATCGAAGGGAGGGAGAGACAAAAGAGAAAAAGAAGGGAGGCTGAAGGAGAGAAAAATCAAAACAGAATAGGAAAAAAGGAAGAAAGAAGTCCAGGCAGCTGGACGTCCAGCTCCGGAATGTCCTTAGTGATTCAGCAGCAGCCCCAGGCGCGGGGCTGTAATTCACATGGCTGATTTACAGGACAAGTGCAGCGGGGGTGGGAAGCTTTAGAGTCTCCAGGCAAATGGAAAATGGGAAACCCAAACATTTCTGTTCTACTCCTCCGTCGGTAACAAGCAGCAAACATCTCCCCTGCGCCTCCACACCATTAGTAGAAAGGATGTGAAGCCTCGGAGGCTAGAGTTTTGATTGCTACGAGTAGCGAAGCTGTGAGTCAGATACGGGGATTTTCCTAAGCAGACATTCCATTAAGAACATTACGGACCTCTCCCGCGCCCCCTCCAAAGGCACACTTTATTTATGTTCATATATGGTGTTGTTTTTAATCCTCTACCAAGTTCCTCTCAGAGCTCCCCACTTTGCAGTGCATTAGTTACCACGGAAACGATGAGGCCCCAGTGGGGTGGGCGTAGCTTAATTAACGGATGGAGAAAGTCATTTTGTGCAGTGGTTGGATCATTCTATATATATATGTATTCATATATTATATATTACATAAAAATAATTATAAATATACAATTATGAAATCCAGGACTTTAGGGAAATTCTGACAACTCAAGGAACTTTCCAAAGGAAAGAGTACACACAGTGAAGGTAAAAGGCTAGGAATGTGGAAGAGCCCAGCACACTACCTGGGCCATATGTTGTAACTTGGCAATTAAAAGAGAATATTGGGTGAAGGACCAAAAGGCCAGAATGGAAAGAACGCTGGCATGGCAGATGGGAGAGCTGGATTCTCACCCCGGACACGTCCCTGAGTCTGCACATCACTGCCTGAGTGACCGAGACCAAACGACTTCATCTCTCTGAGACTATTTCCTCATCAATTGAGAGGACCAAACAAAGTGTCCTAACCCCCTTTTCTGTGTGCACATCCAAAGATTCCAACCTTGCTTAGTCAACGGTCTTATCGTTGTCTGTAGAAGACTAGCATCTTGGGGCAAGGGGAAATCCATTCATCCCTTCACTTATCCATCCAACAATCACTTCTTAAGTATTCATGTTCGGCCAGGCTCTAATGCTGGATGAATTCTGCAGAAAGTTCAACTGTTAAGACTTCCGTTGAATGGTATTTTGGGAATACAGAGGTCTCATAGCATGGAAGCATATTGGAACATAGTGCAAACGTGGCCTTTTTCTCACCGGTCAACTCTCATATCTTAGCCAGAAACAAACACAGAATGGACCCCAAAGGACAGTTCCACAACTCCATCATCCAGGCATTGGGCCCCACGTGCTCAATTCCTTGTGTCCACTTTAACAGACCTATTGAGGTGGTGGAATTTATCTTCCTAAACTATATACGTTTCCCTCTGGAACTCAAATATCCTTGCTTAAGAGACAATCAGTGGGTCCTGCATGGCTATCCAGAAGTTCAGCATTAAAGACCCTAATCTGGGCCTCCCTGGTGGCGCAGTGGTTGAGAGTCCGCCTGCCGATGCAGGGGACACGGGTTCGTGCCCCGGTCCGGGAAGATCCCACGTGCCGCGGAGCGGCTGGGCCCGTGAACCATGGCCGCTGGGCCTGCGCGTCCGGAGCCTGTGCTCCGCAGCAGGAGAGGCCACAACAGTGAGAGGCCCACGTACCGCAAAAAAAAAAAAAAAGAGACACTAATCTGGTCTAGAAATTTCCCTGGGTATATGTTTGTTTGTTTGTTTCTGTCCCTACTTTATCCTCTCTCAAAGACCACAAATGAAAACTGAGGCTAAAATGATAGTCCAGATTCAAAGGTTATTTACTGGCAGTAAAATTCCTTCTGTTTTCCAAGAAGGACATCCCAGCGTTTTCTGTCTGGCAGGGTTTTCCCCAAGGACTTTAACCAAGAGTCCCTGTAAAAAGCAGGGTGGTTCAAGCAAACGTCAGCTGCCTGTCAGGGTCTGTTATGGGTTGTTCGGTGGTGATCCATTCCAACCTGCTCCACCATCTTGCCAGACGGGAGTTGTTTCCTCCATATTTAGGTGATGCTCAAAGAGAAGGAGTGACACACGCCTTGTCACGTAGATAGTGTGGATGATGCAAGTCCATGAGATTTCAGAGCACCGGGCAGTGCGGACAACAGTGTATGAGTCCGCAACAATGCTCTGTAACAAAACACCCCCAAATGCAGTAGATTGAAGTAACAGTTGTTAATAATTATGTAAATATTTATTTACGTAAGCATTATTGCTCCTGGGTCTGTGGGTCATCTGGGTCTTTCTGCCAATCTCAGTCGGGCCTGCTCACGCATCTGGTCAGCTGTGGCTTGGCTGGCTACTCTCAGCTGGACTCTCATGGTTGTCATCATGGCCTCAGCTGGGATGAGGGAGGATGGGACCATGTTTCAGGCGTAATGCTCCACCAAGCAGCTCAGGTGTGTTCTTACGGTTATTGCAAGAGAGCAAGCCCAATGCATAAGCACTTTTCCAGCCTCTGCTGCGTCACCCATCACATGTGCTAACAACCCATTGGTCAAATCAAGTCACATGGCTGAGCCAGGCATAGGGGTGGAGGTGGGGGCAGAAGGCCCTGCCTACAGTGAGAGGAGTGAAAGAGAGCATCATCAATGCAAGTAACCGACCAGAGTGGATCTCACATCCTCCGCACCCTTTCCCCCTCCATGGATGAAGGGAACATGGACGATGGGACTTTTTTATTCTGTCTCTTTTTTTTTCAGAGCAATATTTAACATTATGACTTTCATCTGTGAATAGCATTGAAAATAAGCCTATGTTCTAAGGAAGATGAAAAATGAAAATTTCTTGGTTAAGGTATATATGAAAGATCTGAACAGGATCTAGCTTTTAAACAATTACACAGTCTTGAAAACGAATAATGTATTTTTGTTTTCCTCTAAGGCAAATCCAGGATTTCCTTTGGACCTAGCTGGGTCTAAACAAGGAGCCAGTATCCAAATGTGAATCCTTACGACGTCAGATATTTATACAGTTTCTAGGAAGACCAACCAGCCACTACAAATGAACTAACTTCAAAGCAACCTTCTTTATAACCTTCTGGAGTAAGGATAAAATATAAAGTTTTCTAAGGAAGAGAAGAAATTAGTTAAACCACAAGGCCTGGGTTATTTCTCCTGGGTTACCTGATTAAAACCAACGATCCCAGTGGCTGGGCCAGTTGTGATTTTATGACACTCACATGCTCGCGTGGCACCTTGCCCTCCCAACACCAAACATCTGAATGTTCTGAGCATTTTATAGACCAAACATTTGGATGCTTGACCGCATTTTTCCATTTTCCGTTTGGGAAAGAATGAACACAGTCTGATGTCTGTCTCTCAGACTTCCTAAGAAGATGACCTTGGATGCCTTAGGGACAGCAGCAAGCCAAGCAGCACAGACTGCCAGGACTGTCCTTACAATTCGCCACCTAAAAGTCGTCCACGTCAGGTAGTCCAGAGAGTTGGAAAGGAAACTAATGCCAAAGAAATAAAGAAGGAATTGAGAATTTAGTACATGCCCACTAAGTGCTGGGCACTTTTACCTCTATTGTCCTAACCTAGGCCATCATCGGCTCCCACTTTCTATGTCAGGAAGACGAAGCTCCATGCGGTGCATGACTCACTCAGACTCGCACTGCAGCCTTGGCTGTCACACAGACGCCATCTTTCAAGTATCTAGTTAGACGCACACAAAAATCAGGTTGGAAGAGTTGTGAACACGGTTATTCCAAGAGAGCAAGCCCCAACGTATAAGCCTAAACCTCTGTCTGTTGTGTATGTGTGGCCACAGGCACCTGCACCCACAGCCCTGCTCGGCTCTGCACTGTCCCTGGAAGCATCCTCTGGACAAGTTACGGTGCCAGACACACTCTCCCCCGGAGCAACCATGTTCTGAGAGCTGACACGAGAAAACAGAAGGCTCTCCCTCCCCAGACACCACCCTTCACCCCTAAACGCCAGGGTTGCTACAGCTGCTGTTTAGACTCTGAGATCTGGTTCACAACAAAGTTCCCAACAGCAAAAACTCACACATTCAAAGGGAAAAACCATTCCACTTGAGCTAATTCCCTTTTCCATTGCCAGCAGTATCGCTGGGAGAACACGAAAGAGGATCAGAGTGATGGGGTTTGAGAGGACAGAACAATGGTCTGTGCTGCCCAGAACTCCCCGCCTGCCTTCAGCTCACGAGTTGATTAAGAAGCACATAAATCTGGACCAAATAAAGTACCAGATCTACACCTGGAATCAACCAACAGAAAAAACCCGGCCTCTCCAGTTTGGTTTCATTTTCAACAGGAGACTGTGATCATTTTACTTCCACCTGACGTGACAAACACTTGACTCCTGTCCTTTCCTCCCAGGAACCGCCCCCTGATGTTGGGGAGAGTGTTTTTAGGAGACGACCTCATTCTCCTAGACGGTGTCTGGCCTGAGCCATCACAACTCATCTGACTGACTTCACAGGAATTTCTTAAACGGAGTTGGCCTCTGCCTGCCTCGTTGTCAGAGAGGCTGTGATGAAAAGAGCCCCCATCTTCTGGAGGAACGTTACAAGCACCCAGGTGATCGGCCGTGCACCCGAGACCCAGCAGCCCTGCCCTCTGTCTGTGACGGGTCAAAGGGGCAGCTGTGCTCGGGGAGCCTGGCCAGTGACTGACGCTGCACACGTCTCTCCCCAAGTCAGACGGACCACGAATAATCGTGAGAAACCAGGAATGTCACTTTGCCTCTCCAAAGTCCAGTTTCCTGAGCTGCAAAATGGAAAAAAATATACCTGAGTCACAGCAGCATGGAGAGGGTTCAACTCCAAAACTAACAAAATGTTAATTATTTGCCTTTTTTTCTTGAGTAGACAAGACTGGGGGTGACACTGAAGAATGATGGTGTTGGTCTGATCATAGTAACAGCCACCATTTGGGAGCCAACCCTGTGCCAGGCATTGT
>NW_020174038.1:1477901-1527687 GCF_003031525.2 Neophocaena asiaeorientalis asiaeorientalis | reverse complement strand
CCCCTCCCTCCCATCCCTCCCATCCCTCCCTCCCTCCATCACCACAGCACAGCATCTTAAAGGACTGTCCAAAGGGTGGTTTGATCCGTTATTGGAAGAAGATAACGATTTAGTCATGTTGGGTCACCCAAGTGGAACTTCCTGACAGAGGTCATTGGGATGGATGATGCAGCAAAGATTGGGACCCAATCCTCCCAGGAGTTTAACTCCTTCCTGGGGCCATAGACTCCTTCTGGATTCAGGGTCAAGTGAACAATCTGCTTTCTTAGAATGGATAGAATGTCTGACTCCCAATGGCAATATGTTTGGACAGAGACCAGCTTCCTCAGAGGATTCGGTGTTAGGCACCTACCCTGTGCTTGGCAGTGTACCAGACATTAGAGGGCTTTAGAGAAGTAGAAACCTGCTCTTGGGGAGTCCAGATCCATCCATCCATCCATCTATCCAACCAATCACTCATTCATCCCAATATATTTATTCAGTTCCCATTATGTGTTTAGATCTATGCTACGTAGAGTCAGAAAGGGCTGCTGCCTTCCTGGAGCTTACATTCTAGTTGAATTGCCCTTAGGATGTACTTACAGAACAAGGGAAGCTAGTTTAGGATCAACAGATTGGGAGTTATCCGCCTGATAGGAGAATATTAGTCAACCTTTCTGTAAGGCAGTCCAGTAATGGGTATTAAAGGCTATAACATTTTATTTTCCCATTGATCCAGAAAAACTACTTCAAGAAATGCATCCTAAGGAAATCATCATATATGGAAATCATCGTATATGTGCTTAAAGATTTACTAATAAAGTTATTCATTGCAATATTGCTTAGAATAATTTTTTAAATTGGAAATAACCCACCTTGCCAATGAGAGATGAGCTAAATAATGGTACATTCCCACACTGGAGTATTGTGTGATCATTAAAGATTATGTTCTATACATATTGTTAAGTAAAAGTGTAGAATAAGACCTTACTTTGATTTTTAAAAATAATATGGGATTATATAGATGGATATAAATATACCGAATAAAACTGGGTCATCTTTAGGCTTTAAAATGGCTGTCATTTTCAAGCCAGAATTGAAGAGTAATGCATATCCAAATATATAATTAATATTGGATATATCTGAGCATTAAAATTTAGGGTGATATTATTTTCTTTATTTACCTATTCATATTTTTCTTAGATTTTCGTAAGTAAACGTGTTTTGCTAAACAAGGAGGAAAAAAGCTTTTCTTAAATGGTAAACTATACTGGACACTGTAGCAGTTAGAAGTCTGATCATTTTCCCTGAAGGAATTACCAAGTCCCCAGTGACTATTGTCAGAGACCCTTTGGATAGGCCCAGGACTGCTGTGATGTCCCCGGATGTCTCAAGAGCATCACATCTTCCTTAGTGAAACACAGAAACCCTACAGTCTCTTTTCAGCCAAAAATTCCCATCTCCTCTTCTTTGACTGAGATTCACCCACCAGCCACAGAAATGACAGGCTGGGGAAGGGCTGCAGAAGGGCTGGGGTCCTCGGTAAAAATGTCAGTCTTACCCACTCGACTTCGGTCTTTCTCACACGCCCACACACGCAAGCACGCATGACTGCCATCACAGTTCACCACGTATGGCTATGATACGACTGTATCTTGAACATGCTACGACCCTCCCCAGATGCCCTGACCGTGAACATGACGAGGGTACACTCACATCACTCCAGGCTGGCACCTGGTGGTGGAGGTGCTCCTGCATCTCCTCCATTCCTGTGGGATGTGCCCAGAGTGGCGTTTTCCTCATGTAAAGGAATGAACATCCCTGTCTTCTTCTGCTCCAGCCCCCTGTGGGTCCTTGCCCATCACTGTCGGTGCCCCATCTTCCACAGTTCTGCAGACCCCAGCTCCCAAGGTGCCAGGGCAGTCCAGGACGCCGTGCTCCCGTGGTTGGGCTACATCTCATGGCCTGGACTCTGCAACTCTGCAGCCTGTGCTCGGCAGCTCACAAAAGTGCCCCCTGGGAACCGTCTTTCGCCTTTCGTCTCTGGCTTTCCCCCTGGGGATTCCGCACAGTCCCAGAGGCTGGGTGGGGACCGACTCCCTGCCACTGCCTCCCCTTGTCTCTCCTTCTCTTCTCCTGCCAAACACCCTCCTCTTCTTTCAACAACGACCCCACACAGGGTGCGCAGGGACTCGTGCAAACTTAGGTTGGGACGTCCCCCAACCACCCTGGTGGAAGGGAGTGCTTGCCAGCTCTGCCCCGGGAAGAGCCCCCATCACACCATCATTAGCCAGTGCATCTCTGGATCTGCACAGGTGTCTTCACCGCAGACTGGAAGCTTGGGGCCACGAGGAGCATCACTCCACAGACCTAAAAGCAAAGATCTGTGTGGCAAAGACGGCCAAATGGAGGTGGACCGTTATGACGCCCTCCAACAAGACAGGGCAGAAGGGACACTGTGTGATGTCCTGAGTCAAGACACAAAAAGTAACTCAGCTGCCAGCAAGGCGGAAGCTCTCTTTCCCTTGGGAAGTGCATCTTCGGAGCTCCGAGCCTCACGGCAGAAGCCTGGTTCCTGAAGCCACCATGCTGAATCGCTCCGTGGAGGGGATGGCAAGCAGAGACAGACACCTGGGTGTCTCACGTCTTCCCATCACCTTCCGGACACGCGTCGTGAGGATTTCAGCCTTGGCCTCTGATGTCCTCAGGCTGACGCCGTGGGAGCAGAGACGGGCTGCCCGCCAAGCCCTACCCTCCGAGTTGCAGATCTGTGAGCAAAATAAGTATTGTCGTTGTCTTAAGCCACTGAGTTGCAGGCTGTTTGTTCCGCAGCCCAATCTGCAAAGCCTGGGCTCTGAAATTCCACGATCCCCGAGAACTGAGGAGCCCTCTCTCTTCCACCGGATGATGGAAAGTAAATCGTTAACCCTGGTACGACGGTATGTATTTTCCAGCCACAGGGTGAGTGGATCGCTCGCTGAGTAGAGTGTGCCTGGACGATGTTCGGCCCAAGCCCCTGGCCGAGGGGACTCGCCATTGCCGTCGAGACAGGAAGGCTGGGGGCTCAGGAGTGGCTGGCAGGTCAGGAACGGGTTTTGGGGGTGTGGACCCCAGACGCCTGTTAGACATCTGAGCCGAGAGGCCACGTTGGCAGCTGCACAGACAGACTTGGAGATGAGGGCTGAGGTCTGGGCTGGACACATAAATTTGTGGGTAAAAGTGCATAATAACCCCATTAACCTGGCAGGTGCCTCGACCTCCCTCGGTAAAATCATCACTGGGCTCGGTTAGTTGACAATGAATCCTATCGGCAGCCCCGCAGGATGCCTTTCTCGGTCCTGGGACAACCCTGTAGAATTCCTGTAGCAGGAAACACTTCCACGTCTACTCAGCTCCCAAATTCTCGAGCATAGGGCTGAGCCTTCACCCTCACCACTGTTTCTCCTTTGTTTACCCCGATCGGTCGCTCGTCCCAGGCCTAGTCTCTTAGAAGCTCCCCCAGGACGGCTGACATCTGTGAGAGGCACCGGCAAAAGGCCATTTCCTCCCCTCCATCCCCCTGCAGAATCAGCATCCCATTGGCCTCAGGCACCAGCCTTTCCATATGGAGGCCAAGGACCCTGGGGACGGCGGGAAGGTTGAGCAAGCACTGTCCTTGTGCAGCTGGGCTCAAACCAAAGATTGGGTTACTTTCTGGGATGCTCTGGGAGTGCTGGGCCAGCCTCTCCTCCTACCAGGCCCCAGGCAGGGTGGGGGTGGGGATGGGACTCAATGTTCCACAAATGAAGCAGAGAGCATCTCCTCTGAACAAGTGTCATATGGATCGAGCCCCGGTCCGTGACAGCACCTGCCACACCTGGACCAGATGATGGGAAACCCCTGCACGCCACCCTGCTGGCACCGGAAGGAACATGCCTTTTCTCACGGGCCATCTGGACACGCTTTGGGGCATATCAGGAAAGGACCTGGATCTGCACCTTCTCTGGTCCTAGGAGCTGCTGAATTCTCATGTTTTATGGGAGATTTTCTCGTCCAAATAGTCCCAGGTTTCTGAGCGGGAACACGATGCGTCTGCCTCAAACCTTTGGCCTTTGGACACACGCCCCAAGTCCAGCCAGCAAACCTTGATCTAAAACAGCCTGGGCTGCTGCCCGCTACCTCCAGCGAGATGGAAAACAAGCAGCTGGACGATCCTGCCTGAGCGAGAACAGAGAGCCAGGGAAGTGCTGGGAACATCGCTCCCGACTCACCACGCGAGCTCTCCTGCAGCCTCCACTCTCCCCTGATGGCGAACACGGGTCCCCTCGCGGCATCCTCCCTGCTCCCCTGTGTCTATCTCGTTTCTCAAGAGTTCATGTCGGGGATTCTGGTTCCCTCCTGAGCAGTTTGAATCCCAGCTTCCCATGAGCTTTTGTTTGTATTTGTAAATAGCTTTAATCCTTTCCTCTTTTTCTAAAAGTGTTTTAGGGCCCATGTGTATTGTTTACTTCAGGGCAGTCAAGTCAGAATTTGGCATGGTGAGGAAATTCAAACTTGCTCTGCCCTGTAGGATGAGAGGGGACAGGATGGTGTGGTAGGAACCCAGCACGCTGAGAGGTGGGAGGAAGTCTCGAGCCGGCTCTAGGACCCCAGGCAGAGTTCCAACATTGCTGAAGCCCTGCTTCCTCTCCTGTAAGATCCAGGGGAGCAAATTGAAGTGCTCCCCCAGGTAAGTAAGGGCCCCTGTGAGGTGCTGAGCTGAGTACGCTGTGCCGGCCGTGCACACACCTCTCCCCTCTCCACCCAGCTCTCTCCTACCCGCAGTCCTTCTAGCCCCAAATGCTGGATGGCACAGCACTGCTCACAGCAGCCAAGACCTGGGGACAGCCACAATGTCCATCAGTGGATGAGTGGATGAAGAAGACGTGGTACATACACACAACAAAGTACTATTCACCCATGAGAAAGAAGGAAAGTCTGCCACTGGCAACAACAGGGCTGGAGCTTGAGAGCACTGGGCTGAGACAAGCCAGACAGAGAAAGACAGACCCTGCATGGTACCACTTATATGTGGAATCTACAATAAAAGAGTCAAGTTCATTGAAACAGAGAGTAAAAAAGTGCTTGCCAGGGGCTGTGGGCTGGAGGAAGTAGGCAGAGATTGGTAAAAGGATATAAACGTCCAGCTGTCAGATGCATAAGGGTGAGGCTCTCATGGACACATGGTGATAGAGTTGAAAACACTGTGTTGTATAATTGAAATTTGCTAAGAGAGGAGCACTTAAATGTCCTCACACATTAGGAATTACTAGTAATCACTGCTGAGCGGAGGTGCACCCAAGCAAAAGTCTCCAAACACCTTCTTACTCCCAGGTCCTACATCCGCCCCCCATCACCCCATCTACCCCCGCATGAGGCCTGGCTTGGAGGGAACAAGGAGGTTTCATCCACCTCTGAGGGAAAATTCTTGCGATGCAAATGGACCTTGGCAAGAAGGACCTACGTGGGCGGAGACTATTCCGTCCACATGGCTTCAGTCCGCAGAGCAAACACAGAGAGATGATGCTCGAGGCCAGGCTGGCGCCATTCCTGAGGCCAAGAGAAATGGTCGAAATGAAAACCAATAGCAAGGGGGCTCCATTCATTGAAGAAAGAGCCATTAAGTGCCCACTGAGTGCCAGGCCCTGAGGGTCCAGAATTAGACACAATAGGCTCAGGGTTCCAGGAGACTGTATTCTCATGGGAGAGAGGCAGGCTGTAAAGCAGTAAACAGAAAACATGTGTCATGTGGTGCTAAATTGCTGGGGAAGAAAAATAAAGAGAGGTCAGTCAGCGACGACTGAAGTAGGAACGTGAGCTTGAGTCCAAGCTGGGAAGGACGGGCGGGTCCTGAGGGCCAGCTGCCCAGGGTAAACACCGACGGCCGGGCGCTGGGACAAAAGTCATGGTCTCTGGGGGGTGATGCGGGGCCCTGCATCCCCAGGGCCACATGTCCTAACATTTGGGAAATCGTCATCATAAAACTGAGGGACACTGGCTCACAGCTGTGTGTCACTTGGACATGAGTGGTTTGGCCTGGTCAGTACCTTAAGAATTCCTTCCCTTCCAGGACTGTCCAGTCTGCCCGGACAGAACATTCCCTGTCACCCTACAGCTGCAACATCACACATTATGTCACCTGCCTGCCTCTGCAGGCTTCTGAGCTCACAACTAACCCATCATTGCTTCCAGCTGATCCGGCTGACTTTCCCGGCAGCAGCCACATGGGAACCACCCAGGGGACTGGTTAAAACTAGGGATTCCTGGAGCCACCCTCAGAGTTTGGTTCTGTGGGTCTGAAGTGAGAATCTGTGGTGGATGTTTGCAGTAACGCCCCCCTGCCGTGGGCTCACAGCTCTCATATCCATGACCTGTGGAGGTCCCGCCCTACAAACACCCTGGGCTTGTCCCTGTGACTTGGTTTACCAATAAGACATCAGCAAACGTGACACTGGAAGAGACTTGAAAGGCGCCTGTTCTTTGTGGCTCATCCTCTGGCTTCACCTACATCTGGGGCTCTGTGTGAACAAGCCCCAGCTGACCTGCTGGAGATATGTGGCCCAGCTGCATGGGTCGCCCAGCCAACAGACTGCCAACCACCAGCCACGTGCAGGAGGCCTTCCTAGACAAACCAGGACTCAGTCCACCTGCAAGCTGACCATGGTGCCTAAGTGAACCTACCAAGATCAGATGAGCAGGAACAGAGCGGAAGACGCCCATGGAATCGTGAGCTAAACACATGGCGGATGTTTTAAGCCATTAAGTTTTGAAGTCGGTTGTTACACAGCAAGAGCTAACTGATACAAGCTCCCAGAATCTAATTTTCTAAGCCCTCCAGGCGTGGCTGACGGTGCAGTTGTGTTTGCCTTCATCACCAGCACCTCCTGCCTGCGTTTCCTCCAGATGTCATCACGTGGGCACAGCGGGGGCCCTGCTGAGGGAGCAGGCATGGTGAAGGGGCCTCCACTGGGGCCCCTGCACTGAGACCTTCTTGCTCTCAGTTCCCAGAGACAGTGGGGTCTGGGAATGTTGGTCTGGCCCCACCAATGACAGAAAGGCTTGGCATTTTTCAGGTTAATTCCAGACACAGATGATATAGGGGAACCATCAGGATAAACAGCCTCAGAATAGTTCCGTGTCAGATGTGGACACATAGAAGGTATAGTAGGGGACACTCAGGTCTTCTGTCTCTTGGAAACCTGAGCCTGAAGGAGACCAAATCTGCCAGGACAGAGATACAACATCCCTGCAAGAGATGGCTGGGCGCCAGGGGAGCACGGGCTCTCCCCGGCGAACAGCAGAGACCAGTGTGTGGGAGGAGGACGAGCGGCCAGAGAGTGACCGTGACCTGCCCCTCCCCTGGGCCCCGCCTCTCTACAGGCCCAGCCGGGAAAATATCCCTCCCACGTTTCACAACTGGAAAACGAAATGCATTCAAAAATCCGGGGAAGAAAGATGGCTTTCCGGCAGCAAAGTTATTCTCCTGGTCAGTGCCCTAAATATTGGAATAAGAGTGTAGGACTTGTGAACCCAGGGAGTGCCATGCCTTCAGGCCAACCCCCTCTTCCGTGCGGGACCTGCAGACGCCCAAGGGCAGGGCTGCCTCTGTCTCCCTCATGTTCTTGCCTGAGGTCCAGCCCTTGGTCCCATTGAGAAGCTCTTCCTAACAGCCACAGAACTCTTGTCAATAATTGGCTTTTTCTCCTAGACTAAACATTGCAATGACAATTCTATAAGACGTCCACTCACACACACACAAACACACACACACACACACACACATATTCATCTGGAGAAATACAACTGAGAAAATGGCTACATGAGCAAAATGATTTTAGAGAATGCCCTTCCATCACCAGGAGCGGCTGTGTGGTGGAGGAGTGGATGCGTCTCTGGATGGGCGCTCCTGACTCAGCTATGGAACCTTGGAGCGGGCGCTCCCCCACCTCGCTGTAAAATGAGGGCCGGGCTGCAGGAAACCTGGAGCCGGGTCCCCCTCTGCTTCCCACTATGCAGGGGTCCTGCCGCGAGCTCAGCCTGGCACGACCAGCCCCAGTCGAGCTGCCCACTCACAGTAATAGGTAAGGTGCAGGTAAGGGTCCTCTGTGGCACTGACATCAAAGAACAGAGGCTCAAGAGAAATCAGATCATCAGACTCTCAAGTTTTCCTCCTCTCTACAAAGGGGCTGCCTCTAGCACCCGCCTCCGGGGGTAGTGGTGACTCCCTGAGGTCAAGGCTATAAGGACGGGAGTTCAGGGTCTGGCAGACAGGCATCAGCTGCCGCGGCTGCTCACAGGGATCAGGGGAATCAGGCTCCCACCTGGTAACACTGGTCCCTGACAGTGGCCTCAGGGCCCTTGGATGAGCCGTGGGTCCCCTCTCCCCTCTGACCCTTCCAAGCGGGAGTTTAGTCCTGTTCAGTCAAAATCTCTCAAGGGTCTTCTACAAGGGACACAGAAGTGTCTCTGCACACAAGACAGGGTCTCTGCACAAGTGCCTCAGTCCAGCAGGAAGCCCCGACGCCCAGTTCAACGGGGCAAGAGGCGTGCCGACGGCCAGGCTGAAGTGCACCCATGGGCACACTGCGTACAGCTGCCCAAAAGGCGCCCTGGTGCCTGATGCTCCAGGACTGAGTCTTCACGCTGAAGCTGCTGGTGCCCCCAGCCCTCGGGCCCCATCGGGACTCTGCAGGCACCTTGCCTGGCATTAAAATCACTGCACCACCCGAGAGGGAGAAGAAATCACTGTCCTGAGACAGCAGCTCCCAGCCAACACCGGGCAGGAAGCGGCGGACAGACACGTGTGCAGGGCGGCTCAGAGGTGAGGTGGAGCTCTGGGCACCCACCAGGTACCACCTCCTTTCATCCACTGGTGATGCTGGGCTGCACCCCCGCCGGCCACTTCCTGCCACTGCCTCACTCCACCTTCCAAATAAGCCACTTTCTCTGGAACTCTTGGCTGGGGTCTGCTTCTGGGGGGATTCGGCTTAATCAAAGCCTAGCTGTTGTTTCTCTCCAGCACCATGCAGACCCTGGAGGCCACGAATCTGTCCTTCCCTTCCTCCCCCTGCAGGCCTGGCTCCTCCGCAGCGCACCCCAGCCCTGCATCAACCTCCGTGGGATGTGAACCCGTCAGGTCACCAGCATCTCCTCGTCTGCCTCACCTGCCTGAACTGTGAGAGCGTTCACGTCAGAGCCACCCCTGGGTTTGCTCCTTCCTCTGGACCCACCCTGGAGGCTGGCGTCCCCCGGGCGGAGCCTCTAGAATCAGCTCAGGACACTGCCCGCCCAGCACTGAGCCTTCGCGGCGTCCCAGCACCTTGAAACCCCTGCCCGACCTCCTCATCGTCAGCTGGCAGCTGGGGAACAAGTCCAGGCCACCCGGCATGGTTCCAGGTCAGCATCTAGAACTCCAGCCCAGGGAACTCATCCCTAAGCCTGGTCCTCACGTCCTCAGCTCCTGACCTCCTGCCTCTCCCCACTGGCCATCGTTGCACCCGGCTTGACGGCTACTCTTGTTTTTCTAACCTGATGCCTGCGGGCATCTTCTCTTTGAGTCTGGTCCCAGGCACACTATCTGGCTGTGAGGACAGCAACAAAGATGCTATTTCTGATTTGGTGGAGGATTCAGGTAAGTGCATGAGCAATTACAACCCACTGTGACAAGTTCCAAGGCGGGGAGTCCAGTGCCACGGGAGCCCCGAAGGGCACCGAGGGTGACGTCAATGCCCTAAGAGCTCACCAGGGCAAGAGGGGGCGGGAGAGGCGTGTGAATGGCCAGGAGCAGCATCTATAAAGATTAGACGGGAGAAAAGACTCTCCAATGAACTCCATGCTGCAGAGCTGGGACTTAGCAGTAGAGCCTGACAATACGTAATGATACATCCTCCCTCAGCTAAAACAAGAATTTAAATATTTAAACTTGTGGGTGGTCAGTTCACTAGCAAGCTTTGTTTTCTCACGGGACTCCTACCTCTGAGTTCCTCCTTCTGCATCACTCCATCTCTGCAGGGGATAAACACCACTGCCCACAGAACAATTTGGAAGACATCAACCAAGGTGCAAACAGTCTAATTCAGCCCTCTGTGTGGGCTGCACCTACTGTGAGCTCTGGGCAGCTGGGTTCATGGCTGAGCTTCCTGCTCTGAGTAAAGGCAGGAGGCTTAGTGAATAGAGGGTAAAACCAGCGGGTGGAAACCTGCACCTGACCAGCTCTGCCAGCTCCCCGCCCCAGGCAGTGACGGAAAGTTCCAGAAGAGAAGCCTCACTAGCCTCACCTAGTCCACCAGCTCGAAGGGCTCCACCTCACCTCTTTGTGGGGCTGCCTTGTCCAGCCAGGACCCAAGTCCCACCCCTCAGGGATGGGGCCAGGAAGAGACTCGGGGGATCTGCCCCTGTCTAGACACTGGGCCTTGCAGAACTTGCGTGAATTGGCCTTCTTTATCATCATGTCTTCTCTGAGTCCTGTCAACCCAGTGGGGCTGGGGTGGGAGTGGGGAGGGTGTTTGCTGAGGGGAATAAAAGGAGGGTCTCAGAATCTGGAGAGGTGGACAGGAAGGGACAGGAGGAGGGTGGGAGAGGAAGGCTGGCGTTGGAGTGATTCACGTTGGGAGAGATTGACAGAATCTGAGAGGTACGGAGGTCTGGGAGGGTGCTTTTGTGTGTGAGTTGACACTTGGAAAAAGGAAAGTGTCCCTATCCACCCCACCCTGACACACACACGCATGCACACACAAGCACACATTCCCTCTTTGCCCCTCCCCACAACCCTCCCGCACAACATGGTTGCCCTCATACCGACGAGGAAACTTACACAGTCCCCCAAGCTAGTCACCTCCCCGAGGGCACCTTCTAAATCACTGAAGAAGGAGATTATGGAGATGCCTTGTCCAGAAATGCAAAGAGCAGACTGGATGTCAGTTGTCCGGGTGAATCTGGATGCAGTCCCACTGGAAGGATGGAATGGCCATGCCAAGTTCTGCCTAGTACCAGGGTTTCATTAAAAAACAAACAAACAAAAAAACTTCTTTAACCTGAGTCTCTTTAATGGTCATTTGTTCCACTAATCCCTGGTCCTCTAGTTGTCTTGGGGAAGAATGTGGGACGGGTTGTTGTCCCCATATCCCATCCCCACCCCATCTTTAGAAAGATGGAGTAAAGCATTCGACGCTCCCTGACATCTGTGTTTTCCAAATGCCACCCATTTCCACGTTCTCCCTCCAAACACCCCACTGCATCTCACCCTCAAGATCACAGGCGAGATCCCTCCCGAGGCACATGTCACATTCCTTGTGAGGGAGTCCTAGGGTGTGGGGAAGACAGAGCATCACTGCTGTGTCTGTGCCCACGGAGGATGGGGGCACAGGCCAGTGGAGGAGCAAGAGGCAACTGGGGAGGAAAATGGAGCCACTCTCAGATCCACTGCTTTTACACACCAAGGACATCAGCAACTTTGTAGGAAACGGAACACCCTTTCCTCCGAGGCTTCCCTCAATCAACCGTGTGCGTGTGCCGACCACCTAACTTCTCACACTGTGCGTGTGTGTGTGTGTGCATGTGTGGATACATGTATTAATTTATCTGTTTATTAGTAAATTCACACTAGAACTAGAAGGCTGTCTAGAACTGAAAGAGTCGAGAGCAGGGCACAGTGAACACCAGTACTGGAGCCAGATCCAGCCAGTTGTTGCTTTTTTATAGCCTACCAGCTAAGAAGGGTTTTACATATTTTAATGGTTACATTTTAAAGGGTTATATGAATACCTACATCGTAGTCTCAATTTTACCCATTGGTTGGCAAAGCCTGAAATATTTACTCTCAAAAACATTTGCCAACCCCTGTTCTAGAACAGTGACTCTCGGAGCCAAAGTAATAGGCAGGGAGAATGTGAACATCAGAATCTTTGAGTGGGGTTTTCCTGGCAGTGCAGTGGTTAAGAATCCACTTGCTAACACAGGGGACACAGGTTTGAGCTCTGGTCTGGGAAGATCTCACATGCCACGGAGCAACTAAGCCTGTGCACCACAACTACTGAGCCTGTGCTCTAGAGCCCACGAGCCACACAACTACTGAGCCCGCAAGCCACAACTACTGAAGCCCTCGCGCCTGGAGCCCGTGCCCCGCAACAAGAGAAGCCACCGCAATGAGAAGTCCACGCACCGCAATAAAGAGTAGCCCCCGCTCCCAGCAACTAGAGAGAGAGCCCGCACACGGCAAAGAAGATCCAATGCAGCCAGAAATAAATAAATAAATTTTAAAAACAAATAAATAAATATATACACCCCCACAAATAAAATCTTTGCGTGGGAGTTGGGATGCACTGCGTAGTCGGAAAAGCATATTCTAGCCCCCTGATCAAGGAATTCCAGCTGTAGACGTAACCTGGAGAAACACTCCGCGTGTGAAAGGAAGATCGCAGCCACATTGCTCCTGACGTTAATGAAAAAAGGGAAATTGAAAACTAAATTATGGTATGTTAATATAATGGAAATCCGCACAACAGCAAGAAAAATAACCCAGACCTAGATGCATGTCACTATGAGCAGACTTCAAAAATATCAGCGTAGTTGAAAAAAGCAATTGCAGAATGATCCATATATTTTGAAACCGATTGTACAAATTTACAAATAAAAGTTCACAATAATACTATGTATTGTTCTTACGTACATATGTGTGTATACATATATATATGTGAAAAGATGTCAAAAATGGACGGTAGGAATGTACACCTAACTTCCACATTTTTGCCTCCAGGAAAAAAGGAGGGAAAGCAGGGAGGGAGGTGAGAAGTGGGATGAAACCGTGGGTACCAAGGGAACGTCAAGTGTACCAATAATATACATTCTTACACACACCACACTTACACACAAAACATGAAGTAAAAAGGATAAAATGCAAATACAAGTTCCGAGTAGTTGGAAGACAGGTACCTGTCTTAATATTCTTATCTCCAAATTCACAGAGTGTATGCTAAAATTACCATTGTTTTGATTTGCTCTTTCCCACTACAATTTACTTTGAAATTCTAAGCGACTAAAGAACGGTGTGAGGCTTTTAGTCTAATCGAAGGGAGCGGATATTTAAAAATTTGAGAAACACTAACCTGAAGCAGTGGCTTTCAAATTTTTTTTTTTTTTTTTTTTGAGGGCCTCTCACTGTTGTGACCTCTCCCGTTGCGGAGCACAGGCTCCGGACGCGCAGGCTCAGCGGCCATGGCTCACGGGCCCAGCCGCTCCGCGGCACGTGGGATCTTCCCGGACCAGGGCTCGAACCCGTGTCCCCTGCATCGGCAGGCAGACTCTCAACCACCACGCCACCAGGGAAGCCCGGTTTTCAATTTTTAAACCAACCTCATTGAAGTATAATTTACATACAACACATTTCACCCATTTTAATATACAGTTCCAAGAACAAAAACACTAATTCAAAAAGATTCACGCACCCCTATGTTCATAGCAGCACTATTTACAATAGCCAAGACATGGAAGCAACATAAGCGTCCACCAACAGAGGAATGGATAAAAAAGAGGTGGTACATATATACAATGGAATACTACTCAGCCATAAAAAGAACAAAATTTTGCTGTTTGCAGCAACATTGATGGACTTGGAGGGCATTATGCTAAGTGAAATAAGTCAGACAGAGAAAGACAAATACTGTATGATATCATTTACACGTGGAATCTAAGGAATACAACAAACTAGTGAATAAAGCAAAAAAGAAGTGGACTCACAGGTATAGAGAACAAACTAGTGGTTATAGGGATGGGAAGGGGCAGCCAGGCAGGTAATATAGGGGTGCAGGAGTGGGCGATACAAACTACTGGGTGTAAGACAGGCTAAAGGATGTATTGTACAACACGGGGAAAACAGCCAATACTTTGTAATAACTGTAAATGGAAAGTAACCTTTCACAATTGTATAAGAATTTTAAAAATGTAAAGAAACAACTTGTAAAGAGATGGTATAGATTAATAGCACTAATTGTGCAACCAAATATTATGTTAACCAAAATAAACCATTATGTAATTGCCTTGAAATATAAACTGAATAAACTCTTCATCTCAAAAAATATATATATATATATATATACATTTCCTTGAGTTTTGCCAAATACATACAACACACCGTGAAACAACCACCACAATGAACACACAGAACATTTCTATCCCCCAAACCTCTTCCCTCCTTCTGCTGATCCCTTCCCCAACCCCCGGCAACCATGGATCTAATTTCTGAGTGGATTTCAATTTTTTTTTTCATAAAACGCTTCCTTCAAGCAGCCATTTGTTGGGAAGTCCAGGAAGCGAACTCTGTGAGGTCTGAGCTGTGCTGGATGGAATGGGGTGGGGGGTGGACAGGAGTGCCAACCCTGTCTGGAAACCACAGGAGCCCAGCCGTGGTTTCCTACTTCCTGAAAATGAGCACCACTTTCAACGCAGAGCATCTCTCATACCGCACATGAGAGCAGCTGCCCTTTTATTACGTCTTGAATGACAAAACACCTGTGTAGAGATAGAGTCATTGGCCCATCACGGTCTGGAGGGCATCTGTTCTAAGAGAATTTAGTCCAACCTCTGATCTTACAGACGAGCAAACTGGGACTCAGCTTTGAGGCGGCATTTGCCTGAACTCACACAGCTGGAGGGTGTGAATCAGCCTGAGGGAAGGGACATCTGGTCAACCCCGTCACGGACTCAGCAATTCCAACTACATGCCTGATCCCTTCCGACTGCACCACTCTGCCCCCAGAAGTCAAAATAGATGTGCCCACTGTCCCCTCCCAGGCAAGTGGTACCCCAGAATGCTGAGTGCAGAACTGGGATGGGCTTCACTATCCCAAAGACCGTGGAGAAATCCAGGAGGTGACTTTTCCACAAATCAAAAAGGTGGCCAAAGAGTTGTCTGCCTTTCAGGTGCGCTGGTCAAACGGTACGAGTCACAGTGCAAAGTCAAGGAACAGGACCCAGTCCAGTGTCCTGTGTATGACAGACATTCAAATAACAGCTGCCCCACTTCCGCAGAGTACGTGCAAAGTCTCAAGAGGACATTTCTTCCCACCCTAACAACAAGGGAAGGCCAGGAAACCTACAAAAGTGTAATTTTTTTGAGTCCATCAGAGAGTTGAATGTAGCCGAGTGAACGAAATTCCAAAGGATGGAGGAGAGATGGGACACAACCTGTCTCACCTTCGTCCCCGCCCAGCTGCCTGACAGAAGTAGGTGAGCAGAAATCAGCTAAAATTTAATGAATTCTGGAAGTCAAGTGTGGATCAGCATGTCAGTTTAGAATTACTGGGAGTCCCAGACACAGTGAGAGTTCACAGTCACTCACAAATTCTTTGCCGCGGGCCTTCACCCATGGGGAAGATGGGTGCAACGAGCATCCCGCTGCCCCTCCAGTCCAGGCCCCACACCCAGCCCACTTCCCACACCCTCCTTCGGGTGAAACAATGACTTTAAGCTGCTGGAGTAGGGAGGAAATGCTCCTGAGACCAGAACCTTTGCACCAATACAGAGCTGAGGTCTGCTGCTGCTGGGGGAGGGGCAGGAACGTCTCTCCCAACCAAGATTCAACACAGATAAACGCTGCAGAGTTTGATTTCCATGGGAGTTGGGGCGGGGGGCGGGAGATGTGCTGATAAATCACTGTCTCTGAGACACACAGACTCCACCAAAGCCCGAGGCTAGACCCTCCCCAACATGAGCACCAATCTGTTACTGGGGGGTGTCAAGATCGTGGAGAACTGACCACACAGGTGTCACTGAAAGCTGAGTGTGGAACAGGAACCCTGCCCCCCAAGCTCTCCCATCCCTACACTAAGCCCAAGACAACAGCAGCCCACTGGTGGAGGAGTCTGAAGCCTGTGGTGTCCTGGAGGAAGCAAACTCAAAACCTACGTAGAATGACTCAACCACCCGGGCTGACTGCCTGACAGGAGAGGCAGGCCCTTTTCTGAGCATAAATATGATTTATTTCAGTCTTGACTATCTTTCTACAGACAGTGTCTGGCATGCAATCAAAAATTTTGGATACACAAAAAAAGCAAGAAAGAGCAACCCACTGTAGAGAGATAAAACAACCAATAGAATCAGACTCAGATGACTCAGACGTGGGAACTGTCAGACACAGACTTTAAAATAACTATGATGACTACATTGAAAAATCTAATGGGAAAATTGAACATGGATCTAATGAACCAAATGGGGACATGAACCAACAGGGAGTTTCAGCAGAGCGGCAAGAAGAGTCATCTGGAAGTGTTAGAAAAGTAAAATACAATTCCAGAGATTAATTCTTTTTCTGGCCTTATTGGCAGGCTGGATACGGCTGAGAAAGGAATCAATGAACTTGAAGATAGGTCAATAAAAATTATACACACTGAAACCCAGAAAGAAAAAAAGAGGGAAAAAATGGAACAAACTGGCAGAAACTGTGAGACACTCTCAAGAGGACATACATGTAATTGAGGAAGAGAGAGAGAGAGAACCGAACAGAAGAAACAGTTTTTTTTGTCCTCCTTTATGTAATATTTCTTTTCCTCTGGCTGCCTTCCAGTTTTTATCTTTGGATTTATCAGCAGTTTGTCTACGGAGTGTGTGTGTGTTTTGTATTTTTCCTGATCTGGTTACACCAAGCCTCTTGCTTGTGCTCTTTAGACAAGTCTCGGTCATTGTCTCTTCAAGTATTTCAAGTACTGGGATTTGCTTAAAGAAATGAAGAGTGAAAAATGGTAAAACTGAAGGTAAATTCGAAGCACATATTTTTATAGAATAGTTTTGGTCTCAGATGAGAAAACATATTAAGTTGGTAACAATAGAGCCAGGAGCAAACAATAGTGGTGGGTCTTCTAAGTATCAGTAGTAACAATTCTATTCTAGACATTGCAGAGATAGTCAAGCCCACCACCTAACCCACTGCTCCCATTCCTTCTCATTAAGTCCCAAGGGCCCATCGCTCATTATGGTTCAAGAGATCATCAGAGGTTGTCCTGTTCAAAGTAGAGGATGCCCTACATCACATCTACTCAGCCCACCTCTGATTCTAACCTGCTTCACGGGCAGTTCCTTGAGAGCACAGACTCACCTCTCACTGACAGCTTCTCACCTCAAGCCCATTCCACCAGTGTATCCACTTTTCCACCCTAGAACCTTCTGCAACAGGGGTCCCCAACCCCCGGGGCCATGGACTGGTTAGGTACCGGTCTGCGGCCTGTTAGGAACCGGGCCGCACAGCAGGAGGCGAGTGGTGGGCGAGTGAGTGAAGCTTCATCTACCGCCCCCTACTGCTCGCATTACTGCCTGAACCATCCCCCACTCTCCCTTCTGTGGAAAAGTTATCTTCCACAAAGCCAGTCCCTGGGGTCAAAAAAGTTGGGGACTGCTGTTCTACAACACTACAGGACCCTCCAAAGCCCAGCACCAGAGCAGCCAGGATGGCAGGGAAGTCAACACCCTGGGGGCTACCCACAACCATGAGGGCATGAGAGGCTGGTGGTAAGTACCCTGGCCTCTCATCCTTCAGGGGGACATGCTCTATGCTTCTCAGATGTCTTAGCACAATTGAGCTCTGCTTCTTACAGTAGCACACCCTCATCTTGATTCCTTCTCCTCCCCTGTCTCACCCTCCTGCCTCCTGGGATGATCACCTCCCAGAAAACTGTCTGCACCCAAGCTGTGGTCTCAGGCTCTACTCTAACCAAGGGAGATTCCATTACTGGTGACTCAGGACCTCAGCACTGTCTGGCTGCATCAGCCCAGAAAGAGCCCTTCTTGTTGCCGCCAGGCCCACCAGGGAACAGACACGTGTGCCAGAAAGAACCACTCAGCTTCATTATTCTGAAGAACAAGCCAACCGCTAATGCTAGGGAGAGGGAGGTGGCAGGGTGAGTGCCGCCCTCCCAGGGACCGGTTATTGCTCTGCATTCTTTCCACTGACATGAACACCCAGAGGAGCCGAGAACATGTGGTTGAAGAGCCAACTGTCCTCGAGTTGTCTTCTTCCCAGGCCTCCATCAGACACACGCAAGTACACAGACACACTGCAGTGTCCTAAAAGGGAATCTTCTGTCATGTCAAATCATGACAAATTTATGGCAGGTTTTGGACCTGGACTGTCCTCAACCCATCTCTCTACGCTTTTCAGAGTGGAGAGTCAGGGCCATGTGCCCCAGAACCCAATGACCCCCATGACTAAAGGCAGGCGAGGCACATGACAAGCCCAGCCTGGGAGCAGTTCCCCAGGCAGCTCAGCCAGCCAAGACCTCCCCACTCCCTGTGCACCCTGACCCCTGTGATGAGTCACCTAGCCCGGCCACCAATCCATCAAGAGAGAAAAGACAGCCCTCTCCCTTTTAGGAGCAAAACATCTTCCTCAAAGCACTGGACTTGGGGCCATTCAGAGACTCGTGGAGGGCTTCCCAAGGAAACAGTAGGACCGTTTAGAGCTTCGCAATTCTTCCAACTCCAGGCTAAACCCCATGGAGAGTCGCTTGTGTGCAAATAAGGCACCAAGTGAGATACAGAGAGATTTCAGTCTAACGGGAAAAATGACACCTAACAGCACAGGAAGATGCTGCCCATGGGCTTTTTCAAAAAGGGTTTTCAGGGACTTCCCTGGTGGCACAGTGGTTAAGAATCCGCCTGCCAATGCAGGGGACATGGGTTCAAGCCCTGGTCCAGGAAGACCCCACTTGCCGCGGAGCAACTAGGCCCATGTGCCACAACTACTGAGCCTGAGCTCTAGAGCCTGCGAGCCACAACTACTGAGGCCTGCGCGCCTAGAGCCCACGCTCTGCAACTAAGAGAAGCCACCGCAATGAGAAGCCTGTGCACCGCAACGAAGAGTAGCCCCCGCTCGCTGCAACTAGAGAAAGCCCGCGCACAGCAGCAAAGACCCAACACAGCCAAAAATTATTCAAGTGTGACAGGTGCGACAGGGTGTAACTGTGGACCCAATTTTCAAGTGGAAAACTGAGTTAACAGTGTCCCAAATCCAGAAGTAGCAAAAGTAAAATCACTAGGTTAAGAAATAGTACTTAGTAAGAGTTTCTTGTGCATATTAAAAACAGTTTGCAAACTGGGAGCTTTCAAATTTAAAACTGATATGACGCTCAGGGGCGTGACGTTACAGGATGGTTTATAAAGCGAAAATGGGGAGATTGTTTCATCTTTACAGTAATGGGTGATGACAGTGGGGGTGTCCAGGTGGCAGGGGGTTGGTTTCAAGTGATTATCTGATACATTTTTAGGAAGGTGACCTAGTTTTCTTTTATGATTCTCAGAGACATTTATAAGAAATAGCCCAAGTATGAGCTAGGTTTAGTCCTGCTTATGTGGCTTATGGGAATTCTCAGCTCTGGTCTCCATTTTGTATTTAATTTTGACAACAGACACTAAGGGACCTAAAGACCAGTGAGAAGTTTAATGAAGGTCCAAAGCGTGTTTTTTCCTATGGGAAGAGAAGCATTCTCTCTGAGCTCTGCCCATGCTCCTGGGAAGCCCCAATCTAAGAACGCACCTCCTTTTATAAGGTCGAGCCAAGATGGAGAATCTGTCTGCTGCAGGCACCTGCGCTGGCCTCGAGCCCCCAGGGAACAACTCACTCAGCAGACATTAGGGACCCACACAGAACCCCAGTCATGACATTACCTTTAAAAGCCATAGAACTGCTTTAAAAATATATATATATCTGAAGCTGAACCTCAGAAAGGTGCCATGATTAAAGATGGGAGGAGATCTAGACTCTCCTGACCCTCTCCGCTTTGAGGATCACTCCTCTAAGGCACCCTGAGGTGTTCAGCTACATCACCTGGGCTTTTCCAGTCTCGAAAGATTTTCCAGCTCAAAGATCCACATCTCAGCACATTCCCAGGCTGAAATGAAGGTGCTGCAAGTTCCTCAGCCTTCCTCCATGGAGAGGTGGGGGGACTGCCTTAGTGACTGGCCTGTCCAAAAGAACGGGGCAAAAATGATTTTCTAAGACTTCGGAGCTGAGGTCGTGAGAAGCCTTTCCAGAGAAAGACAAATATCAGATATCTATTATACGCGGAATGTAAAAAAAAAAAATACAGATGAACTTATTTACAAAACAGAAACAGACTTAGAGAGCGAACTTATGGTTACCGGGGGGAAGGGTGGTGGGGAGGGATAGTTAGGGAGTTTGGGATTGACATGTACACACTGCTCTATTTAAAATGGATAACCAACAAGGACCTACTGTATAGCACAGGGAACTCTGCTCGATATTCTGTAACAACCTAAATGGGAAAAGAATTTGAAAAAGAATAGGTACATGTATATGTATAACTGAATCACTTTGCGGTACACCTGGAACTAACACAACAGTGTTAATCAACTCTACTCCAATATAAAATAAAAAGTTAAAAAACAGAATAAGAAGTGCTGCAACTTCTGCCTGGGACTCTCATTCTTGGGTTGCTCCCACCTGGAGCCTGGCCACCATATTGTGAAAGTCCCAAGCCACGTGTAGAGGCCACACACTGGTGCTCTAGCGACAGCCTCAGCTGACAGCCACGTGGATGAGGCATCTTGGATGTCCGACCCCGTCAAGCCCTCAAATAACTGCAGCCCAGCCCCATCCGACAGCAACTGCACAAGAGCGTGCCTGCCCAGACAATCCCAGCCAACCTGCAAAAGCATGAGAAACAGTCATAAATTATTGTTTTAAGCCACTAAGTTTTGGTGTCATTTTTAACCAGCAAACAGATAACAAGAGTCCGCGTACAGGGGATATTGGTAAGAACCAAGTTCCCTGCCCACAATAAGGGGCTGGTTCCCATAATCCAGCTGCCCCATCCTTCACAGCTCCGTGTGCCTCCTGGGGACCTGGGGAACTCTGGAGGGACTCCTTGCTTCCAAACTCCTATGGAATGCAGCAAGTGTACAGCAGAGTCGGGAGGGCCTGGGGAGACCCTCAAATCCAAGAGCCTCGTTGTGCTAAGAACCTGAAGCTCAGAGAAACAAGGGATAAACTGGTGACAAGGCAGGGCTGCAAGCTGGCGCTCCTGTCTGTCCTGTGCTCCTGCTGCTTCCTCATCTGTCTTGGAATGGAGCCGGCAGAGTCTTGAACACAGATTCTGCCGTGCTCATCTCCTTCCCTGGCAGAATTACTCTGAGAACCACAGGAATGCTGCTTGCCTGAGACCTCAGAATTCATCTGCTCTCCACAAGCTCATCTCACTGCCTAGAAGGGCAGTCTGCCAAACGATGCCCCTTCAAATTTGCTCATTACACCCGCTTTGAGCATCTACCATGTGCCAGGAAAAGAGTTAGGCGTAGACATAAGGTACACGAGCAAAAATAAAAGAGCCACTTCCCCAAAGCGATCAGCCTAGGACAGGTTACACACACAACCTGCCTCAGCTCCATGGGGGGAGTCCTCCAAAAGCACTGTCTGTGACGTGCCATGGGGTCACCAGTGGGCCACTTCTGGGAGAGCAAAGCAAGGCTTCACAGGGTGGAGCTCGCTTTGAAGACTAAGAAGGAATTGACAAAGCAGGTATGGGATGAGAGTCCAGGCAGAAGGAAGGAGAAGACAAAAGTGTGAAGGAGTCAAACTCCAAAGTATGCCTCTGACCTTCAAATATTTTGTACGGCATATGAGTCAGGGTCATGGTGGAACAAGATGGGACTGAGAAGCTGAGACTGGGCAAGGCAGGGCTCAAAGGTCAGGAAAAGCATTTGGCATTTCATCCTGCAGGAAAAATCAGACACTGTACACCAAACTGTAACAAGCCAGGTCTGATTTTCACAACAGAGACTTTGGCAGTGAGGAGAATAGATGAGAATGCTATTAGTCAGCTCTTGCTGAGTAACAAATACCCCAAAATGGTAGTGGCGTACAACAATAAGTGTTTATTTCTCACGCTTGTATACACCTGCATTTTGGCTAAGAACGGCTGACCTTGGCTGGGATTGTCTGGGCTTGGCTCCAGACAATGCGTGGGGTTCAGTTCTGCTCCATGTACCTTTCACCCATCTTAACCAGAAGCTATCCTGAGCATTTTCTCCTCACAGAGATGGCAGAAGTGCAAAAGGCAAGCACAAGCACATTTCAAGCCTAGACTCTGGACCCACAGAAACTGTGATATAAGAAATTCGTGCTGTTCTAAGCTGTTAAGTTTGTGGTAACTTGTTATTCAGCAAAGAAAAACTATTACAGACCCCAGTCCAAGGGGCTGATAGTCCACAGTGAGTATAGCAGTTATGGTATAACATCATTGAGGACATGGGTTCTTTATCTCCTTCTGTTCCACCTTCCTTATCACATGACTTCCAGTTTCATCCATGGCTTATCCTCATGGTCCAAGATGGTGACTTAATCTCCAGCCATCCTATTTAGATTCCAGGCACAAGAAAAAGGAAGGAGAGAAAGACCAAAGAGGCATTTCCTGGCCATTTTCCCTCTACTTTAAGAAACAATTCTAGAAGTCCCATTTTCTACTTATTTTTCAATAGCAGAACTTACTCTCTCCAGTTGGAAGGAGGTTGAGAAAAGTAGCTGAGCACAACCGCTGCTCTTATCATATAATCCAGAAATTATACCCCTTGATATTTACCAAAAGGAATTAAAAACTTATCTCCATACACAAACCTGCCAGGGATGTTTATGGCAGATTTATTCATAATTGCCAAAAGTTGGACGCAACAAAGATGCCCTTCAGTGGGTGAACAGGTAAATAAACTGTGGTGATACACATATGGTATATTATTCAGCACTGAAAAGAAATGAACTCTCAAACCATGAAAAGACATGGGGGAAACTTAAAACCATATTACTAAGTGAAAGAAGCCAATCTAAAAAAAAAATCTACATACTATTTAATTCCATCTATGTGACGTTCTGGAAAAAGTAAAACAAGGGACACAGTAAAAACAATCAGTGGTTGCCAGGGGTTGGTGGGTAGTGAAAGGGATGAACAGGCAGAACACAGAGGATTTTTAGGGCAGTGAAAATACTCTGTGTGATACCACAATGATGGATACATGTCATTATACATTTGTCCAAACCCATAAAATGTACACCACCAAGAGTGAAGCATAATGCAAACTACGGACGTTGGGTGATTATGAGGTGTCAGTGTAGGTTCATCAGTTGTAACAGATGTATATCTGGCACGATGTATGGAGGAGGCTACGCACTTGTGGATGCATGAGGTATGAGAGACATTTCCCTCAATCTCCCCTCGATGTGCTGTGAATATTAAACTGCTCTAAACAAATAAAGCCTTTAAAAAAGCAAAAACAAAAAAACTTGGTACCTCGACAAAGACAGGAAGCACGGATATTAGGTAGGTGTATATTGGGAGGTATATTAGTTTTCTATTGCTATAAAACAAATTACCACAGACATAATGGCTGGTGGTGTTTCTGCTGGTATCACATCCAAAAACCAGCAGGTTTTTGATGAATCCCTCGTATGTTGTTGGGATTCACTGCATTAGACAAGAGATTCTCCTGCAGATCTTTCCCAGGTAATTCCATCCCTATTTTTCGCTTCTGTTGAGAGGACTGAGGGGGTGCATGAGTCAAAAACCTAACCTCTTTAGAGAGCCCCGTGTGTCACTGAAAACTGTGCTCTTTTCTTCCTCCGAAATACTAGCAAAAGCTTGCCCAGCTACACCTTGCCTTCTTTCCAGAGCACACTTTCCCAGCAGTGGACCTTCTAAGTTTGGTGTCTTTTGTAATCTGGATAGGTTAAAAATTTCTCAAATTTCAAGTCCTTATTCTCTTTTAGTTAACAATTCTTTTCTTCAACTGATCTCTTTCTTCTCAGCAAAAAGGAACTAGGTTGTGCTTTTAATACTTTACTCAGAAATCTCTTCAGCTAAATATCTAAATTCATCCCTTACAAGTTCTGGTTTCCTTTCAAGTTCTACAACCGTAGGACAAAACTCAGCTAGGTTTTCTGCCACTATGTAACAAAGGTCCCCTTTCCTCCTGTTTCCAATAACGTGCTCCTGTGTTTCCTTCTGAGCCCTCACCAGAAACACCTTTAATGTTCAGTTTTCCACCAGTGTTCTGTTTATGACGAGAGGTATTTTACAAGACAACACGGGCTTTCTCTTTCATGCTTCTTGCTTTCTCCTGAGCCCTCACATCCATATTCCTACCAACAGTCTTTTCAAGGCAACCCTGACCTCTTCTATCATGGTCCTTTCAGCTTTTACCCATTACCCAATTCCAAAGCCACTTCCACGTTTTTAGGTATTTGTTACAGCAGCACTCCACCTCCAGGTACCAAAATCTATATTAATTTCCCATCGCTGCTGCAATATATTACCATAACCTTAGTGGTTTAAAACAACAACAAATTTCCTCTCCTACAGTTCTGGTGGTGAGAAGCCTACAATCAACAGGGTAGCATAAGTGGTATTCCTTCTGGAGGCTTTAGGGTAGAATCCATTTCTTGCCTTTCTCAGCTTCTAGAGGCTGCCTGCATTCCTTGGACCATGGCCCCCTTCCTCCCATCATTCCAGCCTCTTGCTTCCATCATATCTCCAACCGTGAGCTCTGCCTCCCAAGCATAAGGACCCTTGTGATCCTGTGATTGTATTGGGCTCATGCAGATAACCCGGAATAATCTCCCCACTCCAAGAGCCTCAAGTTGATCGTATGTGCAAAGTTCCTTTTACCATACAAAGGGATAGAGTCACAGGTCCCATGGCTGAGGATGTGGACATCCTTGATGGGCCATTATTTAGCTGACCGACAGTGTAACGATGACCATGTGACTATGCATTTGCCAAAACCCATGAAACTTTACAGTGCAAAATTATGAGGGAAAAAAATCAGACAAATCCCAGTAGAGCAGCGTCCTACAAAATCCCTTGTCAGTCCTCCTCCAGACTGTCAAGATCATCAAAGACAAGGAAAGTCTGAGAAACGACCACAGTCACGAGAAGCCTAAGGGGACATGATGAACGTATTGTGGTACTTGGATGGGATCCCGGAATAGAAAGAAGACATTAGGTTAAAACTAAGGAAATCTAAATAAAATATGGGCTTTAGTTAATAATAATGTAATTGTGTTGGTTCATTATTGTGACAAATGCACCACATTAATGGTAAATAATAATAGTGGAAACTGGCTTTGGAGTACTTGGGAATTTTGTACTACCTTTGTAATTTCCCTGTAAATTGAAAACCTCTATAAAATTAAAAAGGTTGTTTTAGAAAAATAATAGGGAGCTATTCAAGTGTTTCGACTGGGGAAAGTACCATGATAATCCCAGGGCCTGAGAAAACAGTGCATTTGGATTGGAAGAGGAAATGACTGGAGTCCAAAGAATCATGTGGAAGCCACTGTGGTCGGTGATGATGGCCTTGACCAGGGTCCATGAGAGCTGTCAAGAGGTTGTGAATCCCTGGATTTACCCCCAGCACCACCAAGGATCATGATGAAGTAAGTCCATGGGACCACATCTCACTTTGGGTACCAGGCTCCTTGGTTAGATGGATTGAAATAGCTGTGTGTTTTGAGCTCAAAACAAATATGAACAGGTGAACAGACAATCAAAAGACCAGCTGTAGCTGTTCAGCAGTCCACGGTGTAATGAACCTAGAAACTTGGTCTCAACAGATGCTCACATAAGAAGCCCGTGAGTCTTCTTGAATAGCTGAACACTTGGGACAGATAACCCAAGGTTTCATCCAACCCTAAAACCCTCTTTACTGTGACTCTGGTTTGTACCATTGTTCTTGAATAATACCCTTCAGCTGTCTCATAAAACATGTCCCAGGCTTGTTTCTGAACGAGACCAAAAACCCCAGCAAAGCAAGTTTTGGTTAAATCCATTTGGCTTTAGTGTTCAGCTCCCCGCAGAAATCCAGGTCAGTCAATCAGGATGCAATTTGTTGAAAGCCTGCCTTTGGGACAGAAGCATCAACCAACACAGGGAGAGAAAAGAAGGGCAGGTGTGATGGTGGTGACCCGCGTTTGCAAAACGGAGCAGTCGGCCACTTGGCTAACATGGGGTATTTTGAAGTAAACATGTGAAATTGAGCAGTTTCCCGGTTTCCCTCAGCTGAAGATTAGAAGACAGAAGTCAAATGCAGGCATTTTTTTTCCCTCCACAAATGACAGGCAGTGTTCAGAAAGCTCTTTGTAAAACATCATCGGATGGCTGGGGGTTACAGACAGTGTTCCCTGCACCTAGGAAACAGGGAGATCTTCCGGCCCTATTATTTGGGCATAAAGTACGGATAATCTCCAGCTCAGGAAATCCGTAAGCCCCTCCCCCACAACAAGCAAACAAGCACACATCCAAGTAAAAGAGACCAGGAATGAAATGAATGTGCTGACGTTGCTGGGGGTAGGGAGGATGGGTGGTATGGTGGCTGTTTTGGGGGGTATTTTGTTTGGTTGGTTGTTCTGTTGTTCTGTTTTTGTTTTGTCTCGTTTAATGTTTAGGCATTCCTCGTGTTTCTGTAACCAGCACAGGGTTTTACTCATCAAAAGTACTCCGTAAACCAAGGTCAGTAATGGCCCAGAAGACTCAATTCAACGGTTTACAGGACACGAAGACTTTGCCAACAGCGCCCCCTGCAGGACAGGTGGAGTGCCCGTCCCTCGGGTGTAGGGGAAAAACAAGGAATGACAGAGTCTTTAGACCACGGATTTCTCTTCAAGCAAGAGCCAATAGCCCAGGGCAGCCTTGTTCCTTACCCTCCCCCCGCCCCCCATCGGGGAAAGCGCCTTTGCCCAAGCCCAGATGGTCCCACCCTATTCAATCCTCACCTGCCTCATTGGTGGCTCACTCAGCCAATTATCACAGAAAACAGAGGAAGGGGCCAAAGCTGTGTGTTTTCTGTGACCCAGACAGTGACAATCTTTGATCTTTTTCTTTAGAAAAGATTACCTGCATCTGTGTATAAATAGCTGCAAAGGAAGCATTTATGTCCCCAAAGGAGGGGAACAGACCGAAGGCAAAACAGGGACACTTTCCTGGTCCATCTCTCTTCTGTTTCAGTTCAGAAGGCCGCCTTCTGGTATCTGGCCTGTTGGAAGAATCTCATCCCAGTGCTGCCTGTGATTTTACTGTTGGAGGCTTAACTGCTACTAAAGATAAGGACGTCTGACCCAGAGCACTGGGGAGAGTCTTCTGTTTGCCAAAACCCAGGGACTGGAAGAAAGACACCAACTATGTTTTCAGGTCAGTGACTGCATCAAATTCTTCTCATCACAAACTCTGGAGCAAGGCAGCTTCTACACGTCCTAGCAGGGTGACGGGCCCTCTAGAAGATTCCATGATGTCACCTCCCCGAGGAGCCAGGTTCTTTTTATGCACAAACCAGTTCTAAGAAAACTGTGATGCATTACAGCTGTGACTGACTGCCCGAAGCCCCCCATCAGCGCGTCCATGCATGGCTGCCCGTCTTGTGGCTGTGAGAGGGCAGCGTGGCCTGAGTAGCAGGGACTGGTGACGCAGGGATCTCACTGATCTTATTTTACATCCTGGGGGGCTCCTGGTCTGCCCCAGTCAGATTTCTTCCTTCGGCTTCTGCTTGGATGACCCAGGAGGTGTTTTTCTTTATCATCCTGATGACTCATCTGTATTCCTGTTTCTATGAACCAGGACCAATACTAAAAAGGTTTTGTATTAATAAATAATACACGAATGTAGGTGGGTCACATATAGTGCATTCTACTCAGATGGATTTAAAAAAACCAACATACTCATCACTTCCGAGACTTCTGCTTTCAGTAACAGCAGGCTAGCTAACTTAGGCAAAACCTCCCCGTAAAATCCAACTTCTTAAAAGCACCAATTTTCTAACAAGGAATAGCAAAGGGTGACCCTCTGTTTGCTGGTACTCTCAGCCTGGGTGCTAATCATGTAAAACACTGGACAGAGGATCCAATTCTACACAGAACAATTAAGTTCACTCAGAGGTCAGCTTCCTTGGGCATGGAGTCACTGTGTCACTGCATCACAGTGCGAAGCGGTAACTGACAGTCACAATGGTGAATGTGAGTCAGCAGGGGAGTTAAACCACATAGACACGCTGCTTAAGAGTCACCTGCTTTAGAAAGACTTCCCTCCAAAATGCTCAAAACTGGTCATGGCGTGAAAGTTGTCTGGACATTTAAAGGCGTATATGAAAGATGGATTTACATGAAATGCCATATTCTCAGAGAATAGTGGCTAAAGGAGGTGTTTCTGTTTGTTTTTTTAATCAGTGACTACAAACCATATCTTGAAAAATTTACAAAATCTGCACCATCATGACCTCC
This sequence comes from Neophocaena asiaeorientalis asiaeorientalis, assembly GCF_003031525.2. Taxonomy (NCBI): domain Eukaryota; kingdom Metazoa; phylum Chordata; class Mammalia; order Artiodactyla; family Phocoenidae; genus Neophocaena; species Neophocaena asiaeorientalis. The sequence continues at coordinate 1,499,432 of NW_020174038.1, read as the reverse complement.
GCAGCCGGCTGAGGACCCCTGGGAATCTTCCGGTGACAGCTCCTGTTCTATATACATCAAAGGACGTTGTCAACCAACCACTGGGGAAGCAGCCTGCAGGCCAGTGTCCTTCAGGAACCAAGCCCACTCCTGGCCAAGTGCCCACCCCAACCTGGCCAGGTAACACGGGAAAGGTACAGGTCCCCAGGTATGCGCACGGGGCCCACTCGCCCAATTCAAGAAGGGTGGAAAGGGAACAGACACACCCTCGTAATAGTTGTCCCCACCTGCACACAGGTGCACAAGGGGCTGCTGGTGAGCTTGCTTCTTAACTCCTGCTTGGCCCTTATCAACCTAAGCTTGGGGCTGGACTCGGAGGGTTAAACTGAGCCTTCATGGAGGTGTTCTGAGTGATGCTTCGTTAGCCGCCCACCCAAGTAAGAGGCCACCACCTTCCCAAGACACTGTAAACATAATTCTGCGAAGAAGGTAGAAAGTGATAGATTGACAGATGTGGGTAAGACATTAGCAGGCATAAATACAGAGAATTCTAGCTCATTTTGCTTAAAGATGGTGGGGTTAATGATTCATCGTGTTCTTACAGAGAATTTGTCACGATTCCTCAGCCAGTCCAATCCTCTGTTGACTGTGATGCCTCCTGAACCTGGCTGCTCCCTGTCCGAGCTGCACTGTCTGGTCCCTGGACTCTTCCAACAGTCTCTCAATGCATCCCCTGCTTCCTCTCTTGCTTTCTGCAGCCCATTCTTCACTCAGCAGCCAGTGATCTTGTTAAAGCACAAACAAGACCAATCACTCCCCTGCTTCAAGCCTTCCAAAGGCTTCCCATCACTTAGAATGAAATCCAGAACTTTCGCTGTGGCCTCAAAGACCTTACCTGCTTTGGCCCCTGTTGGTCTGCCCTTTGACACATCTCCTAACATCCTCACCCTTAGTCACACTGTCCCGGGCGTCCTGGCCTCCTTGCCAGGCAGGCCGTGGACACATCAAGGCTGCTCCCACCTCAAGACCTTTACCACTATCGTCCCCTCTGCCTGGACACTCTTTGCCCAGGTACTTCCCTGGCTGGATTCTTTTCATCACTCAGTTCTTCACTGAACCATCAACTCCTCAAAGAGGCCCTCCCTGACTACCCTGGCCAGAAAATTAGCCCCTTCCCATCCATCCCCTTCTATGAATGACATCATTTTATTCTGGTTACTTGGTAGCCCATAATAGTTTCAGCAATTATCTTGCCTATCTGGCTTTTACTTGGGTTTTTTGGGGTTTTTTTTACTCTCTTCCTAAAATACAGACCCCCCTGGTCTGTCTTGTTCTGCATCTCCACTATCCAGACAGCACTTGGCACAGGGTAGGTGCTTAAGAAGTAGTTACTGAATAAATCAACCAGGTTTTTTTAGACTCCGGAAGACATGTCATTTGAGCAGTTACATTGGCTGCAATTTTGTTTCAAGAGGATAAACTGGGCCACGAATTTGGTCTAGGGTTTATTTGGCTGTCTGTTAATCGTTTACCAATCAGGGCCAAATCTGGAAGAAAAATATCAAAGATTCAAAGTTGAAACATTTTCTCATTCCTCTCTACCCCTTTAGACATACTCCTCCCTTCCTCCCCAAATCTGAATTTGCTTAAACATTTAAGCACAGCATCAGGTTGGCCAGATCCAGGCAGGCAACACCAGGTTCATTACAGGTAAATGCGTTTCTTGTCTCCGGCATCTGCTCAAGCAGTGGCTCTCTAAATTGAGCGTCATCAGAAGCACCTGGAGGGCTTGTTGAAACACACATTACTGGACCCAGTGGTGTCCTGGAGCAATTCAGAACAGCTCCTGAGAGCCAATTGTTATACTTGCAGGAACTTTGCAAGCCAGTTGTGAAACACAGTTATCATTAAAAAATAAATCCTAAAAATGTTTAATAAAGAAATTATGGTTTTTAACTATATTAAAAGCATTTCCTAGTTATTTTACTTCATGTTTCTATTACACTGCTCTTGAGGGCATCTATCCATTGGATCATGCGGTGGAAACAGCAAAAAATGATGCATTGCTGCACCCCTCTGCCTAATTTCTCATTCAGTGGTGTCATGAACTTGGCCATCAAAGAAGTATTTACACCACAGAAATGGGCAAAGGCCACAGGTCTGGACTTGGCGTGTTATTTTGTTGATTGTCTAGACTTAAGAAAATGTTGGAGAATTTTTAATAATAGAGGTTAAACATGTCAGCCTGTAGCTATTGCCTTGTGAAGAGCAAAAAAAACAAAAATAAATTTTAAAAATTGAAGAAACAGTCTTCCAGTATTTGTATTTAAAAACCATTATTGATTTGGCAAAGACGTTACTCGTGTCATGGACAAAAAGTGACATTCTAACGTAACATATATCTTCATTTCTTTCACTTTCATCTTACTCCTCAATCTAAACAAAAATACCAACCAACATTCACATTGCAACTACACTTATTCATCAATAGCAACCATAGGCTGTCTCTGATACAAAAGTTTCGCAAAAATCAATGAAAGTATTCTGTGAAAATCAATTTGCTACATGAAATTTATAATAGAGAGTGTTGAATATTATATTATTATCATTTCTAGATTGTGTGCTAACTATCCTATATACCTGTAAAATTTATAATAAACTTATATACATAAATATTTGCATTTTATTAGAGAGCAAGTTGTTAAACTTTACCAGCACACCATCAGCTGGGCCCCAACACTGGAGCCCCAGATTCAGCAGGACTGAGGTGAGGCCCAAGAACTTGCCTTTCTAAAAAGTTCCTGAGTAATGTTAGTCCTGATGTTCTGGAGACCACTCTCGGAAAACAGAGAACGTCTGGCTTAAAAGTAAAGGAGACTTAAAGCCACAATGAGACATCACCTCACACCTATCAGAATGGCTATCATCAAAAAGACAACAGGGCTTCCCTGGTGGCACAGTGGTTGGGGGGTCTGCCTGCCAATGCAGGGGACACAGGTTCGTGCCCCGGTCTGGGAAGATCCCACATGCCACGGAGCGGCTGGGGCCGTGAGCCATGGCCGCTAAGCCTGCATGTCCGGAGCCTGTGCTCCGCGACGGGAGAGGCCACAACAGTGAGAGGCCCGCATACAGCAAAAAAAAAAAAAGACAACAAATCACAAGTGTTGGCAGCGATGTGGAGAGAAAAGGGAGCCCTTGCATACAGATGGTGGGATTGTAAATTGGTGCAGACATTATGGAAAACAGTATGGAGGGTCCTCAAAAAATTAAAAATAGAGCTACCATACAATCCAGCAGTCCCACTCCTGCATATATATACACACACACACACACACACACACACACAGGAAAATGAAATCAGTATCTTGAAGAGATATCTGCACCCCATGTTCACTGAGGATGGATGTATTAACCATCTTGATCTTGGTCATCATTCTGCAGTGGGCTGTGTATATCAAATCAGCAGATTGTACACTTTAAATATATACAATTATATTTGTCAATTATTCTTCAATAAAGTTAAAAAAGCAAATTGTGATGTATTATAAGTATATATTGATATTACACATTGAAGTTGAAAGAATAAGAAAAATAATGTAAAATATCTCGATAATTTTTAGAGTGATTTCCTGTTGAAATGATATTTTGTACATAATGAATGAAAATATATCATTAACATTAAGAAAAAAAGGAAAAGGAAAGCAGGCTTCCCTCATGGGTCCTCCTATTGAGGGGCAGACTATTCACTATTCAGTCCTCAGATATGTTATCAACAAATATTGACTTTTGTTGCAGGAGATGTTACAAGTGAATTCAAGAAGTCAATATTTGCTCAATAGATGACAGGTCTTGAGACAGAACAGTGAGAGGCAGCAAGTCCATCCAGCCGGAGGCCAGCTCAGCCCCTCGACATGAAGGGAGATCAAAGGCTCAGGCAACAGATTGCCCCCCATTAGCCACGTCACAAAATTCCAGCTATTGGAATCAATCCAAAAAGACCTCACTGATGTGCAATTATTTTGCCTGGGAGGGTAGAGACAGTAACTGACTGCAAGGCTATCCTCTACAAAACCATCTGCTTTGCTCCTGCAAAAAGCCAGCCGCCTCTCCTCCTACACACTTACACCTGCTCATCAAGAGACTGGTTCCTTCAGTTAACTTGTTCCCCTTTCTTTACGGACCTCAAATTCACAGAAGCGCATCAATCCTAATACTAGTCTTGAGAGAGCAGGAGTCTGGAGACGCACAACCTGGATTAGAACTCCAGCTCATCTTTGTGATGTTGGGTTACTTACTTGAGCTCTCTGTGCCTCAGTTTCCTCGAGGAAATGGAAATAATAATAATCCCTCCCACACAGGTTTATTTCGAGAATTCAATGAGTTGATGACATTAACAAAGTGCTTAGAACAGTATCTGGCATATGAATTGGCATTAACCAGGTCAATAACTGGTCTGTACATTTTAATTTATATTATTATAATGTATATTATTTTAGGAATAGAATATAATTCACAGGTGTGACTACAGCATGAACACAAGACCCAAAATGTTGACAAAAATTCACACCTACCCGTGTGCTTCTCCCCCCTTCTACCCCCATCTTTACACAATTGATGTAACCAGCGATTTAACATCTGCTTTATCTTACATATAGTTTTAACACATATATATTTCTAAAAATACGTTGTTTCACTTTGATTGCTCTTAACTTTACTAAAAGTATGTCATGGTGCATGCTATTTGCTGAGACTTTTAAAAACTCAGTATTACTCGGGCTTCCCTGGTGGCGCAGTGGTTGAGAGTCCGCCTGCTGATGCAGGGGACACGAGTTCGTGCCCCGGTCCGGGAGGATCCCGCATGCTGTGGAGCGGCTGGGCCCGTGAGCCATGGCCGCTGAGCCTGTGCTCTGCAGTGGGAGAGGCCACGACAGTGATCCCCCCGACAAAAAAAAAAAAAAAAAAAAAAAAAAAAAACTCAGTATTACATTGTTGTGTGTAGCTACAGTTTAATGTTTAGTTCAGTTTGGAGTAGGTTCCATCACTCCAAAGTCATGCTCTAAAAATTCTTTAGTTTGAAAAAGTGCCCAAATTGTGAAGACTCAATTGGAAATTACAGTCAAGATCCTGCTGCTTGCACTCTTACAGAAAAGGGCAATCTGGATGGGGCAGACTCAGTATACCCTCGCTTCGGTTGTCTCTAAGGTCTTACTCTTCCCCTTATATCTGCAAATGATGTCCCCATCAGGAGTTGTCCCCATCCGGGAGGAACAGCTGCTGGACCTGATCCCCACGGCCCTCGTGCCCCTCGTCCTCATGTGAAGTCCCCTAGTCAGCCCTGCTCCTGGCCCAGACATCCTCTGGCCAAGGATGACCCAGGCGAGATGGAGGCCAGGGGTGGGCAGGGTGAGGAGGGGCGAGGTGGGAGCACACACAGAGAGGGCAGGGCACAGTGGTCGGCCACCCTGGGGGTCTCGGGACAGCATGAGAGCCCCTGGTCTCTGAGAAGAACAGGGCGTGGGGAGGCTGAGATGGTGTAAAGACAAACTTAGCATCGATCACAGATTTGCCCCGTAACAATCCAGGAAAGAAAAGGCAGTGGTTAGAATTATTCTGACAACATCCCAAAATGTACCTGGGAACACATGTTTCGTAATAACTCTGGAATCACAAACTGCCCGAAATTACCGTCTTCCAAGCCAAGGCGACGTGGGAAAGTCCTGAGAATGTGTTTTCATCCTCAGTAGGGTCTTCGACAGAAATACCAAGCGATCCCTGCGCTCCTTGGGGTCGGGAAAGCAGTCCTGAATCCTACGTGCCCCCTCGGAAGCTCACCCATCTGCCCGTTCCCACAAGCTGATGTCGCTAAGGAAACTGACCAGTAGGGACACAGTGACTCACTGTTCTGAGGCTTGAGGACGCGACAAGCTCCAGCTCCTTCCTGTATTAAATCGGGTTTTTGAAGCATTGATCTGCTAATACTCCTCAGTGTTCTCTGAGCCTCCCACCAGGAGTCCCTCCAGAGGCAAACATCAGCAGCCTTGGATGGCAGAGGGCAGTCCCTAAATGGTCAGTGAAAGTGGGGAGGGGCGGGGGGGGGGCAAAAGAGAAGGTCGGATTGAACTCCAAGTAAAGGAAGGACAACAGAGCTTCCAGTGGGGGGCATCCCCTGAGACCCCGCCCTGACCTCTGTGCTGACCACATCCATCGGATTCCAACCAAACCCAGGTGTGCAAGAGGGGTTAGGGAGGGGTTAGGGGCCCGAGGCCGCTCAGGGAAGCACAGGTGTCATTCTCGTCGGTGAAATGAGCAGGTTGAACCGGAAGGCTTGTGAGAGCTCTACCAACCCTTTCTACGGTTCTGCGTTTAAGGCCACATTCATCACACACGCGCGCGCACACACACATCAGATGCTTTATTTCTAGTCAGTGTCAACATTCACCCAGCTACCTGGGATCAAAAGTTCTGTGTCGTTCTCTCTGCTTCTCTATTACCCTCAGCATCTGTGGCATTGAAAGGATTCTAATAATAATGATTAGATGATGATACACAACATTGCAAATCAACCATACTTCAATTAAAAAACAAAAAAGAAAATAAAGTAATGATGACAGTAATAGCCTTTATAGTAACCGTATCTGCAGTATATCTATGATAGCAGCGCATACAATTATATAGTATTCTATATATAATAGTAAAATACATATTATTAAATATATTAAACACAATTATACTATAGTAGGTTATATGTATGTTATAATAGTAGTATTTATTATAATAATTAAATGTATAGCATATATAATAGTTCTATATAGCACATAAAATACATACATACTATATGTGCTGTATAATATATACCTTATATTCTTTATACTGCATATACATTCATATATACTCTACACTTCATGTGTAATACAACAGCAGCTTTGGCATAGCACTTACTATGTATTATGTCGTAACACAACACTTATTGACTCATCTTATCCTCACTACAACCCTGGAGGTACATACTACTTCTCCTGCAATTCAACAGCTGAGGAAACAGGCACAGAGATGTTAAGTGATTTGTCCAAGGCCACACAGCATGCAAGCCACAGAGCTGGGACTTGAACTCAGGCAGCACAACGCTAGCATCCTGGGCTCCAGCGGTCCTGCTCGGGCCCCTCTTCTCCAGTCCCAGCGTTCAGACACTTGGCTGCCCCTGCCCTGTCTCGTGCTCCTTGTTCCACTCTCACCAGTAGCCTGCAACCCCCACGTAACCCCCACCCTGGCCTGACCCCCTGGACTGGGCACCCAGTCCCCTGCTGACTCCGCACTTCCTTGGCCCACGTGGCCAACACCAAACCCACACTTGCCTACGAAGCTGGACCTGACCCACCCGTCCCTGCTTCCACCGGCAGCCCTGTCCACCTGTTCCCCGACTGGAGCCTGAGAGTCGCCCTCGACCCTCCCCGCTCCTTCACGTTCCACGTGCAAGCCTAACAGCTTGTCTCCAAATACCCTCTCTTCCTGCCCCACACTCTCCTCTCTCCCCTCCCCACTTGCCCGGTGGGCCTCCATCCGCCGAGGCCCCAAATGGCTGTAGGAACTCAGCATGAGTCTCACTATGTCCCTTTATGCCGAAAACCCCCTGCAGGCTTAGCGCGACTGACAAGACTTTCCCTGGCAGCTCGTTTCTCTGGGTCTCTCCCATCACTCCCTTCTTTAAATTTTATGCTCAAATAAAACTTTCCCCCAACACCCCCTTCTTCCTGCCTTTACTAAGACTACTTCCCAGTCTGGGAGAGGCTCTCAGCCCCTCAGTTCCCTAGTTAACACCATCCATCCATATCCCCTCCGGCACCATCGCAAACACGTTCTCTCTGACCCCCAACTTTTCCCCAATAGGGAGCAAGAGACTGCAGCCAAGCCAGTGTATATTCCATTTGGCAAGTTGAGCCCACATGACCCTCCGAGATGTAGGTAAGCTTAGCTCCAAACCCAAATTTCACAGCTTGGTGAATCCAGCCTACTATCTGTGGTCCCCCCCAAATGTCTGACCTCACATCACCGTGGTTCCCTCCCCATCCCGCCTTCTCCAACTCTCGCTTCTCTTCCCACAGCCTCCAAGATGGCCCAGTGGTCTCCTGGTGTTTGCACCTTTGTGTGGCTCCCGCCCTGTGACCTCCGAGACTGGCCTGAAGCGCTTTGGGTGCCCTCTCTCTCTCTGACCCCTCGCTGTGGCGTGAGCCTGTTGAGGGCAGTCAAATGGACAGGCCACGTGGTGAGGAACAGAGGCCTCCTGCCCCCGTCAAGCCTGGACAGCACCAGACTCTGAACCAGCACCTTCCAGCTAAGCCCCTCAAACTGTGCAAGATCAAGGCTGTGCGAGAGAAAAGCTACTACGTTTTGGAGCCATTTGCCACGCAGCAATAGATAACTAACACAACTCCTCCACCCACAGTGACACAGCAGGAAACTCAGCCGCATGTGCCCCCCACAGGAAATCCAATGACACCAAGTGTGTTTTACTGAATATTTGTGGAACCACAGGGGCAGAGAATTAGAAACAAAGCACGTAGTAGCTTTCTTTCCTGTTGGCTGTCTGTTTCCTTCCCCTGAGAACTCCCACCTTCTCAAGATGCACATGTGGCCTCCACGCCATGTGACATCCTCTAAGACATCTAGTCCAGCCTTCCCCTCCCCATCCCCACTGACTGGCATGCCACCTCTCCTTTACAATGAGGCTGCACTGGGCACACTGCTTAGTAAGCTTCTTTCTCACCTACTATATCATATACACCCTCCGACACTGCTGGTGGGAACGTAAATGGGTGCAGCCACTATGGAGAACAGTATAGGGGTTCCTTAAAAAACTAAAAGCAGAGCTACCATATGATCCAGCAATCCTACTCTTGGGCATATATCGGGAGAAAACCATGGTTCGAAAGGATACCTGCACCCCAATGTTCATTGCAGTGCTGTTTACAAGAGCCAAGATGTGGAAGCAACCTAAATGTCCATCGACAGATGAATGGATAAAGAAGATGTGGTATATTTATACAATGGAATACTACTCAGCCATAAAAGAGTGAAATCTTGCCATTTGCAGCAACGTGAATGGACCTAGCGATTCTCATACTAAGTGAAGTAAGTCAGACAGAGAAAGACAAATATCATATGATATCACTTATATGTGTGATCTAAAATATGATACAAATGAACTTATTTACAAAACAGAAACAGACTCACAGACACAGTAAACAAATTTATGGTTACCGAAGGAGCAAGGGGGGAGGGGGGAGGGATAAATTAGGAGTTTGGGATTAACAGATACACATTGCTATATATAAAATAGGTAAACAACAAGGACCTACTGTATAGCACGGGGAACTATATTCAATATCTTTTAATAAACTCTAATGGAAAAGAATATGAAAAAGAAAAAAAACACATATATCTTTCCAAACCAACAAATCCTCTTTTATAACATGTTTTCAATAATTGCAAACTATCCCATTGTGTATGAAAATACCAGAATGAATTTACCTGATCCATTTTGTGCCACATTTTAATTATTTCCTGTATTTATAAAAGACATTTCAGTGAACATCCTTGGAACTAAATCTTTGAACAGATCTTTAGTAACTTCCTTAGGATAAATTTCTGGACAAATAAAGGTTAGGAAATAGTGTTTTGAAGCTGTTAAAGCTTTTGCCATTCATTGCATCAGTGAGCTCCAAAAATGACTGTACCGTGTTCGCCTGAGTGGGGCTGCATTCCCATTGACATGGCAGATTATTCAATTATGTTTCTGGAATGCCCGCCCTCTGTAAAATGTTATTTTAAAGCCGGGTTCTACATATTAGTTACAGTTTTGATGAACTCATTTTTCATATTTTATAGCTTACTACTGCTGGTATACAGGAGAATCACAGATTTTTTTCCCCCAATATTTGACTCCCAGCCATATTTCTGAACAACAGCTTTCTGGTTGATTATTTTAAGTTTTCCAGATAGAAAATAGCACAATTGGTAAATAATAATAATAATATCCTCTGTAAGTCTTCCCCTCCAAATCTCATTCCTCATTATGTGTCCTACTTCACTGGTTAATGCCACATAAAGCAATATTGAATTTCAGAAGGGACTGTGGTAATCTTTGCTTGTTTCTGACTTTAATGAGAATGTCTCCAATGTTTCTCCATTTAATGTGATGTTTCCATTTAATTTAAGATCAATGTTTTAATCAGTTAGCAATTTTTCAGCTGTTTTCAGTAACAGAAAACTAAACTCAAACTGGCCTACATAGTAAATTAGAAGCCCCCCCGGAAGTTCAGACAAGGCTTGATCTAATCCATCATCTTAAGTCAGAGGCCTCTTCCTCCCCTGGTCCCAGGACGGCTGCTTGAGGCCTCTCAGGGCTGCGTGTTTTCTTGTTCACATATAACAAAAAGAGAACATCTCTCCAGGTAACTGCTTTCCCAGGTGCCAGAAGCAATATCCTTATGTCACACTGGCCCAATGGACCGTCACTTACTCATTCCTAAACAGCCACTGTGGCCAAGTGAACAGGTTATGCTAACTGCTTAAGTCAATTAGAAAATAGTCATGGAGTGACCCTCCAACCGTAAGTGTCCCTACTACTACCTTTATCAAATTAAGGATCCATCCATCTCTTTCTATTTCAAAGAGTTTTATCAGAAACAGAGATTGACAGTCGTCAAATGCCTCTTCAGCATCTATTTTCTCTTTCCTTGCGTCTTTCTTAAGATAATGATAATTGTTTCTACAGTTCAAGATCCTCAAAGGTGATTCTTCCTAGAATTTCTTGCAATGCTTTGTAGAGCTTTTTTCATAAGAGGTGTTCAATAAATATCTCAAAAGTTTCAAAAGACAGTCCAGCTGGGATATGGCCTCCCGGGAACCTCATAACTAACAGGGGCCTCCAACTGCCTGAGAGGTCTATATGAGTCTATGGGACAACACATTAGCTTTAAAAAGGTTCATGTTGAGGGAATATATATATATATATATATTTTTAAAGGTTAATGTTGTCCCAGCCTGTAATGCCAAGAACATTATGAACAGGTTTTGACTCCAATCTAGCCTTTCAACCTGGTTTCTACCCAAGCTGAGCTTAGTTTCCTGCACCACGTCCTATGGAAACTCTGCCTCAAAGCTCCTGCTACCCGTGCCACTACGTGTCCCGGTTATTTAGGAATTCACCTCCCCTTTAAGCTTATTTAGGTTAGGCTTTCTGTATCTGACTTGCATTTGTGTCAAGCATAGCATAATACTTGTGTTTGAAGATAACATTTACTGGAAATTATTTTACTCAGAAACATTTAGAAATATCACCTTTCTAGCCATGACTTTCTAGGTCACTGGCTGGGCCTAAGCAAAACATTCAATACATGAGGAATAAAACGATTTGAGTTCCATTTTCACCTGGATATCACTGTATCCTCGGCTCTCCTGGGGCTCACTGGGAAATACTTATACGTGGTGCCTTCTGTTGGATCGAAGTTTTAATGGGGTCACTGTTAAGTTTCACCTATCAAAAACATTTCTGAAACTCAAACCTGAGTTTGCTGGTAGACACTGTGAGTGGAGACACTCAACTTTTACCATATCACCACTGGGCCAAGGTTGCTTCAGGTTTAACCAGCAATAAATTATCAACTGAGAAGTGGGAGAAGCACGCACATCATTGGCAGGACTGCATGGACGTTGCTTAAACCACTGCCCAAAGTCTGCAGGTGGAGGTCACTCTGCATGTCCATTATTCTCTATGTAGAGCTATTTAGAAAGATAATATTTCCCTGGCTTAGGACCTTGCACCGTGTCTCTGACGGTAGACATTGCATGAATCTGAATCCTCCTGGGAAATATAGGCCTAAAATGTACTCCATAGTTGTCCGATGTATAACTGCCATTTCCGATCACAGCCATGATAAAGAAGCATGTGCACTGGGGCAAACAGATGACGGTAGATGTGAAAATGTGACCCTAATTAACAAACGTGTTTGTACCTCTTCTTGTTTCTGGAGACCAGCTCAAGTTTGCTTCCTTTGATGGAGCCAAAGACAGGTGGGGAATTATATAATCATTGGATACATTTTGGACTGTCCATTTGAACATCCCAAATGGTGAAATAAGATTATCACCGTCCCAATAATTTTTTAATCCAACCATTGCCTGAACCTGTCTTAGTTCAACCCCAACCCTTGCTCCTTTTGCCCAAGTTTAAGGCCATGTGTTCCCTCCCAGGCTTTTTCAGAATCACTCAAATTTGTACAGTCAATAGACCCACAGAAATCTGAGCTGCCCTGGACCTCAGAGAGCCTCATTCTACAGACGAGTACCCAGGTGAGCATCCAGACAGACCAGGTAGCTTACCAAAGTTTACACACCTGGTTAGTGCCCGATGCAACACCATAAGTCTGGCCTCTCCATCCCAAGAGGAGCATTGTTTCCATGGAGCCTCAAAACTGTTATTTCAGTTTGCAAGGGCCCCATCCGTCACTAACAACATTTGATCAAGTCAGAACAGGTGATTTTGCCACTGTTCTCCTACCAGCCCAACGTGGATTCTTTGCAAAAGTATCCGTGTGATTCTGTCTATTACACATGAAGCCACATCTGCTGACAGAGATGATAAGCCATTCACTGGGGGAGTTAAACTAATGTATCATTTTACATTCACAGCTATCCCTGGGACTATACGTGGTATTGTTTCCACAGTATTAATTGTTCTAACCTTCTGAGAACATAAAACAGGTTAAAGTTAAAGTTCTCCCCACTGGGTTCTATATAAACAGAATTTGCTAAACATTCTCAAAACCCAATTCACTGGAAGTCCAGGAAGAAAAGATATGAGGGTTTTAAGCAAAATTGTTTCCTGTTTTTACACCGTAAAACAAGGAACTTTGGTTTGTATGGGACCTTGTCAAGAGACAGGCAGAGGCTGGCTAACGTGATCCCAAATGTTGGGGTACACCTTTTCTAGGGCAATTATGTTTTGAATTGTCTACTGGCAGGGCTTGGTCCCCCTTGAAAAAGATGGTTGTTCTTGGGGTCAATTGCCCAGGAAGGAAACTAGAGAGAGGACCCGTATGTCTCTTGCTTTTAATCTCTTGGCTTTGAGGAGTTGAGACATCCAGGTATGTAGGACTCAGTTACAGGGGCTAAGATGGTACCTACCATTAGGGGATAGAAAGGCATCTCTGAGAACCTCATGAAAGCTGTGGACCCCATTCCCAGAAAAATGCACAGGCACACAAACGTTCTATCACAATTACAGGGCATCAATGGACCTTGCTGAAAGTCATCCGTGGATTTCCCAACGTCCACCCAGGATCTGATATGGCAGCAATCTGGGGCCTAAGAGGAGTGCATCCTCTGCAGAGCAACCCAAGAATAAACTAAAACAAAACGAAACCAAAAAGCCCACACCTTATAGCCAGATTATCTAGGTTCCTTTCAGTGTATATTTCCATTTTACAATCCGGAAGACTTTAGGAAATTTTGTTGAGTGCCAGACTTTTTCAGATATCCAATTAAGGGGAAGGGCTGCATCCTTACTCAGGCCAGAACGTGGGTGAGAAATCTCCAAGAAGAAGGTTACTTTGGGGAGGACAAGATCTGGGCTGGGTGGTCCAGCTACCCCACACCTGGAGGACATGCTCCTTGGACAACCCGGGGTTTGTTTTTCTATTTCGGAAGATGCACGTGCTTCACAGTTGACTGTGAAATCTCATGACGTCGGTGAGGATACTTGGACAGTACAAGCCCAGTCATCGCAAGATCACCCTCGCAGTTTGGTCTTGCTTTCCTGAATGACCTGCCTCGTGTGCAGGGAGATCCGTCTCTGCTTCTGCATCTTGTTTCAGTCTCGCTCACACAAAATGAACACAAGCTAACGTTAAACCAGAGACAAATACTGGATGGTACCACATGTGGAATCTGAAAGCAAGGAAAAGTTGAACTCATCGAAAGAGAGAGTGGAGCGGTGGTCGCCAGGAGCTGGTGGGTGGCGGAAATGGGGAGATGCTGGTGAGAGGGTACAAAACCTCAGTTATTGGATGAGTAAGTTCTGGGGATTCTGTGTACAGCACAGTGACTATAGTAATAATACTGTACTGTATACTTGAAATTTGCTAAGAAAGTGGATCTTAAGTGCTCTCACCACAAAAAAAGGTAACTATGTGAGGTGATGGAGGTGTTAATTAACTTGACCTTGGTAATCACTTCATAGTGTCTACATGAATCGAATCACCACCTTGTGCACTTTAAATACATAACATTGTATTTGTCCATTATACCTCCATCAATTATACCTCAATAAAGCTGGGGGGATAAAAGAAGAAAAAGGGAAAAACCCTCCCCCCCCGAAGTCCACTCTTGAACCTGCAGTAGCTCCTGGGCAGCAGCAAGCTGAGTGAGTCACCCTCACCTCCTGGGTCTGAGGGGCGGAAATGAGTTACCTAAAAAGCTCCTTTCTAAGGAGGAGGTATCTCCCCGCAGCTGTCCTCAGAGTAGGTCAATAACACGTTGAATTTCAGGAAAGCATCTGAAAGCTGGGGCCCCAAAGTGAAACAGCAGAGGTGACAACAGTCCTGGCGACCCTCCCACGGGGAGGGAAAGGGAGGAGGTGAGACTTAGGCAAGGTTGGCACCAGAAAGACCTAGACGTGGGTTCCAAGGAGGGACTAACATCTGCCAAGGATCCTGCAAGGGCAGAGCTGCTTTCCAGGACTTGGAGGGTGCAGGGGTACGAGTCAGGTCACCACAGCAGGGACTCCAAGACAGGAGACGTGACGGCGCCTGCCACGAGTACTTATGTGCACAGAAAAAAAAGGCAGTGCCTTTAGCAGAACTGGTCAGAGAGACCACCAGGGAAATTTGAGAACACGCCCAGGAAGGTAAGGGGAGCTGGTGAGCCCCTCGTGGGGTCAGAGGAGGAGAGACCAAAGCTGGGAACCGGGAACCACATCATGAGAGACACAAGGGAATGAACGTCTTCTCAGTGCAAGTCAAGTGTGGTTGAGTCTCAAAACTAGACTATCCCATGTACGACATCCTCCTTAACAAATACTCCTGGTCCCAGAAAGGATTAAGGCCCGTGGTAGACTTCTCACCAGTCTTCCTTGATCTGCAGTCAGACACTAGTTAGAAAAGATGAGGAAGAAACAAAGCTCCCTTCTGAGTGTGGGTGTCTCGAGATTCCCAGGATTAGCAAACACCACTGCATTCAGAGTCTACCCTCTGAGCAAAACCTCAATCTTATTTTGAGTTGTGAGGCAATTTCTAATAACAGAAATCTATGCTTGACTCATCTCCCCCACCAGGAAAGACGCAGGGTGAACATCTGTAGGGTCCCGGTTGTCAAGGCTCGGCAAGGCCTCGTAAAACATTGACCCTTAGAGCGAATACTATCCTTGCCTTTGCACCTGGCACAAATGGATAATTGCATGGTATTTAGTACATGTCAGACTTTTTCGGCTTCTTCTCAGAAGCCATTCCACATGGAGCTTAGTCTTCTCGAGGGCTTTGTGGGGAGCCAGCAAGAGCAGGTGAGGTAGACAGGAGGCTGCTGGGAACACTCTGTCCTGTTTGGGACGTTTTGTCCTCTTCTGATGCTGGGGTTTGCACAGCCTTCCCGGAGGTTGTTGCATTGACTTTCGTCCCTGCAGATTCCTCGAAGGGACCTTCAGTCTCCACTCACATGAAACTCCCCTGAACGTTCTCAGGGGTTGTCAGATTCTAAAGGAAACCCGATCTGTTCTCATCCTCAGCAAACTGGTCCTCTAAGTTGAGCTGATTCTTCATGGAGGTTCAGGCTGCTGCTAAAACTGGATCCATGATTTTAGTTCCTTTTCCTCTTAACCTTGTTTGCAAAAGGTATGATGCATGTTATGTAAAGCATTTGATTGTGCTTTCTGACCTGTGCCTGAGGGTGGGAATTGAACATGAGAACCACTTAACTCTTCAGTTCCTTTGAAGATTCCGCTCTGCAGGTGAAGACTTGGCGCGTGGGTGGCTCCAGTTTTTAAATATTTTTGGATTGAATTTCACCTAGTGCTTATGGCACCAACGGCAACATAGCATTTATAAGAAAAAGCAAATGAAATTGTAAACAAGTGCGACAAAATTGAAATAGGGAACGTCAGTGTGAGAGGGGATTCGCAGAGTTTTGAAATTTTTGTTTTGCAGTTTATTTTTTCTTATCTTGCTCCACGTAGAAACTTTTAACAAGTATTACGGAAAAGCAGGGGTAGGGGTTGCGGTGAGGTGGGGCAGGCACAAAATTTTCTCATATTTCCACCATCCGGACACAATACAGCTCCTCTTGGCCTATTTCTTTGCTGGCATTTTTCTATGCATTTCGAGCACAGCTGAGATAAAACTATATATAGCATTCACCATCCTGTGAATATTTACGTAATGAACAATTTCCGATATCATTAAAAGTATAACATAAATATTATTCTTAGGAATCACATAATATTCTACCGCCTGAATGTTCCATGATTTACTTAACCATTGCTTTAATGACATGTATTTACGTTTTCAGCTTCTCGCTTTGTATAAATAAACCTGCAGCGGCCATCTTTGAATCTCTGGCCATAAATCTGGGCTGTGCTTAGGATTATATATTCAGGAAATATTCTTAGAAAGAAATTTATAGGGTCAAAGGAAATGGACATTTTAAAGACTCTGGACTCACGCTGTGAAATTGCTGAGCTGCTTGCTTTGGAAACAGATGGACAGAGCAAGGGGCCCAACTGCCTTGACACTAACAGATCTGCTCAGCTGTCTGTTATGCAAGCAGAAGGGCAGGATCTACTCCCCATCCTGTGGGGGTGAATCCATTGAATACAGAAATTATTCAGTAAACAGAAGCTATAATTAGACTTTCCTGCATTTTCCAAGTTTTCTACAGAAAATTTATAATCAGAAAAGCGGCTGTGACTTTATAGAGCTGCACGATGAGGCCACTGCCCTTGCTTCTCAAGCAATAAACAGAAGGAGAAGCACCATTACCCACCCAGACCTAGCACACCTTATGTGGTTTATAAAGCCCCCTCCAGAGCGTTTCCCTAAGGGAGCCTCTCCACTACTGCTTCATCTAGGCAGCTCAGGTGTCATCATCGTACAGACGAAAAGACTGGGCTCCCTCAAATGTAAGCATCTTACTGAGGAAATGGATGAGAAAGCCTGGTGGCCAACCAGGATCTGAAAGAACTGACATTCTTTGTTTTCAGCTTCTTTAACTTAATCTTTTTCTTGTTTATATGAAGTCTACATGCTGCTATGGAAACAGAGTCTGGGTAGGCCCCAGCGTAGCACGAAGCTGAAGACAGAACAAGTGCATCTCTGCTTAATGCACCACTTGAACTTTGCCTGGTGAGGGGCTGGCTGCGTTCCTGACTCTCCTTTCTTTGAGCTTGAATAACATGAGGGTGGGCTGCTCTTTGTAAAATGTTCTCCTCCCCACTGGGGAGACGTGATTTTTGGTATTAGGGTCACAGTTGCCAGTGGTTAGGATACAGGATAGCCCCGGGGAGGGACAAGGGATTATCACTGCCCAGTGCCCACAGGGACCCCAGAATGATGGTACAAAGTGTCCATCCACTCAGGTATCCTTCTCTGATGGGAAACACCGTAATACCTAAAATGTGTACGGTCCTATCGACTCCTTCAGAGACGAGGCAACTTCTTACATTTTGATCCTCACAGCTGCCTGGTGAGGCCAGTGTTGTTACTACCCTCACGCACAGAGAGGACACAGAGGCAGTGTGTGGCCGGAGCTGGCTGGATGCTCTCCCTGAGTACTCCAGAAGTCCGCAGTTAGGGCTAGGGCCAGATGCTTGGGTCTTGGCTAGCAGACTGTGGGCAGAATGACACAGCAATAAGATCTCCTAGGCCATCCTCCAGGCTCTCTAGTGACATGAAGAAGATACAGTACAGGATTCCAAGGAGGCTCTAGAAGATAGAAAAGCCGCCACATGGAAGGAAACTGGATCCCTGAGTCATGATGTGGAGGAGGGCCACCTGACATTCACTGGACTGTAATGGGAGTGAAAAAATGAACATTGACGATGTCAAGTTGTACGATGTGAAGACTTGTTTTTAACCGCAGCATTGCCTGGCCTAGTGTGACGCATACAAACTGACTGGCTCAAGGTCACCTACGAGTGACGCTCAGTTTAATACCATCCTCCTGTAACCCCCGCTGTGGTGCCTTTAAGTAGGATTAGGAAATTTTGTCTCCAATATCTTGGCAGCCCATCTCCGCTTCATGCTGGAGTGTCTGGAGGCTGGGAGCTGGAATCATCTGACTCACATGCCCACACATTTCTGGAGATTGATGTTAGCTGTTGGCTGGGACTTAAGCTAGGACTGTTGGCCCAAAAAGCCTCAATACGGCTTCTCCGTGTGGCCCCTCTACTTCCCCACAACACGGTGATGGAGTTCCATACCGGGCATCCCGAGAGGACCAGATGATATCACTTTTTATGTTCTAGCCTCAAAAATCACACGGTGTCACTCCCAACATAGTCACAAGCCCACCCAGATTCAAAGGAAAGGACCACAGGTCCCACACCTCAGTCTCAGGGCATCTCAGGGTGGCAGCCATCTTAGGAAATACAGCCTGCCATGCGTGGCTAACAGGACACACGGAAACAAGAAGAAGCCTGGGACAAGAGATTTGGTCACATTTCCCTTTTTTCTTTTTAACAAGAAAAAAAAATGTGTGTGTGTCTAGAAATTTTCTATAAATGTTCACAAGAAACAGTTGACAATCATTTCCTCCAAGGAATGAGACTGGAAATCCAGGGTGGAAGAAAAACTAGATTTTCATTGTATACCTTTTTATGGTTTCTCATGCACTTGTGTTATTTTCATAACACTAAATAGAATTTTAAAGTGACAAATGGGGATATTCTGAGTTGCTTATACTCGTTTTCCTTTTTTCTCTGTTGAAATCATTAGATTCTTTTGGAGGCCAACCAAATGATGCAAAGGAGGAGAAAGAAAATTTTTTGATTTTCAATGGAGACATCAATTTTCATTTTGTACTCACTAGACGACAAGTTGGCAAAATCAGAATCACATTCACACATGCAAGAAATTCTTAATTTCTCTCCAGCAGCGGGTAACCACCTGGGTGTGCGCTCCAGTCACCTGGAGAGCTTCACGAAACAAGATTCCCAGGCCCTACTGCTGACCGGTAACATCACAGCCCAGAACCTGTACCTTAAAGCTCTCCCACGTGATTCTGATACCGTCAGCCCAGCCCTGGGCTTTTGAACTTGGCTAGAAAGAACACAACTACTGGCCCTGGCTCTAGGCAGGGATCCACATGGACTCCAGCCCTGCTATTCCAGGTGTGGGCCACCTGAGGTTGTTAGGGAGGCAGTCTCAGGTCCCACACCAAAGCTACCAAATTAGAATCTCCATTTTAGAGAGATGCCTTGGTGATTCTCAGGCATGTTAAAGTGTGAGAAACACTGATGCAAAGTATATAATCCCAAGAATAGGGAACAAAACAGACAAAAAGTCCCATCTTCATGAAGCTTATTTCACGTGGGGGAGATAAACAGTAAATGATAACAGTGATAAGTATTATATATGATATATTTAATGATATAGATGTAATTTATTTATATAAGTTATATATAAATTATATGATCAAATATATATTTATATATAAATTATATATGATATAGTATATACGTATGTATATAATCACATATATATGATATATGTGATATAAATGTAATTTATTTGTTTAAATGTTGTATACAACACTGGTGATTTTGAAAATAACCAGTGGACATTTGCCTTAAATTTTTAAATGACATGTTAGATGCTGGTCAGTATTAAGAAAGAGGAAAGGGAATGTGAGGCATACATTTGCATCTTTAGAGCAGGAAAGAGCTCACTGGAAAGCTAGCACTTGAATAAAAGCCTGAAGGAGGTGAGGGAAGGGGTCCTGTGGAAATCTGGTGAAGAGGATTCCTGGCAGAGGGAACAGCCAGTGCAAAGGCCCGTGCAGTGAGCGTGAGTCGGGAGAGGGCATTGCAAAGACTTTGTGAGAGTGAGATGGGGGCCTGGGTGGGCTTTGAGGAGCAGTGACATGATCTCACTTATGTTGTCAAAGGATCCCTCTGGTTGCTGCTGGAAAATATACTGTGGGGCAGCTGTAGACACAGGCGCCATGCACAAAGCTACTGCAATAATCCAGGAGGGAGTCAGTGTGGCCCAGAGCAAGGGGGCTGTGAGAACTGGTTGGACGCCCCCTCCTGCTCTACACGGGACGTTTGTGACAGCCCCTCTCCCCACCTCCAGGGGCGAAGGACAGAGCCGGCGTTGTCTGTGACCCCTCCGAAGTGTCGCGTGGGCCACGCGGGGAAGCTATGCAAAGCACAGGGCATGAGTTTTAAGATAATTAAAGCTGTGTCTCATTTCCCATCAGCACGCGCTTACGAAGGCATCATCTGGCTGTGTCATTTGCAAAGGTTAACGTGCCGTGTGGTTTTACTCTTCTGTTTAAAGTGCCGTAATGGTTGACAACAGGGGAAATTAGAGCCCCTGCGAAGCACAGAAGTCATAAAAAACACAGCTTAGTTTCCAGCAAGGTTTAGAAGAAGACCCTGGGTGACTCACACACAGCTTCTCTTTTCACTCATTCAGGAGCTGAAGGACTACCATTAATCTGTATCGGCAAAGATAATGAAGTAGCACAGTTCTGGGGGGGCAGCCAGCCTGGAGGAGCCGGCAGGGAGAACACAGGAAGCAGGAAGCATCTCCCTTACGCTGTACCTACCATCCCACGGATGGTCTCACTGCTCCCACACGCTCATTGTAATGTTCTTTCCCTCAGGTTCACCTGGTCCAAACCCACCTCTCAACCGCCAGGGAGCAGCCGGATCACCACTCTCCTGTCTCGCGCCCTGAGGTTGGCGCCGAGTCAACAGCAAGAACCCTTGCAGAGAGACCACAGGAACAGTTGCCAAAGAGCTGCCACCATGGTGAAGGAAGGGGGTGCACACATTTGCCCAAGTGAGATGGGTGAGGCTGCCCGAGACAGGAGGAAGCATAGACCCACAGGTGCTGACAATGGACCCGTGCTGTTCCCTCCTTTCGCCACTAGAAGGAAAGTGAAGCCTGGGAAAGCGGAGTGACCTGCTCAAGATGACATGAGGGGCTGGTACCCAAACAGTGAATTAAACACCGAGCCCCTTCCTCAGGACATCGGGTTGATTGTGTGTTTTGCGGGACTAGCTTCCTCCAAGATCTGTCAAAATTAGCGCTTCCCTGGGGACCCTAAATGCTAACGCCAATGTCTGACTTCACAACCTCACTTTCCATCGAGAGGTATTATGAGAAAATGCTATCCCCGTCCAGGTTCCCACGCCTCTCCGGTGACCCCCCTCCCCCTCACCTCATGGCGAGCCAGGTTTGTCTGCTTCCTCCACCTCCCCAAGACAGAGGCTGAGTCCGATTCCGTTATCCTTGCTCTCGGTGTCTCTGCTTCTCAGTTCTGGGGGGAGGCTGGGAGGAA